>NC_047027.1:6892240-7495572 GCF_902652985.1 Pecten maximus | reverse complement strand
GGTTTTGGAGGGGTGGGTTTTTTAGTGGGTGGGTATTTTGGAGGGGTGGAGATTTCTGTGGATGGGTACTTTGGAGGATAGGGTAGTTTGGTTGGTACTATGCGCTGTTGCTGCATAAGAAAGTTATGATATAAAGCATATCTCAGAGGGCTTCCGATATTTCAATCGGGGTGTACGTCAATTATTCGTGGCTATTAACCATGTGGACCAGATTACATCTAATTCCTTATAATCTTCCATCGGAAAGCATAACAAAATGTCAGGAAAGTTAAGATTATTACCTGAACGTTAACAAAACGTGTTTATATAGACACGTGTGTCCAGCGGACGAGATCTGATGCTGAGAATTCCCTCCCGTGGACATGGATATTTCACCGTTGGACCATTTCATCACCGGTCGAGATTTAACTCCGAGAAGCCCCCTCGTTTATCTATTACTGTTCCCACAGCGGACCAGGTAATTCGGCCACGTAATATTGACCAAGGAAAAAAAATCAAAATTATTCCACGTACTTATTTACGAAACCTTCTCCGCCTTATCAGGATCGCCGCCAGGTGGCGTGGTAAGCCGTTGATTGCATCCATGGCGATTGTCTGGCGTTTTATTGAGGGAAGGCTGAGCGGACATGTCTTCGGCCGTAGCCAGGAGAGGTTAACAGTAAACGACCTGACCGTAACTATGACAATAGGAAAGTTTAATCACTGAAATCTGTCGTTCATTATGAGAATATTTGCATGTTGCAGCAAAAACAAGGGAAATCGTAATTCTCAAAAACAATAAAACTAGAACAAAATATTACCAAAATATGGATTTTGATGGAGACCATTGAAAACGACTGCAAAGTTTAAGATTGATCTTCCTTTATCTATTTATCTCGACATGCTTTGTATTGTTAGGTTTTGTGTTAGTACGACATATCAGCATTACAAGTATAACTTTTAACACGTGAATATGTTAAATAATGTGACCTGGTCTCTTCCATATAACTACATTGTATTTGGGTTTTGTTTAAAACCCACTAAAACTAAATTGATCGCGATATCTCACTCAGAGTGCCGGCAAGGTATGAGCACAAGGGGAAGATCCGAGGGGCGTGTTTCGACGCTTCCTACCCGTGTCGATTGGAGTTTCTCGGAAAGCTAATATAAGAGACGTGCCGGTCTGTGCTGTCGTGGTTGTGTCCTTCGGGCAAGACACTAAATGCTAATTGTACTTAATTTCATACGATTGGTCGTCCGTATGTTGTTTAGTGAGGCACTCACCAACTACTACAAGGAGACCTTGCCTCTAAAGGACCCTGGCTGTTCAGGTGTCCTAATGAATATGGCCTTGTCTCTGTGATATGGTATTGTCTCTATGGATATGGTATTGTCTCTATGGATATGGTATTGTCTCTATGGATATGGCATTGTCTCTATGGATATGGTATTGTCTCTATGGATATGGCATTGTCTCTATGGATATGGTCGTGTCTCTATGGATATGACATTGTCTCTATGGATATGACATTGTCTCTACGGATATGGCATTGTCTCTATGGGTACCATATCTGAAACCTGTTTCGACACTAATGTTGTCGATTGGACATTTAATTTATGACACAGGCTTTGCATTTTGTTGGTTGTTTACCATACACCTTTATGACGTTAATTACCGTATACAGCTTTAATTCCCTATAGAGCTGTTGTATTTGTGTAACGCTGCGGTTATTACTTAAGAAATAATAGATGACATTTTATGATACATACCATATCATTTGTTTATTTCCGAAAATGAAAATAGGATCCAGGGGAAAGCGCAAAGTGTGAATTGGTAATGTGTGAATTTGTAAGGTGTGAATATGTAATGTGTGAATAGGTAATGTATACAGTAATTCAATAACGAGGACAAATCTAATAATTTACTGTTAAGCTCTGTAGAGTAGTGGGGCCAGTAACCGGTGTTGTCCTTTTATATAAACACTTGATGCATAATTCATATCAGTAATGCGGTCGGTCATCCTGTGACTCCTTTTAGAATTAGACAGTGCCCTTAAACGTTTAACTCCGACATCTAGTATAACAAATACTGATTGACATTTGTCTGTGTCAATTTCAACATTTTGTATCTTCCTCTTAATTCTACGACTTCTTTTTTATGTTCAATTTCGGTTTTAGTGTTCAGTAATCGGTCAATCTAGGACAGTTATCTTTACCTTCCCGTTAGTTTCCTATCAAATAACGTGTAAACCCCCCGAGAGAAGACAGAGTGGCACTTTTTTTCTGTTTATGTAAAAACATGTACTAAACAACATAATTAAACATACTTCCGTTATTGACCATAGTTTAAGAATCATTCCTTTGTTTGGACATCAGAAACATGCACAATTTCTATTGATGAAATCTATGTCGTAATGATGATTATATGAGTGTGTGTGCCTACATGTGGGGGCGTCATTATATGAGTGTGTGTGCCTACATGTGGGGGCGTCATTATATGAGTGTGTGTGCCTACATGTGGGGGCGTCATTATATGAGCGTGTGTGCCTACATGTGGGGGCGTCATTATATGAGTGTGTGTGCCTACATGTGGGGGCGTCATTATATGAGTGTGTGTGCCTACATATGGGGGCGTCATTATATGAGTGTGTGTGCCTACATGTGGGGGCGTCATTATATGAGTGTGTGTGCCTACATGTGGGGGCGTCATTATATGAGTGTGTGTGCCTACATGTGGGGGCGTCATTTCAGCGCGATGACACTTTAAATCGACCTCATCATCTGTGCAATATCCCCATAAAGGACCAAAAGGTACAGTTGATAAAGACACCTCTGTGGTATAGTTGATAAAGACACCTCTGTGTTGATTTTGACGTCAACAACCAGAGTCAACACATCTCTGAGATACCTCGATCAGAATAACACATCTCTGAGATACCTAGATCAGAATAGTTTGGTTAAGTATTGTTCTGATGGATGGACAAAACGGAATACACATTCAAATAACACTTACGTATAAAATGAAATGTCATATTCTGTTATGCTGAGTATTAATCGAATTATAAAAGGAAACATATCTTGTTTTTTTTCTTCCTATTGAAATGTATAGTTATCAAAAGGTATAAATGAGACTAGATAATTATTATTTAAATAAATAAAAAAAAGAACTTCTCAATTTGAAATAAATTGGCTAATATTTTGCAGTACAAGTGGCTGACACAATATGAAATATTAACTAAGCGTTCAAGACACCATCCTTAGTAAACCACAGAGTAACCCATCGTAAGGCAAGGACGAGATCTCCAATCAAATCACCTATATAATCCAGGCAGTAGGAGGCAGGGTAAATATTCCATGTCTCTGTACAGGTTTTGATTATGGACAAGGTCTATACAATCCTGGTTATATCTTACAGATACCACGTGACCGCTGCATGTGGAATTATCTGAGGAAATGTTTGACAGTGTGCCTTGTTATCTGTAATTTCGGATTTAGTAAAAATGAAAACAATCACGAAGCGAGTCTATATTTATGATTTCAGCATGTATATCTTGCAGATTTCTTGTAAATGTTGGGATAGCCTTGAAATTCCAGACAAATGAGAAAATGATTCTAAAATACTTGCTAACTGATAAATTCCGCGTTAAATGTGCTGTATGATTTATGGTATTGCACGCGAATAACACGCCAATATTAAATTGATTCTGCGTGCGCATGGAATGATATTTTTATAACATCACGCGGTCTTTGTTTTAAAACCCAATAAAGTTTTGTATGAATGTAATGCAGTTTATTTGTGTATGACATGTTCAGACCAGGGTACGTTTGGTGTACGTCTTAAGAAGGAACATTATGTAAGATCTAAAATAATGTTATGCTGTGGATAAGGATAGTAAAAACAAATACAATCAATTTACGTACACGTGCTTTGCTTAGACGTGAGTACGAAACAATCTGCGACATTAACATGTAAATCATTATTGTTAATGTTACGACATACGGAATTATCTTTTTAAATACATGCATCATATTGGATATTTTTCTAATCGAATATATATATTTTTTAAACTTGTCATTTTGATTTTTAAATTGCAGCTAAAATTGTTTTATTAATATTGTATTTTGATTACTATATTTGGAAAATATATATATAAAACAAAATGTTTTATTTATCATGACATTGCATGTCTGCGTTCTTCATATATATAGGCTAATTTTAAAGTTCATGTTTCACCAAAGTCTACGAAAGTTTATGAATTATGTTGAAAGCAATCATAGAATCTATACCTAAGACAAAACACAGTACATGTAGAGGGTCCCACATAAGTAGCCTCTTATGACTAACAGAGGGATGGTTTTCCTCTGACCAATTCCAAGAGGATTTGATGCCAGAAATACATCCGTTCGTTAGAATGAACATCTATTTATAGAAAGGTCAGTAATTGTGCACGTGGGAAATTAACATTAATGAATCACCGCGGGGAAATGGCAGACAGAGTATATTAGATACAGTGTTTATAAAGAATCTCACCTAATACCTGTCTGAAATGCAGAATAAGAATTTGTCAAGATCGTAAATGTCAGCATTAGAAAATTTCTTTGAAAATGTTGTTCAAACGGTAATCCGTCTAAACTGGCTATAGTGGTTTTTTTTATCTTTATCTTATAATGAATCACAACACGTAATACTTGTCTACCACACATCGTGTTACTTACTATAACACAACACGTAATACTTGTCTACCACACATCGTGTTACTTACTATAACACAACACGTAATACTAGTCTACCACACATCGTGTTACTTACTATAACACAACACGTAATACTTGTCTACCACACATCATGTCACTTACTATAACACAACACGTAATACTTGTCTACCACACATCGTGTTACTTACTATAACACAACACGTAATACTTGTCTACCACACATCGTGTTACTTACTATAACACAACACGTAATACTAGTCTACCACACATCGTGTTACTTACTATAACACAACACGTAATACTTGTCTACCACACATCGTGTTACTTACTATAACACAACACGTAATACTTGTCTACCACACATCGTGTCACTTACTATAACACAACACGTAATACTTGTCTACCACACATCGTGTCACTTACTATAACACAACACGTGATACTTGTCGACCACTCAGCATGTCACTTACTATCATACGTGGTGTCATTAACCAATAATGTATACATAAAAAGGTCCGGCTATCATCACTTCCCCTAATACGGTTCCTCGTTATAAATCATTATCCGTTTTAACCCCGTAATTTTGATTAAGTGATATTACACAGGGATCTATTAAGATTCTCTAAAATGTTTTTATGCCTTTGTAATCGAGATGAGCGGTGGTTTAATCCTGATACCTTATCCGAAATATCTTGACCGATGTCATTTTTAAAGCTTTTAAGTAGTTTTTGTATTTCTGTGAAAAGTTTTGATAACCTTTCGGCGATCTGTCTCTAACAATGATGTCATATCTGTTCAATCATATCCTCTATATATCTCTCCAATACTGATACACCTGGTGTTTATAGAGATGTGGCCGGAGTAAACGGTGGGACGAGTTTAATTAATACTTTATCATGAACGGTAGCCGTTATTCGATCGATACTTTCAATATATCTACGTACTCTTAGCAGCGTGTTTGCAACATTAAGTATAAGAAACATTTCCGCAATTAGTTTCTCTCAATAAATGTCTTGGTCAAGCAGGTGTTCCAAACTTGCTGATGTGTAAATCTTTCAATTGATACGATTCGATATATTATCTATGTACATGTAGCATGTAAAGTGGTCGGTTATAACAGTTTACACTGCGTGTTCTTACCAGAACGTCTATTCTCACTAAAATAACGCGGAGTTGATATGTTTACCTTGTTCTCACTAGAACGACTCAAAGTTGATATAATTTACCTTGTTCTCAAAAGAACACCTCATAGTTGATATGTTCACCTTGTTCTCACTAAAACGACTCATAGTTGATATGTTTACCTTCTTCTCACTAGAACGATTCAAAGTTGATATAATTTACCTTGTTCTCACTAAAACGACTCATCGCTGAAATCGTTTACCTTGTTCTCACTAGAACGTCTCATAGTTGATATAATTTACCTTGTTCTCACTAAAACGACCCACAATTGATGCAATTTACATTTTTATCACTAAAACGACTCATCGCTGATATGGTTTGCCTTGCTCTCAATAGAACCACTCATAGTTGATATCGTTTACCTTGTTCTCACTAGAACGAGTCGTACTTGATATCGTTTACCTTGTTCTCACCAGAACCACTCATACTTGATATCGTTTACCTTGTTCTCACTAGAATGACAGTTAGTTTATATTACTTGCATTGTTTTAAAACGAGCGAAATCAATATTCCACACCGTAATAACTTATTGATATAGGATGTACATGTTTCTCGATCGCAGGCTTCTAACACATCACACTGACAAGTCCCGGAATGGTGAAACTAAAACTGTCGAAAAAATACAGTAATTAATAAGTCCGTGTGTATACATGAGGTACTTTTAACTTGTTAAGACATTACGTGTGTGGGAGTGTAAAACAGCTCTGGTGGCCCTCCCTTGTGTATTGGAACCTATTGTTTATAACACCTTAGTACATATCTGTTACCACACTAATGATCCCGGGTATTTGAAATATTCAGGTAGTGTATTGTGTTATTACTGTGGAACACGATTGGTGATTAGTGTAGTCTGACCTACTCTATCGATAATATATCACACTGGAACATCACGCTCTACTCATCATGCTATACTCCCGACAGGTGAATATACACATGTGGTGTACATTCTTTTGCAATCCAATGTTAAGAAATATGAAAATTGACATCGTGGATCTTGTACATCTTTCAGCCTATTACTAGGTTTTAGCAGAGTCTCTGGTTTTAGAGGGGCCGCGGTGACCGAGTGGTTAAGGTGTCCCGACACTTTAACACTAGCCCTCCACCTCTGGGTTGCCAGTTCGAAACCTACGTGGGGCAGTTGCCAGGTACTGACCGTAGGCCGGTGGTTTTTCTCCGGGTACTCCGGCTTTCCTCCACCTCCAAAACCTGGCACGTCCTTAAATGACCCTGGCTGTTAATAGGACGTTAAATAAAAACAAACAAACCAAACTCTGGTTTTAGCGTTTCCTGTGATCAGACCCGGCTTGGTATCACTGACGAGTGTTACAAAGAGGAAACAGATGTATGCTGTAGTTTGATACGTGTGTGGTATTTTTCTTTATTTTTGTAGTATTTCGCTACACGTTTTTCATTTTGTATCAAACTCTCAATTTGTTTAGAAATGTGTTGATATCCTGTATGTTTTGAACAATCGCGCAACTAAACGATTGGTCTAATATGATTTTCTTTGATTGTACAAATGACAAATATTCTCAGAACAAGCACTTCACTTTTGTTACCCATGCTGTCACAATAGGGTGTTGTTTCTACACACCAGAAATATGTAAACCACGTTGGAGAATATCGGAGCATGGTCAGTGTTGTAATATTATTCTTAAGTATAAAATATATAGTGAAAAAATAGGGTACATGCAAAATACCATAACTTCTTTATTCGAAAAACAATATTTGTGACTTACAACATAATTAATTGGAGGACAAATAAGTTCCACTGGAGGATGGAGGACAAATCAAGTTCCCCTGGAGGATGGAGGGCAAATCAAGTTCCCCTGGAGGATGGAGGACAAATCAAGTTCCCCTGGAGGATGGAGGACAAATCAAGTTCCACTGGAGGATGGAGGACAAATCAAGTTCCCCTGGAGGATGGAGGGCAATTCAAGTTCCCCTGGAGGATGGAGGACAAATCAAGTTCCCCTGGAGGATGGAGGACAAATCAAGTTCCCCTGGAGGATGGAGGACAAATCAAGTTCCCCTGGAGGATGGAGGACAAATCAAGTTCCCCTGGAGGATGGAAGACAAATCAAGTTCCCCTGGAGGAGGGAGGACAAATCAAGCTCCCCTGGAGTATATCTTACTCTAATTTTGAATGAAATATAAATTTGCAGCGGCACAAGGGAAATTTTAATATAATATAATCTTATTTTAGTGGTAAACTTATTATAGTGGTAAACTTATTTTAATGGTAATCTTCTTTAACCGATATTTTTTATTATAGTGGTAATCTTATTTTAGTTGTAATCTGATCAAAGTGGTAATCGTCTTTTGGCGCTAAATCAGGTTTACGCTAACTTCACATCCTATACACTAGTGCTTTGGGAAATAATGTGAATGCCCTTATTCTACTTTATGCTAATCTATTATAATATGCAAATACACGAAAATTTGCTAAGCTCTAAGCTGGTTTTCCCATTCCATATGAAATATCCGTATGTGATTTGAGTATTGAATTAAAATATTGTTTAAACTAAAAACAGAAAACCGAATAAACGGATTAGCAGCACGCGCGATATATTAGGTACATGTTTGTAAATAGACCCTCATGATGTCATTGATCGAGCCGGGCAGTATAATTATGTCAGAGGTTACAAATGTCCACGTGATATAGGTCGACAGCTATATAATCACCTGGTACTGACCTACTGTGTGTACTCCAGTTCTATATAAATGATTTATAACGACGTAACATTAATACATGTTTATCAACGTGGTACTTCTGTCAGAACACACTGACGGAATGAGCTTCCAATCCAGCACAGCGGCGATTACTTTGCGGCAATTTACTTTAGAAAATACGAATTTCATTCCATTTCTACGTTCTCCTTCTTAACCGCCAAATCATTCCCTTTGGTATCATATTGCCCCCAGATCCACACCCTTGGCTACTTGTCCCTAGATCCACACCCTTGGCTACTTGTCCCCAGATCCACACCATTGGATACTTGTCCCTAGATCCACACCCTTGGCTACGTGTCCCTAGATCCACACCCTTGGCTACGTGTCCCTAGATCCACACCCTTGGATACTTGTCCCTAGATCCACACCCTTGGCTACTTGTCCCTAGATCCACACCCTTGGCTACGTGTCCCCAGATCCACACCCTTGGATACTTAATTGTCCCCAGATCCACACCCTTGGATACTTGTCCCCAGATCCACACCCTTGGATACTTGTCCCCAGATCCACACCCTTGGCTACTTAATTGCCCCCAGATCCACACCCTTGGATACTTTCCAACAGGATCCATAACCGTTCATACTTGCCCTCTGAATCCGCACCCTACTTTAACCATGGGTATTGTGAAACATTTGTAAATAATTTGTAGGTAATGGCGAGCGAGATGAAGGTCAAACATACAACAGGGGATGTACATTTTGTACGAGAACAATCTGGTGTTCGTTTCAAAACCTCTTATTGCCTTCTCAGTGAGAGGGGTCGATTAATACTATCATCGCCTTTTCAGTGAGAGGAGTCGTTTAATACTCTTATCGCCTCCTCTCAGTGAGAGGGGTTGTTTTAACCTCTTATCGCCTTCTCAGTGAGAGGGGTCGATTACAACTATCATCGCCTTCTCAGTGAGAGGAGTCGTTTAAACCTCTTATCGCCTTCTCAGTGGGCGGGGTCGTTTAAACTTTTTGTGGCCTCCTCAGTGAGAGAGGTTGTTTGAACCTTTTATCGCCTTCTCAGTGAGAGGAGTCGTTTAATTCTCCAATCGCCTTCTCAGTAGGAGGGATTGTTTAATCCTCCTATCTGTTAGAGGATTATTTAATCATCTTCGACATATTGTGAATATCAGTGTTTCCTCTGTATTTCCATGTCATTTCCTGATATTCGGCATTTCCATTGTTGACCTCTTTATGCTTTCTTTGTTCGTATAAACCGTTTTGCCCCAGGTTATTGCTGTTTAACGTTAGAATGTTCTTTGCCCCCGTTAAATGGTATTCATTTGGTTTCAGCTTGGTGATATGTGATACTCTGTGTCTCTCTCAAATTCTCGCTCAAATAATTATTTTCTAATGGCTGAAGGAGATGATTATCGACGACATGGTTTTCATTACCGAGGTAGCGCGAACTTGTACCGATTTGGGTCATTACTCTGCTAACCTCTCTAGGCTAAGATCAGCCATCATATTGCCCTTCATTTGGTATAGAAAGACGACGTACACGTCTCGGGGATGTTTAACTTCTGTACTTTATTACTATTAAATACATCATACCTTCTACATACTAAAGATAACACATTGATAAACATACTAATTACCTCCCTTTACTTCATACAATTGTACTAGAGATAATCTATTGTTAGTACATATTAATTACCTCCCTTTACTTCCTATTCTTGTACTAGAGATAATCTATTGTTAGTACATACTAATTACCTCCCTTTACTTCATAATCTTGTACTAGAGATAATCTATCGTTAGTACATACTAATTACCTCCCTTTACTTCCTATTCTTGTACTTGAGGGAGTACAAACTAATTACCTCATTTTACTAACGGAGGACGTACCCGGACCCCGTAACACAGATCTTAATTGATCAGACGATAAATAAGGAACGTTATAGTAAATATAAGGAACACAAAAAACACGCATGAGTTTCCACAACTTTTTAAGCATACATTTTGTGTAAAATATTTATTTGCAAAGAAAAGTTTTCTGTATTACGATATTTCACTCTAAAGTACGGGACAGTAAGTGTGAGAATGCGGATGGGAACGTTACGACATCACAATCGCCCTAATATAACTATAAACATGTAAGGTTCAATTCGGAGGTCTTCACAGGCCGCTGTTATAAGGTTCTATCGTAACATCTTATTTTTCCTTCAAATCGCAACAAACAACTTTTTTATCGGACAAGGATATCAGCCGTTCCAATTACAACACTCTAACTGAATATTTGTGTAAAGGCGTGAGCACTTCTGTGATATGCGGATTCACTTGATTATAACTTTAAAGTACAACGTGTTTATGTATGTAATATTACATGTGGCATGTTAATCCAACATTCTCAACAGGAATCTGTTAAAGAATTTTGAAAATGGCTAATTCTGGCTAACTTTAGCCAAGTAGCTGGTAACTCGCTGTGTAAGACGTGTGCTGAGTGAAACTAACGGGAAGAAATTAGCTCGGGCATGAAATGAGATCCTAGAGGGGTAGAAAAGGAACGACTCTGTTATGGCTACCTGACAGGTGCGCGTGTTTGTACATCATCTATATTGATCATATTAAGGGGTTAAACATGTTTTGGCTAATATACTAACAGATTCGGAGTCAACTTACTCTATTTATATATAACAGTACTCTCCCCGTCTTTTGTACTACCTTGTGTGCTTGTTAGAAGTTACGTTCTGTTTGTTGGGTGATTAGGCTAACAGTCTAAATAAATGCTTGTAAATGTCAACTTAAAAAATCCGGGCATAGATAAAAAAAATGCATTGTCACAATCTTTACAACTTATCCAATATTAAATAATAGGGTTATTTTACTTTCCGTTATAATAACAATTAAGGTAGATTTGTATTACCCGGCTTGGTACATTCGGCAGGTAGCATTATAAAGTCATCATCAGCTCAAGACTATCACAAGGAGACAAGTACCAACATACCACAACCTCCCGAACCTCACACCTGTATACACTACACGCATGTATCTCTCACATAGGTGGCCGTACTTTAATAACCAAGGCTATTGATAGGATGTGAAAAATGCAGAAATCAAACTAAATCCACGTCCCTTCTAGGAGTCCTCATTTCTAACCTCTAGATTCACTACCGATTTCTTGAAAGACAAAGATGATAAAGATCTATTTAAATCATTTAACTATGATTGTATCTGTTTCTGGATTCTCACATATAGTTAAATGTCGGTACATAACGCTGGTACAGAAGTCTCGACTGTAGTTAAATGTCGGTACATAACACTGGTACAGAGGTCTCGACTGTAGTTAAATGTCGGTACATAACGCTGGTACAGAAGTCTCGACTGTAGTTAAATGTCGGTACATAACACTGGTACAGAAGTCTCGAGCGTAGTTAAATGTCGGTACATAACGCTGGTACAGAAGTCTCGACTGTAGTTAAATGTCGGTACATAACACTGGTACAGAAGTCTCGAGCGTAGTTAAATGTCGGTACATAACACTGGTACAGAAGTCTCGAGCGTAGTTAAATGTCGGTACATAACGCTGGTACAGAAGTCTCGACTGTAGTTAAATGTCGGTACATAACACTGGTACAGAAGTCTCGAGCGTAGTTAAATGTCGGTACATAACGCTGGTACAGAAGTCTCGACTGTAGTTAAATGTCGGTACATGACACTGGTACAGAAGTCTCGACTGTAGTTAAATGTCGGTACATAACGCTGGTACAGAAGTCTCGACTGTAGTTAAATGTCGGTACATAACACTGGTACAGAGGTCTCGACTGTAGTTAAATGTCGGTACATAACACTGGTACAGAGGTCTCGACTGTAGTTAAATGTCGGTACATAACACTGGTACAGAGGTCTCGACTGTAGTTAAATGTCGGTACATCACACTGGTACAGAAGTCTCGACTGTAGTTAAATGTCGGTACATAACACTGGTACAGAGGTCTCGACTGTAGTTAAATGTCGGTACATAACGCTGGTACAGAGGTCTCGACTGTAGTTAAATGTCGGTACATAACACTGGTACAGAAGTCTCGACTGTAGTTAAATGTCGGTACATAACGCTGGTACAGAAGTCTCGACTGTAGTTAAATGTCGGTACATAACACTGGTACAGAGGTCTCGACTGTAGTTAAATGTCGGTATGTAACGCTGGTACAGAAGTCTCGACTGTAGTTAAATGTCGGTACATAACGCTGGTACAGAAGTCTCGACTGTAGTTAAATGTCGGTACATAACGCTGGTACAGAAGTCTCGACTGTAGTTAAATGTCGGTACATAACGCTGGTACAGAAGTCTCGACTGTAGTTAAATGTCGGTACATAACGCTGGTACAGAAGTCTCGACTGTAGTTAAATGTCGGTACATAACACTGGTACAGAAGTCTCGAGCGTAGTTAAATGTCGGTACATAACACTGGTACAGAAGTCTCGAGCGTAGTTAAATGTCGGTACATAACGCTGGTACAGAAGTCTCGACTGTAGTTAAATGTCGGTACATAACACTGGTACAGAAGTCTCGAGCGTAGTTAAATGTCGGTACATAACGCTGGTACAGAAGTCTCGACTGTAGTTAAATGTCGGTACATGACACTGGTACAGAAGTCTCGACTGTAGTTAAATGTCGGTACATAACGCTGGTACAGAAGTCTCGACTGTAGTTAAATGTCGGTACATAACACTGGTACAGAGGTCTCGACTGTAGTTAAATGTCGGTACATAACACTGGTACAGAAGTCTCGACTGTAGTTAAATGTCGGTACATAACACTGGTACAGAGGTCTCGACTGTAGTTAAATGTCGGTACATCACACTGGTACAGAAGTCTCGACTGTAGTTAAATGTCGGTACATAACACTGGTACAGAGGTCTCGACTGTAGTTAAATGTCGGTACATAACGCTGGTACAGAAGTCTCGACTGTAGTTAAATGTCGGTACATAACACTGGTACAGAAGTCTCGACTGTAGTTAAATGTCGGTACATAACGCTGGTACAGAAGTCTCGACTGTAGTTAAATGTCGGTACATAACACTGGTACAGAGGTCTCGACTGTAGTTAAATGTCGGTACATAACGCTGGTACAGAAGTCTCGACTGTAGTTAAATGTCGGTACATAACGCTGGTACAGAAGTCTCGACTGTAGTTAAATGTCGGTACATAACGCTGGTACAGAAGTCTCGACTGTAGTTAAATGTCGGTACATAACGCTGGTACAGAAATCTCGAATGTAGTTAAATGTCGGTACATAACGCTGGTACAGAAGTCTGGACTGTAGTTAAATGTCGGTACATAACGCTGGTACAGAAGTCTGGACTGTAGTTAAATGTCGGTACATAACACTGGTACAGAAGTCTCGACTGTAGTTAAATGTCGGTACACAACACTGGTACAGAAGTCTCGACTGTAGTTAAATGTCGGTACATAACGCTGGTACAGAAGTCTGGACTGTAGTTAAATGTCGGTACATAACGCTGGTACAGAAGTCTCGACTGTAGTTAAATGTCGGTACATAACGCTGGTACAGAAGTCTCGACTGTAGTTAAATGTCGGTACATAACGCTGGTACAGAAGTCTGGACTGTAGTTAAATGTCGGTACACAACACTGGTACAGAAGTTTCGACTGTGACAGACATGCGGATTATTAAACGAACTCGTATCTGACTCTATTACCGATGGGTCTAAATGACCAAATTAAGAGAAGACCCACTCTTACAACAATCCTTGCTGTTCTTTTTCCGAACAACAAATAAACAAACAGACAAAAATAGTTAAAAGGTTGTTCTTAAGGTACATTTGTATGATATAAACATAGGAAACATAAGCCGACTTTTTATATTACTTGCATTCCATAATTTTAATGAATGAGTAGTATAAGGGACAGGCTGACTTGGCTCCCATTCTGTTAATCTCACGTTTCAATACAGAGTTCACGACACAACGACTAAATCAGGTATTATTACAGAGTTCACGACACAACGACTAAATCAGGTATTAATACAGAGTTCACGACACAACGACTAAATCAGGTATCATTATAGAGTTCACGACACAACGACTAAATCAGATATCAATACAGAGTTCACGACACAACGACTAAATCAGGTATCAATACAGAGTTCACGACACAACGACTAAATCAGGTATCAATACAGAGTTCACGACACAACGACTAAATCAGGTATCAATACAGAGTTCATGACACAACGACTAAATCAGGTATTAATACAGAGTTCACGACACAACGACTAAATCAGGTATCAATACAGAGTTCACGACACAACGACTAAATCAGGTATCAATACAGAGTTCACGACACAACGACTAAATCAGGTATTAATACAGAGTTCACGACACAACGACTAAATCAGGTATTAATACAGAGTTCACGACACAACGACTAAATCAGGTATTAATACAGAGTTCACGACACAACGACTAAATCAGGTATTAATACAGAGTTCACGACACAATGACTAAATCAGGTATCATTACAGAGTTCACGACACAACGACTAAATCAGGTATTAATACAGAGTTCACGACACAACGACTAAATCATGTATCAATACAGAGTTTACGACACACCGACTAAATCAGGTATTAATACAGAGTTCACGACACAACGACTAAATCAGGTATCATTACAGAGTTCACGACACAACGACTAAATCATGTATCAATACAGAGTTCACGACACAACGACTAAATCATGTATCAATACAGAGTTCACGACACAACGACTAAATCAGGTATTAATACAGAGTTCACGACACAACGACTAAATCAGGTATCAATACAGAGTTCACGACACAACGACTAAATCAGGTATTAATACAGAGTTCATGATACAACGACTAAATCAGGTATTAATACAGAGTTCACGACACAACGACTAAATCAGGTATTAATACAGAGTTCACGACACAACAACTAAATCAGGTATCATTACAGAGTTCACGACACAATGACTGAATCAGGTAGCATTACAAAGTTCACGACACAACGACTAAATCCTCGGCGGTCTATCTTATTTGTGTGTTATAAGACCACAGACGAGCTGTGTCTGCAATAAATTAGAATACGCTACAATTTTCCAGTAGTCTGGTAGTCCCCGTCGGAAACGTTGATCCTAATAAGTATGATTGGGTATGTCCACATGGGAAACAGAGCACCTGTTAACTTGTCCGCACCAACAACATGCACTGTTTGTGTACTTTGGTTGAGACAGACACTAAATTCAATACGCGAGCGAGGTGGTCCAACCCACGACTTTATTTAAGATAAATATTTTTACATGAGGAGTTAATTGAATTCCGTGGCCTTTGTAATACGGTGGACACTGCCAACACAGGAACAATATGTCGAAATACGATATGTCATTGACATAATATATCGAATTTCTTGGAACACAGTAATTTGGATCTATATTTTAAGGTTCTCTTTAATACATGTACGTTATTGGTTTTAATTTAAGGTTTATATACATAAAACATAATAGCCTATATAATATGTGTGACATTCTCTTTTGTTGTTTTCCATTTTGGTGATGTATCATGATATTGCTGTATTTCTCAATAATTATGTCTCACGCGGTCCTGGTGTTGTCTTACCTAATGGTGATGTCTCACGCGTTCCTGGTGTTGTCTTACCTAATGGTGATGTCTCACGCGTTCCTGGTGTTGTCTTACCTAATGGTGATGTCTCACGCGTTCCTGGTGTTGTCTTACCTAATGATGATGTCTCACGCGTTCCTGGTGTTGTCTTACCTAATGGTGATGTCTTACTCAATATTGATGTCTCACGCGTTCCTGGTGTTGTCTTACCTAATGGTGATGTCTCACGCGTTCCTGGTGTTGTCTTACCTAATGATGATGTCTCACGCGTTCCTGGTGTTGTCTTACCTAATGGTGATGTCTTACTCAATATTGATGTCTCACGCGTTCCTGGTGTTGTCTTACCTAATGGTGATGTGTCACGCGTTCCTGGTGTTGTCTTACCTAATGGTGATGTATCACGCGTTCCTGGTGTTGTCTTACCTAATGGTGATGTACATGTATCACGCGTTCCTGGTGTTGTCTTACCTAATGGTGATGTCTCACGCGTTCCTGGTGTTGTCTTACCTAATGGTGATGTCTCACGCGTTGCGGTTGTTATATATCCCCATGGTGATAGCTCGCTTATCCAAGTTCCTTTTTCATCATCTTACCTGAGATTGAGTTATTTCAAATTTTGATCGATGTTATTCTTTTCGTTTTAATTTCATTTGAACAATCGGTTAGTATCATGTTTCGGAATATACACATGAAATTATGTTTTTTTTTAAAGCAAAATCATTCAAAATAAAAGCATTGAGAAATTGATATAATTAGAGTGTTATTACCCCTATTCTGATATATAACGACTCTCCAGACCCGTTTTAATTTTTCTGACGTCCGTTCTTGACCTCCACACCTTTGGGGTCAAACATCACTGTTTAATCACAAGAGGACTAAACAGCTGTGTGGTGGTGTTATATACTCAGTAGACGTCATTTACAGTATCTGTTGATAAAGTCCTTCCTGAAGATGACTTTTACTCGGATGTCGTTTGGACAGTCCATTTTTAGCACCACAGCATAGTGTTATTTTTCTGTGTGGCACTTTTGAGATGACTAAGTTGGATTCTTCTTTTCTGTTCGCATATGTTTAACCAACGTTTATCACATGGTTGGTTGTTCAAATCTCCGTCGTCCGTGTCCGCCGTTGTTCGTGTGTCCGTTCGTCCGTAAACAATCTTTTTTATCGGTATTCCCTGAGAATAATTGGATTTTTCTCAAACTTTATATATAAAAGTAAGTTTTCTTTGGTCCCTAGTTAAGAACTGCTATTTCTATTAAACATTCTTCTTAGATCTCTCTTAGGTTTCATATGTAGGTTTTCTTTGTTATCAAATCATTAAAGTGGAGAAATGATCAGTCTTACATACAACAAATACAATTCCAATGGTGGGCGCCAAGATCTTTCTTGGGTTCTTGTTTGTTTTCTTGTTTGTTTTCTTGTTTGTCTTTCAGATTCCCGTTTTTCCTCTTGTTCCCATCGTTAAGGTAGCTCGATGCTTGTCTTCATTCTCCATGTCTGCCTGTTTGTATGTTTATCCATATGTTTAAAATCAGCTTAATTAAACCCACTGAAGTGGGCTTCTCTTGTAGAATGTGAATATCATTGTACATGTGACATAACCTTACTGTACTAGAATGTAGTATACAACCTTAATTACAACACACGTGTTGTCCCACCTGTTACAGTGTGGAACACAACACGTGGTGTTTACAGTTAAGATATTACAGATATTGAACATTTTAAATATTACTGAATGTCTGTTTCCAAAATTATCTTTTTCTGGTTGAACGCCATCTGTCCAGAATAACATATGTTAAATTTCTCCCCGCCTCCATTTGGATAGCAAACGATTTAACCCCGGAATCAATCTGTAAGTGTTTCGTCTTTTGAATGGAATTGTACCGTTTTACCTGTGTGAACATATGTGAATAATGAGGTTTTGCGTATTTTCTGTCAGTTAACACAGTACATCACAGCACGTGAAGCATATGTTATTGTCCAAATAATCGGATTGTATTCATCATAAATTTAGAAATATCTCGCCGAAGTTTTTCCAAAGGAACACCATGTACAAATAACAAACATGTCTTTATATAGGAACACCATGTACAAATAACAAACATGTCTTTATATAGGAACACCATGTACAAATAACAAACATGTCTTTATCATTCTCAAATTTCGGCTTGAGGGAACCTAAATTTGAAATAGACATTGATAGAGCCAAGATGTTGTCTTGACAAATTGAAGGGGTCTGTTTCCTCTTCAAAGGCTAGGAAGATGAAATTTGGAATTATTCATTTACTTGTTAGTTTAATTGCAAGATAACAAATATGTGAAAACCTTCATGTTTAATAAAATAGCGTTCTCCCTTAAATTCATTCAAAACGCTAATTATTATTCTTGCATTCGTATATATTTATAACTTAAAAACTAGATCGGTTTAATATACAACTGTATTGTGCGTTTTTAAAATAATAAATTTGATTTTTTTTTACCTAATACTACATTAATACAGGACTTGCTCCATTGTTTTATACAATCCGCTAATAACCGATAGGAGTATCGAATTTGAAATCGTATCTTTAATTGTCATTCATTATTAAACATACAAAAATGTCAATACTCATGAAAATATTAAACAACGAGATGTATAGATTATAAATGAATTAAGATGTCAAAATACCATCATGCTACCATGCCTTATGTCAATGTACGTCGGCTGTAATCGTTTTCCTATTAAGCTGTCGTTAGGATTGTATATTGGCAGGCCTACAGACCAACTGGATGTCGGTACAGAATCCACGCGCCATTAATCATTTCAATATGCATCCTACCTATTAATATGACAGTTTATAGTTGATAAATGCCTTGTTTATCCATGATAACACATAACCAGTGTTGATACGATCGTAATTTCATTATAACCGTTTGTGTATGTTGGATCAATACAAACGTTATAGGCTGTCAGAGCAAGCTGTTCTCGTGTCCGTGTTCTACAGGATGCCGAGAACTGACACCTCAGATAGTGTCATTAACATTTCACTCAAAAGCCTCCCGTTTCCTTGAATTTAGGAAACGTCTTCATCTTAGATTGTCCGAAATTTTAGTAGTTAACTGAAAGGGAAACTTTTACAAGAAATATAATACATAGAAAAGGTAACTGTTATGTATATACAATGTATAGGTGTTCCATGGTAAAATCCAGAGTCAAAGACATTTGAGCAATATACGATCTGCAGTATGTTTTTATTTAATATTGTATTTTATGAAACGAGTAAGAAGTATTTATGTTTGCTAGATTTGGGTTTGATTTAAACATATTTTTAATGCCATAAATCAAAGCAAAAAGGATTGGGCACACGTTATAACAGCATTGTTAAAGCCCTTTCCCATTTTTTTGATTTGGTGCGCATCTTCCATTTTGAGAGCTTTTATTTTATAAACGGGGATGGTTGCGCCATTCACAGTGCATGGCGTCACGTCATTATCTATATTATGACGCCACGATCGAGTTCTGACTTTCGCAGCCAATAAAAACGCCCGATTGGATACATGCATTTCAATAATGACCTGTAATCATATAAAATAGTACACGGGCGACTTCCATGCAGATCAGGCCTATCATTAGATAAATACAACTCGTAGACAAGCCGATATAAAAATAAAACAAGTTTTGTGAGCAATTTTAAGGTAAAGAAAACGAGGTCATGGAGAAACAATCACTTTGAGAAGTCGTTCATGAAAAGTAGTTTTCATACCCTGAGAGAAATATTTTTTTCTTATTTGAAAAAATGTTGATAAACATCAATTGAAAAGCGATTGTAAAACAATTTTTCTTCGCCAGTCTAAGAACCAGATGTTCATTCTTCGAAAGTATAAAGTCGTGATCAGTTGCCAAATTGTGAAGGCGCATTTTGTTCGAATAGTACTTTAATACTATAGACAGACTCAGTAATCTGCACTCATTGATGATCAAAGGAAACACACGTTTTCACGAACACAATATTGAAGCAGTGTTTATGTTAAAGATAAACATCCAATAACGTATATCCTAACTGATAGAGCTCTACCCAAAACTCAGAGTTTCTTCACTAGGTCTCTATTGTCTGACGCTCCTAGAGAAATCGCAGTGGTATTCAGATAGGATCTGTTCTCATTTTGCTGCCGTCAAGATCCCATGTGACCATCAACTGTTTTGTTCAATATTCCCGGGGAAATCTGAATTGATACAAAATATTTGAGAATGGCCCTGTGTCCAGGGTCTGTTGTTGAATTCTCCTAGAGCTATCGGCAGTGATAAAAATTATCCAGGAAAGGTCAATTCTAAATATGGCTCCCGTCATGGCGGCCCATTAATATATGTAGGTCATCGTCTATCTTAGATATTACAAACAACCTATTGATTTTTGTATACCTTGAATTACCAAAGAAAGACAGGAAAACGAAGGAGACGAATCCTTTTCGAAAAAACCCCAAATATTGAAGACTTTTTCGTCATGTTTAATATTCAAAACAAGCGTCACTGCTGAAGGCATTGTCACGGACACTGTTAAGCGTCTCCGAGATTGTCACGTTTCTGTTTTTGAGTTGGCTTTTCCCTTCGGGATGTTTCTTTCTTTTACGATTCCTAATGCGTATCACAGACTACTTTCTGAATGGGAGTCCGTGTATGTCCTGAGGTGTGAATATTTGTAGGGCTCGCTATTGGTTTACTGTGATTTGTTCGATACGTAAGCAGCCGGTTATGAAAAGGATGATGTTTTTCCTCGGGACGATTTCTTCAACTATCAGCCAAAACAATACACGGTGTCACTGACTAACAAATGTGTATTCTACATTTATAAGGTAGTATCGGTCAAACGGAATGTATTGACTTCCGGTATAAGTAGAATGGCTGGCCAATGCTCTCTTCCTGGTATAGCGCCTGTTTTGTTTGTTTCATATGCTTAGATACTGGTAAACTTTACTAACTGAAAACCGATACAACGGATAAAACGAAAACGGGCGGAGACTCACGAAAATGCAAAAGGGTCGAAACAATATTTTATCTGACAGCTAAGTGTGTCAGTGCCGACACATACCACGTAACAACTATGTAAAAACGATATAATTCCACGCCATCAAAACAAGAGCCAGGATAAAGAAGAACCACTAAAATATCAACGAGCATCTAACTGCATATCGTACTATTAACATATACAGTATGTCACAAAGTGATCAGGATGTCTGCCGTTTGACGGGCGGACAGATTTGGAAATATTTATATTTTATGTCTTGTCAAAATTTTGTTTTTGATCAAAGTTGTATTGATGATGAAAATTAGTTTTGCTTTATTCTCTATATTTTTACTTTTAATAGTCATATCTCAATGTTATTATAACAACTTTGATCTGGACCAGGCTAACGCTCAGAACATTTTCATTTTGTACTATGTTTGAAAGCGCCTCGAAAGTTATGATGTTTGGATGCGCGCTCTGAATCTGTGTGCGCTCCAAAGTAAGAACCACATACGGCCGCGCTATTTTTTTCATTTTGAATCTCTCGAAACACGTATTGCAGTAACTGTAACAGACAAGTTGGTTAACACGAATGTTTCCAGACAGTTTACCATTACTGGGGAGAACTTTGGGCAAACTTCACAAATCAAGATAAATATTAATATTGTTTTCTGTTATAATATATGATGATCTTACCGTAATAATGAGTCACCTTACTGTCAGGTGTACAGTAAAATCAATAATTTGAGATCCTTTACCATATTTCTGACAACGCTATTGATACAATAACCATTTAACTGGGTCAGTACGGTTGTTATATGTTTAGGAATGGTAACTCATTAAGGATCGTCCTGTAATCCATACGTGCCTACAAGTTATATATAACATCCCGTCTGAAAAGTCACACCTTGCCTGGCTGTTATTGTATTCTTAATTAACTATAAAAACGGAATCGGCCCAAGACTCATTTTTCTGTTAAATAAATTTTACATGTGGATATAAGAGTAATCATTATTTTACATTGAACTATTGGGAACTACTCGAGAAGTCCATTTTCCCCACGATTCCAGACTTTTGGATTGTACTTTTATTTTGCTCGATTTTAAGAAACATACATATTGTCAATAAACAATGAAATAGCCAAAAGTAATCCCAACCTACCTACGCCTTCTTCCATTGTGCATTTACACATTAAAAACAGTTTAACCATGGAAACATGTATATTTTTACAATGACTTTAGATAATCAAAACCTGTCGCAGGATGTGATGAAAGTTTGCACGTGATCAATTAGATTTAACGTTTAGTGATTAATACATAATCAATAATAAATCCAGTGGACAACAACTCTCGTCACCTTTACTTCAGAATTCGGCCAATCGCTTATTTGATCGTGACTTTACCAGTACAGTCCAGGAAAGAACACCTGTGTTACTGAACATCTCTCTTTTAAATAAATGTATAGCTAAACTGTAAACTATAGTTTGTATACTTAAGATAAGTATCAGGATTATTTTACGGCATCGCTCGTGGATTTTTATGTAACTACATTCCATGTTATGTGTCCGCAATGTAGCTTTTGTAATATATATCTGTGACTTGATAAAGGAAGGGCACGCGGTCCACGATGTAGCTTTTATCTGTGACTTGATAAAGGAATGATTTTGTTTTTGTTTGTGCGTTATACTTCAGTTGTCAGTTGACCTCTTCACTGATTATACAGTTCAAATACACATATGTTTTTTTAATAACCAGCTGTAGCATATCAAATTATAAACAATATTACTATATCAAATAATCCCCCGTGTATTGTTTAACGTCCTATCAACAGCTATGGTCAATTAAGGACAGCCTACCCTCTGTACTGTTTAACGTCCTATCAACAGCTATGGTCAATTTAGGACAGCTTTCGCTGAATGGAGCTACATGCTTGTGGTGGACGTGTGCTTGGGAGGTTTAGGTTGTTCGTATTTCTTGAAAGCCGTCCGCTAATTTATATTGCGATAAATGCCGTTTCTGTATCTTGTTCTACTGCCAGTACATGGGGAACGCGAAAATACATGTTTTTGTTGAACTGTTGATGTGCCATTTCATCATTGCGCTTAATTGTTTGAATTCAGTTTTGCGATAAACAGTGTTTCTGTAAATTGTTCTACGGCCGGTACTTTGGATGCGACAATTCATCTTTGCACCGATTTATTTAAAAACATATTTTGTCTTAATTCGTGTAGCGCCAAAATAGCGTCTGTACTTACTAAACTATAAAGAGATTGGACAACGAAGTTTGTTTTTTTATTACATAGGGTCAATGTCAGCTCATCCCCACTCGAATGTCAACTCGTTCCCCACTGACGTAGTAGAGAGTAGAACATGTCACGATGTTCGATATTTATCGCTGATGACGTGCTCTCATCCCTGAAGCCTCTCACGTTATTGTCGTAGAGAGGTTTAAGAGCTTTGCCTCATATTAATATCCGATAAAAGTTATGATTAAATACTACTTGACAACGACCCAACAAAAACATAGCGACCCCGTGTTTGATTTTGCAAGCATTTCTATGATATCTCCTATTCCATTCAGAACAGACGTTTACGGCAGGTCACTGTCAAAACTTCCGGATAAGTCTATTGTTTGTGACAAGTATTGTCAAGCATTTCGAGAAAAACATGTCATCAACATTTGGATCGTAATTGCGCTGATTTAAACATCAATAATAGACCCAGGATTGTCTAAATCAGTAGCTCACCTTTACTTACAAGATATTCATCAGGGACAACTGAGTTGTATGGTAAGCGTTATGATATTAATTTTCCAATGGTTACTTTTCCTTTTCTTAATAGTAACATCCATTCTCCCATTACCAACGGTGTTCTAATATATCGGTTGATTCGATGTTAAAATACTTGTTCCAATTATTCAATGTTTCGTGACAAATGTCCATTACTCGAAGAGAAAAAAAAACCACACCAGGTTTCGAGAGGTTGAGATTGACGAAGAACATGTGGAAGTTTTATGGCTGATGTCATGATCTGATATGTAATTATTCTATTTCTATGTACGATAAGAAGTCAGACGGTGTGGGTCTCATTATTCTTTGGTTAGAGGTATCTACCACGTGGTTAGATTGTCAATCCCTCGTTAGAGGTATATACCACGTGGTTAGATTGTCAATCCCTCCGTTAGAGGTATCTACCACGTGGTTAGATTGTCAATCCCTCCGTTAGAGGTATCTACCACGTGGGCAGATTGTCAATCCCTCCGTTAGAGGTATCTACCACGTGGTTAGATTGCCAATCCCTCCGTTAGAGGTATCTACCACGTGGTTAGATTGTCAATCCCTCCGTTAGAGGTATCTACCACGTGGTTAGATTGTCAATCCCTCCGTTAGAGGTATCTACCACGTGGTTAGATTGTCAATCCCTCCGTTAGAGGTATCTACCACGTGGTTAGATTGTCAATCCCTCGTTAGGGGTATCTACCACGTGGTTAGATTATCAATCCCTTGGTTAGAGGTATCTACCACGTGGTTAGATTGTCAATTCCTCCGTTAGAGGTATCTATCACGTGGTTAGATTGTCAATCCCTCCGTTAGAGGTATCTATCACGTGGTTAGATTGTCAATCCCTCCGTTAGAGGTATCTACCACGTGGTTAGATTGTCAATCCCTTGGTTAGAGGTATCTACCACGTGGTTAGATTGTCAATCCCTCCGTTAGAGGTATCTACCACGTGGTTAGATTGTCAATCCCTCCGTTAGAGGTATCTACCACGTGGTTAGATTGTCAATCTCTCCGTTAGAGGTATCTACCACGTGGTTAGATTGTCAATCCCTCCGTCAGAGGTATCTACCACGTGGCTAGATTGTCAATCCCTCGTTAGAGGTATCTACCACGTGGTTAGATTGTCAATCCCTCGTTAGAGGTATCTACCACGTGGTTAGATTGTCAGTCCCTCCGTTAGAGCTATCTACCACGTGGTTAGATTGTCAGTCCTTTGGTTCCTATGTAGTTTACTCGGTCACGTGGTCAAGTATATTTATCATATTGTAGGTGTGTTGCAGTTTCGATCACTTGGAAATTGTCGTGAATTGCCGTATCGGTGTTCACCAGAACAGACTATTACATGAATATTAAACCCTGTCAGATTATATCTGTATGGATGTCTGGGTGTGGCGATTAGACGTATTGAACATTGGTGATATACGGGTCTATTAATTACCAATTACACGTCAAATCAGAATTAATCTGGATTGCATGATATTCCTGATGTATATTTCTTCATTAAAAATTACCACAAGCCTTATTCGATCAGCATTGAAATACGTATGTAACGAAAAAAGGAAAGATAATAGCTATTGTGAAACGAAATTCTAATCTAATTATCAAAGTTGGTAAAATATAACAAAAGATTCATTGGTGAGCACAGTGACACAGTGACCATTGAAAAGAGAAGTGAATTAATTGAAGTGTACTATTTTACTTTCATTTATCGATACAGAATAGTTTAGATTTGTCATTTCTCACTGTGACAGTAAGATGTGAACGCCACGCTTCTATCCCATTATCAGAACACATTAAATCTTACATTCCGAACGCTTAATTAAAAATACATACATTCAGAGGACATCAAAACATAGAAGTGATCGTGACCAATACCTGCTCACGCGCACCGTACACGGGCGACCCTCATTAATATACCTTATCGGCCAGACCATCTTGAAGCCCGGATGTAGATAATGTTGCCGGGCTTGTCATGTTTCTTGTGGATTTTGCGTCGTTCTAACCGACCATAACAGGACGCGCGTGCACGCAATAAAGATGGCCACAGCTAATTGATTTCATAGTTATTTAGGGGCCGGTTGTGCAAAGTATTGTAAACTTACTGTAATATTGGAACATCAATTATCAAACTTGATATTAACACCCGGAAGTCAAGAAATATTTTCTTTCATATGAATTTTATTCTGATTTTTTCAGTAGGATATATATACATACAGTACGTAGTTATGACAAGTTTATTTCATGTATATACATTGTACGTTAAAAACGTCCATGTTAAGTGTATCGAATACTAACCAGCTAGGTCCATGTGATTCGGAAATTATATTTTCTACACTTTGTTCCCAGTAAGAAGCAGTATGTACAGCCAATATCCAACACTTTATTTCGTCTATTTATACATAATGTTTAACACAACATGTAATCATAGCCACGCGCTAAAGGCTAGGAAGTCTAAAATCCCAAATACACACTTATATATAATATGTAATTGTTTACACACATTGCTATCACTCGGAGTAAGTATACGTTCCTGTCTATTATTTCAATCATAATTTGTCTCCATATCAAATACAAATGGAAAATGCACTTTAAAAGAAATTAATACACGATATTGGACGGAATATTACCAGTACAAGAGTATCATTTAAAATCGTCATTGATTAGAAACCTTGCTGACGTATTTGTGCTTTTTATCATTTCTTAAAAGATTAATTGACAAGATGTATGAAACAAACACGATAGAGCCTGCCAGGGTAAAATGCCAACATTTCTAATTTATCCTCCGTAATAAAGTCGATATCCGCATCAACAGTATTCCTATAATAATAATTATCCGAATGTTATCTTTTAAATACGTTACAGTAATTTTAATTTCCATGTTATAACCAAAGTTCCCTTTGACCAATCAAAGACAAACTTCATGCAGATTTCATTATTAAAAGTGCTTGCTTGGGATTGCTTTTCAGGTCCGAAGGTCAAAGGTCAAGGTCACTATTACTGAAAATAGAAGATTTGTTGCGATAACTTAAGTTCCATTGGGCTGTTCAAACTCAAACTTCCAGTTTTTCCCTATTACAAATGCTTTGATGGGATTTTTTTTTTTTTTCACTGGTCCAAAGATCGAAGGTCAAGGTTACTGTTACTATCAATAGATAATCCGTGACGTAACTCCTGTTATTTTCGAGCTTTGTGCGCAGGCGCCTCATCCACGTCCTCGGAATTCTTGTTTATAATTTCTAAACACATGTAGAATCTGGCCCGGTATAAAACATATTTCATCGATCGTATTTATACTTTTGCAGTGCTTTTCTCTACAGTGTGTAAGTACATATGCACTCATATGAAACATCTGTCCAATCTACGTATGTATGGACAGACACGGAATATTTATGTATCTTTAACACACTGTATAGTGTTTGGGCCTCACGCAATTAGCTTCATATCATTTTGATTTAAACACTTTCTCAAATACCAATCGCGTGCTGGACAATGATAAAAGACGCCATTTTGATCTATGCGATATAAACACTCTATGTTCCCATGGAAACGGTTTCTCGGCGGCCCAGACAAGTTAAATGGAGGTTGATTAAGTAACGATAGAATTTGAACTGATTCCGAGCTATCGAGGGTCTGCCTAGAGATGATATTGCTTTTATTACAGTATTATGTATCAGAGAGACATCAGAATTGGACATCTCCAGATCCCATTTGTTATCACTTGACCTTTTAAATTTTCTTTTCAAACGTTCAGTACTATATAAACACCATATCAATTCAAGTAAAGTACAAGATCGGCTTTCCTTTATCAATTGGAATAACTGTTCATGTGGAAGAGGAGATCGCAGCTAATATTAGATATGTGGCATTTTTCTCAATTTTCATTGGCTAAAACATAGTCACGTGGAAATCGTTTTTGTAATATTAACTTCATGTTTCTATTTTTAGAAACACCAAGTCGTTATTTCGTCATAATCATTCTGACGTCACAATGAATGTCTCAGTGTAAATTTCCTGTAATCATGCTTAATCTGATCCAGTTCCACCCTTTTACAATTACATTTGATGTAGGTTTCAAATCTAATATAAAAAATAAGGACCTTTGATTCAGCTAATATTGGATAAACCAACCAAGAAGAATCTAAAATATTAACCTCGGGCTTCGCCCGATATATTTGATTCTACTTGGTTGGTATAACACCATGGTGACTTCAAAGAAGGTTAATAATTGATGGATATGGAATTTATCAAACATATGTAATAATGTGAAAAATAGACTTGTATGTAGTATTGAAAAGAGAAACATTTGACTCTAAGTTTAGTAAAACAGTCGCCAAATGATCTGTATATTATATCATTATTATAATTTTTTTTTCCAAAATTGTAACGTTGTTTTCACTTGTATTACATAACATTCCCTACTGCACCAAACAGATTATCTTGGAGTTTAATAATCGTTCCAGATTAAACCCTTGTCTAGTGGAGTTTAATAATCGTTCCAGATTAAACCCTTGTCTTGTGACCTTTCCATCCTGGGATGGTAGAATGTAGTGTCGCTGCTTGTAAAACCCTTCATCATGTATACGAATTTGATTTCGTTTGCTCAGCAATATCAAAATGTCTGTGACAGATGGCGACAAGGCTTCTAGAGATGAAGGTTGATGAATATTATCGAGAATATTTATATAGTCGTCTTGATCTCGTCAGTAAATATTCTGATTTGATATTAAATCGGGCGTATTACATGTCGTGTGTGGGAGTGTCGTCAGTTAAATGGTATATCTTCAACCTCCCTCGTCATATCGTCTTATTTTACTATTAACTGATATCAGTCGGTCGTTTAGTTCATATTAAACAATGCCCTCGTATTCCTAAATTCCGTGTCGCCACAATATTTCTCATTAGGGATTGTGACTAAACCAGGATTTGACGTAGCTATATGGTGTCTGTCCTCGATTTGACGTGGAGTTGTATGGCGGGTGTCCTCGATTTGACGTGGAGTTATATGGCGGGAGTCTTTGATTTGACGTAGAGTTATATGACTGGTGTCCTCGATTTGACGTAGAGTTATATGGCGGGTGTCCTCGATTTGACGTAGAGTTATATGACGAGTGTCCTCGATTTGACGTAGAGTTATATGACGGGTGTCCTCGATTTGACGTAGAGTTATATGACGGGTGTCCTCGATTTGACGTAAAGTTGTATGGCGGATGTCGTCGATTTGACGTAGAGTTATATGACGGGTGTCCTCGATTTGACGTGGAGTTGTATGGCGGGTGTCCTCGATTTGACGTAGAGTTATATGGCGGGTGTCCTCGATTTGACGTAGAGTTATATGGTGCGTGTCCCCGATTTGACGTGGAGTTATATGACGGGTATCCTCGATTTGACGTAGAGTTATATGGCGGATGTCGTCGATTTGACGTAGAGTTATATGGCGGGTGTCCTCGATTTGACGTAGATTTATATGACGGATGTCCTCGATTTGACGTAGAGTTATATGACGGGTGTCCTCGATTTGACGTAGAGTTATATGACTGGTGTCCTAGATTTGACGTAGAGTTATATGACTGGTGTCCTCGATTTGACGTAGAGTTATATGACGGGTGTCGTCGATTTGAAGTAGAGTTTTATGACGGGTGTCCTCGATTTGACGTGGAGTTATATGGTGGGAGTCCTTGATTTGACGTAGAGTTATATAGCGGATGTCGTCGATGAAGCAGAATATATCTAATTACTCTATAACACCTGGTCTCATATCTCTTGTACTTTTAAGGAGTCTCCAAACAAATTTATATATGTATTTTTTTTATGTTTTACCCTCGTTTAATCAATTTTGAGTTTGAATTTTGATTTCGTTATAAAGCTGATTGTTTTTTTATATACAACCAAAGATTTGAGTGTTTGTAAATGGTGTGATTAAGGTCCAATATCATATTGAAGATTATGAAATTTATTAAATTGTTGGTCTTTAGCATCGTGCCATCTAGATTTAGATATGTCTTACCTATTTCGAGGATTCAGTAGCCTCCTATCATCAATTCTTAGGCTCTTAACATCACTGACGGGTCCTAGAAGGACAAACAGCTGTGCGGTGCTTTTTAATGTATTTTAGCCTTGAGGTATCTAACTGAAGTTGTTTTGAATGATGATGATGTATAGTGAGTCTATTATACAATCCTCTGGTACAATTTATATATCCGAACTGTTGATAGTTACTATAACTATTGATCGACACACAGTTACCCGACAGAGAACGAGCGAGGTCAAAAGGTCATTGGTCACCGCTATCACAAAGTAGGATATCTGTCTGCTGTGTCCGTTTCCGAAACAATGAAACAATTGAAAACTTTAAGGGTTTTTATTTCAGCCAATCACGTATGACGTTGCTTTTCATGACGTCATCTTTGATTGGTCATGTGAAGTGTAATACGGTTTTTATTACATTTTTACCATTGAAACATCGAAAATCATTCATTCTATAAAAGTGTAATTTTTATTTTCTGATAGTTTTCACTAGTGGAATGTATCACTTCATTTGACCAATCAAACCACTGCTTACAAACGATAATGTAGAAAACTAAAAGCTGACCCGGTATGGTCTGCTATAGAAATGTAATAAACATAATATCTAAGAGTATCTTCAGTAATACCAAATATATTTCAGTCGTGCGGCTAATATTCTGATATTTTTACCATATCAGAATATTAGCCCCACGTACTCATGAAATATATTTGGTATATCTGAAGACACGGTTAGATATCCTCTATAGACTGAAGATCGTTTCATAATCGCTGAGCATGGTCTCAGTTTTTCAGTACAGTGACACCAAGTAGGGATCAGACAGAGAGTAAGAAGGCTGAAATGATAACAACTTGTAAGTTCTCCGTCACTACTACCTTCAGTCACTAACGATTATCGTGTAGGTAAGTCACTGTGGTTAGTCAATAGATCATTAACACAGAAGTAAGGAATGGTGAATCTATTTATAGTAACGCATTGTCAAATCACGTGAGGGTAGTTACTGTGTAGTAAAATACCTCTTGTACTTTCGATTTTATGATCAGAATGTCGTTATGACAGGATGATCGGAAACTTAGGTTCCCATTACAAGTAAATCATCAAATGAATTCATTTCGGCCATACCCTACATTGTAATGGCGACTACGCTACGTCAATGAGACAACCCGAGATCGAAATTCCAATGGCGACAATGTTGAATTGAAATTCCAATGACGAGAACGCTTGGTAAAAATTCCAATGGCGACATCGCTGGGTCGAACTTGGACATGTCTTCCCCGAATTTGCGAATGTTCCAAATTTGACATAATAGACTTTACTTGTATCAGTTGCTACTGTATTGGTTTTACTTATATATCGCTATAAATGTTGTTTTTTTGGCGTAAAGCTTCAGCATATTCGGCGCCTGGACGAGTGGATGGAATTGACCACGTTATAGCATGATATTCGTATTTAATTCGAAGTACGTGACTTATTCTTTAAAAATAAGTCAAAAGACTTTAGTTAATGTCTCGGTACTTTTAATGGCTAATTAGAATGTAATGGCTGTCCTCATAATCTTAGGTGAAGATCCGAGGTTTATGTTTCTCGAGAAACTGAGAAATGGACAAGTCTATGCTGTCGTGGTTGTATCCTTGGACAAGACACTCCGTATTATTCGCTGTGGATGGCATGTGACGGGCCTCCCGTATGTTGTTTAGTGAGGTAGTCACCAAATAATATAAGGATACCCTGTCTAAAAATAGCCCTGACTGTTCACGTGGCGATACATCAGGCAATCGATCAAACGCACAAACAATACCCTCTAAATTGTCATAGAACTGTTTTTATTTACTAACATTTAATGAAATAACTATTCCTCAAAGAAAGGAAACGAAAATATATATTTATATCAGGTTATTGACTCAGGTCGACTTCTAACATTTTATTTCAATTCAACTGCATGTATTTGAAAATCGTTTACCGTCGCGACAAGCACAAGCACAAACGAGACGCAAGTACCAGATGCCAGTCTCCATTTTACGGTTCCTGTGTGTACTCTGTTTGTCCGATAGGAAGATCTGACAGAGGCATAAACCGACCTGTTGTAAACGTATCATTTGTGACAGAGTGAGGGGTATTCTTATCTATGTGACATACCGATTCCATCCCCTATTGACTTAATCATAAGCTGTTTTGATCGTGTTCGTATATTCTGTACCATTGGCCGGGATTGAGCAGTTGTCATCTATTGTGATAGATTCCCCAAACTGTCCCTGTAGTCGTAAATGATAATTTCTGAAACAGAACTCGGTATCGATAATATTCCTTAACACAACATTTGATAAAATGACCTCTTACAGAAAAAATGGAATATATTTGTCACGTGCTATTTGTAGCGACCTTAGAGACAACCCATGAGGTATGTTAAAAAACTAAAAACAAATGTCTCAGGGGCCTGTGATTTGGCCTACTTAGTGTTGGTTACCTGAGATGAAGGACAGAGTTCACTTTTTGTCAAAAAATCAAAAAAAACTATCAAAACAATGTCGTATGCCATAGTCTGTAAAGTTTTCGATTTTTTTTTCCAAACCATACCTCATGGGTTTTCTGTCAAATTGGCCCATGGATTTAGTCAAATATGTTCGACACATTTTCATTGTTCCTATAGGGTGTACTTTGGACAACATAAAGACCGACTAATCAGACGCCAGGAGATGTTATCCATAACATACGTTTTTAAATCTAATGTTAGATTCGCTACAGCACTAGATAATTTGGCTTCTCAAGGACGAAAAACATTATCACTGAAAAAGAAAAAAAAAAGATTTCACCCTCAATACTGAAACTTAAAATTCTATTATTCGACACACATGTTGCATGTATATTAAATTACGGATGCGATGTCTTGGGGCAAGATGTTTTACCACCAATTGAAAAAAAAGTCTCTTTTTTCTCAAAGGCTTGCTGAATGTTAACAAAACGATTAACTCAACGATGGTTTTCTTCGAAACTGGAAGATATTCATTGTATGTGCAACGTTAAACAGTCGTTACATGTATAAAGTATTGGCTTTTAAAAACTTATTTTAAATTCATGTTATGATGCTCTAGTTGAATTGAATAACAAAAACCTAATTGTGAAAATAATTGGGTTTTTCATATCAAGCATTAAGTATGTAGTTTGGAATAAGAATATCCATTATGTCATGAATGAAAATCATTCTATGCAAATATACGTACAACGTGTACACGATATATTTATTCAAGAATTACGCAGTGTGCTTGATTCATCATCACAATGTTATTTATACAAACACATTGTGGATACTTTCTGTACCCAGTTCTACTAAGCCCATTGATTATCAATTCAAACATCATTGAGTCAATTCAGCATATTCAGATTTGTGGAAAAAATACATCAAAAAGTATTACTATTGCTGTCGAACTGCCTGTAAATTACCAATATTATTTTCCAGTAAAAGTGTTAAACCTTTGAATAGACTAGGTAAATGTCTGCTGCATGCTTTTGCTAAAACTCCCATTGTTTGTAATTAGCTGGTGATGTTTTGGAATATGAGAAAAAATGGAAGAAAAAAACATGAAAAACTTGAAACAAAGTAGCTATTGACATTTACTCGTGAATTTTTGTCTTCATTATGAGCCTAATTATAACAACTGAGGACACTCCAGGATCGGATTATTCAATAGACATAGAACCAGCTACGCCAGGCATTCAAGGCAAACACATAATTCGAGTTACGAATGATGGTTTAAAAACAAAATATCTGCTAACTATTTTACATTTAAAATAAAAACATGTTTTGGGGATATTTATAAAATTTTCATCTCCATAAAAATGTATAAAAATGAATAACAGGCGTCATTTTACAATCACAGTGGCCTGTTATTAGATCATGCTAGAGTGATGATTATCAAACAAGTGATTTATATTGTCGCGTCCATACCAACTGTCGTCTTGGTAACATAGCATTAAAGCTTGACTGCTGTTTTAAATGTATAATTGTTTACGTGAAATCTGGCATTACAGTGTATATCGACTATCAACAAACTATCAATACCCGATCAGCATTTCATAATTTGTACTCGGCTACTACGCTACAATTTGGCAGAGATTCACAACAGAATGTGATCCACGTTTTTTTTTTTTTTTATATCAAGCATGTTTTCTGTTTCTAGTTAACAGCTTATTTTCACAGATTTGTTTTGAAGCCCTGACCATCATTTGTGATGCAGAATTATTTTTAATAAAGAAATTAAAATGAAATTTCATTTAATATTTGATTTAATTTATTTCCGTCTCTCTATTTGATAAATACTGATAGGAACGGTGGGTACCAAACGTTGTTTGTCCTAAGGTATTGTTATTGACCAATGTAGTTTATCAATGCTGGACATTCAGCCTCAGTACGACTGACAAATACGACTCCCGTTTACCTAACAATCCTCCAGAATCTGTTTATGGTCAATATGTAACAACTAGAGGAGACACACAAACAATACGGCGATAGTGCCTTTTTTAAATAATACATGTTCTTTATTATCTGTGTCTGTGCTCCTTGTTATTGGCTACTGTATTAATGTTTAATCCCGATATTCGCCGGTAGTGTTTGTGGAGCTTTGTACTTTTTGCCGTCATCTTCGGAGTCAGTTTGTATCTTCCACCCTTCAGCCGCCCTGGTAATCGAATATAAAAATACATACCGTGTTCGCTTGTCATAAATCTGGCTAGTTCCAAGTAATTTTGTTATTTTTGATGGTATAATAAATTCGAGAAAAGATACCTTCAAGCACATGGAAAACATTGATAGACAAGAAAAAGTCTGTTGAATGATATCTGTGAAATCATATTTTGCTAAAAAAAATCTGTTTAATTGCGAAGAATTAAACATATGAATAACTAGCGTTACCATTTATTAGCTGAATATGTAAAGTAGATTACGAAACATCAGTAAGATATAGCATGTGTAATATGTAAGGTAAATCACGTGGGATAGGTAAGGTAAATCACGTGGAATAGGTAAGGTAAATCACGTGGAATGGGTAAGGTAAATCACGTGGGATAGGTAAAATAAATCACGTGGAATAGGTAAGCTAATTCACGTAAAATAGGAAAGGTAAATCATGTGAAATAGGAAAGGTAAATCACGTGGAATAGGTAAGCTAATTCACGTGAAATAGGAAAGGTAAATCATGTGAAATAGGAAAGGTAAATCATGTGAAATAGGAAAGGTAAATCACGTGGAATGGGTAAAGTAAATAACGTGAAATAAGAAAGGTAAATCACTTGAAACGATTATGGAAAGAGTGACAGATAAATAATGACATTTTTGTTGTTGTCGGTTAAAGTGCCATTACGTATCTAACCTGTGTGGTCCAGCCTCGTTATGAGTATATCTGGGCTTTATACGACGTGCTAGAGAAAACACCATTAGTAGCGGGTATCTCACCTTAGCTGTTTACGATAATCACAGAGATTCCCTCACTGCCTCCGGTAAGATAAAGTCTGAAGACGGATCTAGCTCGGAACGACCCTCTCAGCCCAGACTAATATTGTAACCTATGCATTTTTACGACCTATTTCCCCTGTATAACACCCTAATGAGCAATGCAGATAAAACATGCTTTAGTTTTGTTTTGAAAAGGAAAACTAATTCAGATCATTCAGACTCCCAAGTAATACGTTAGAACCGAGTGCCGCTAAGGTAGGTATGCATCTGGTGGTTACATATAAGCATGTTGATAAGTATAACATGATAATTAAATAATGTAGTCTAAATATTGCTGTCAGATATACAAAAATCATAAACCATGGTTATCAGTATGACGTAATCACAAAACATTACAGTTTGGGTGCTGTTATCAGGAGAACTGGAATACTGTTACCATGGTGACGAGTATCATGTGATCAAAAATATTGCTGTCTTGGTATTGTTTTTATGGTACTAGAATACTGTTACCAAGGTGACGAGTACCATGTGATAAAAACTATTGCTGTCTTGGTATTGTATTTATGGTACTAGAATACTGTTACCAAGGTGACGAGTACCATGTGATCAAATATATTGCTGTCTTGGTATTGTTTTTATGGTACTAGAATACTGTTACCAAGGTGACGAGTACCAGGTGATCATATATATTGCTGTATTGGTACTGTTACTAGGAGAACTAGAATACTGCGATAATTAAATTAGCGGCCTTGGTAGGTAATTGTGTTGACGAGTACCATGTTACTTATCAACACGTGTTCATTAAATATTGCTGTCTTAGTATTGTTCCTGAGCGTCACAGGAATCAAATGGTAAATTACGCTATTTCTATTTTCAGCGTATTGAATCACACTTCCACTACATACCCAGTAATGCAGAACAAGATACCATTAGTGGGTATCATTATTAGACTCTTTATGATATTCCATGTATCACTGATATCTGTCGCAGTGAAGAATACGTTGTCGTTTTGTTCGGGTTTGCGACTTTTCACTAACAATAAGTGTACCTGTGGTATTGCCACGTAAAAGTGTAAGCTAGATTTTGAGTGTAATATATATTTTGTTTTGCTTATGTACGTATACTTTCTAAATGTCCTTCGAGCTATTGATATGATTATTTTATACATACTGTAAACGATTATCTTTGGGCATTTTGGCACTGAAAGCAAAAAGAAAAAGTGGACAAACAAACATATCAACAAATAAATATGGATAAGACAAAAAGTACAACAGAAAACCAAAGGTGAAAATTTGAAAAAGCACAGGTATACAAGACAAGAGTTTTCCACTTGGATAAGCTTCGTCGACAACTCTCTATTGAATTGTTCATCGACAACTCTCTATTGAATTGTTCATCGACAACTCTCTATTGAATTGTTCATCGACAACTCTTCATTGAATTATTCATCGACAACTCTCCATTGAATTGTTCATCGACAACTTTCTATTGAATTGTTCATCGACAACTCTCCATTGAATTGTTCATCGACAACTCTCTATTGAATTGTTCATCGACAACTCTCTATTGAATTGTTCATCGACAACTCTCTATTGAATTGTTCATCGACAACTCTCCATTGAATTGTTCATCGACAACTCTCTATTGAATTGTTCATCGACAACTCTCCATTGAATTGTTCATCGACAACTCTCTATTGAATTGTTCATCGACAACTCTCCATTGAATTGTTCATCGACAACTCTCTATTGAATTGTTCATCGACAACTCTTCATTGAATTGTTCATCGACAACTCTCCTTTGAATTGTTCATCGACAACTCTCTATTGAATTGTTCATCGACAACTCTCTATTGAATTGTTCATCGACAACTTTCTATTGAATTGTTCATTGACAACTCCCCATTGAATTGTTCATCGACAACTCTCCATTGCATTGTTCATCGACAACTCTCCATTGAATTGTTCATCGACAACTCTCAATTGAATTGTTCATCGACAACTCTCCATTGAATTGTTCATCGACAACTCTCAATTGAATTGTTCATCGACAACTCTCCATTGAATTGTTCATCGACAACTCTCTATTGAATTGTTCATCGACAACTCTCTATTGAATCGTTCATCGACAGCTCCCCTTTGAATTGTTCATCGACAGCTCCCCTTTGAATTGTTCGTCGACAACTCTCCATTGAATTGTTCATCGAAAACTTTCTATTGATTTGTTCGTCGACAACTCTCCATTGAATTGTTCATCGAAAACTCTCCTTTGAATTGTTCATCGACAACTCTCTATTGAATTGTTCATCGACAACTCTCTATTGAATTGTTCATCGACAGCTCCCCTTTGAATTGTTCATCGACAGATCCCCTTTGAATTGTTCGTCTACAACTCTCCATTGAATTGTTCATCGACAATTCTCTATTGAATTGTTCATCGACAACTCTCTATTGAATTGTTCATCGACAACTCTCCATTGAATTGTTCATCGACAACTCTCCTTTGAATTGTTCATCGACAATTCTCTATTGAATTGTTCATCGACAACTCTCTATTGAATTGTTCATCGACAGCTCCCCTTTGAATTGTTCATCGACAGATCCCCTTTGAATTGTTCGTCTACAACTCTCCATTGAATTGTTCATCGACAATTCTCTATTGAATTGTTCATCGACAACTCTCTATTGAATTGTTCATCGACAGCTCCCCTTTGAATTGTTCGTCGACAACTCTCCATTGAATTGTTCATCGACAACTCTCCATTGAATCTTTCTTTGACAACTCTCTATTGAATTGTTCATCGACAAATCTCCTTTGAATTGTTCATCGACAACTCTCTATTGAATTGTTCATCGTCATCTCTCCATTAATTCTAGAATAAAATCAAAGTAGACCTAATGCAAAATAAATGCCATAATTTAAAAATGTGAGACGGGATGGTGATGATCGAAACACGAACCACACAAACAAGCATTAACAACCCCTGTTTTCATATCACACATAAAATATTCCCGATAAGATTTTGATGACAAACATAAACCTCCAGCCCTTTCGACATGCCTCTGGCGACACCGTGTAACACACGCCGTTAGTCTACATACAACATGGAAGTCATATAGTGGTGAACACAAATGTTAGAGTATCCCCTGTATAATTTATATACCCTGAACATGGTCGACGACACCGACTTATATTTACTTCCCTGATAAATGTCTCTCTGTTATTGCTCCCTCCACCCACAGTTCGGTGGTATTTTATAGAAAAAGCCATGTTGATTTATTTTAGATTTTTCCGATGTGATGAATCCTGCCCCGCATCTTTTATTTACCTTGAATGAAATGAAAGTCTCGTCCCAGGGTCTATACATCTGTTGGTATTGGTGTGTCCGCAGCGTTGGAGGCAGTATTTGATTTAACATATATAAAATGTTTTTGTCTTGGAGGGATGAAATTGTTTATACGAGATAAATGATGGTTTGAATAGAGAACTGACGACAGGTTTTTAATGGTCCTGGTAGCTACAGAAGAGGGCTAAGATTCTTGTCAAGTACTCTAGAACACAGCCTACATGGCGATGACGTATGCTTTGAATTTCTTCTTTTTTCTTTTACAAATGATTTAAAATAACATGGTAAGTGAAACTGGTGAAAATAAGAATCATTAGAAAGTTAATTCAAAACGCATTTCCCCTAAAATTATCAATACCGTTGTTTTGTTTCCTCAGCTCAAATGAAGCATCCTCTTAAACTACAAATTTAAGATTCGATCGACACAGTTATAATTCTTTTAACAACTTCAAGGGACGAAGGCATGAATTGACAAAACAAAATGAACAGAAAATACCGACACGATAACGCAACCGCAATTTAAGCTCAACACGATAAAAAGAGGGCCTAATTGGAAAATCCGCAAAGAAATGTATATAACCTTGAAAAAGTCCAAAGACGAAAAGAAGAAGTTCAGTAGAATAAGCATTTTCTGCTTAAGTAACAACACCACCGAAGTACAGTACAAATTTGTGTGGCTCTATTAATGGCGTTTTGGCATGCTGTTGCTTGGCGCGTTCTCAAACCGCGCTAAAGCAAATTGAAGAGATAAAATGTTGTCTTGTCGAGTTTTTTTAACCGCGCCAACACGCGAAATCGGCAACACGCATAAACGCGCCAAACACAACATTTTACAAGGACACACGCCATTCTATGCATGCTTATTAGCATATTCAAAATGTCGAGTTGACCTGTAGGTGCTTTGGCCTTTTGGCGTGTTTATGCCTTCGAGTAGTTTAAAACGCGACAAGACATTTTATATCTTAGATCTCGCTTTGTTGCTGTTTGAGGACACGCCAAAGCGCCAACGAACCAACAAGAGATGGCCGTAATCAGCCACCGATAGGCCAAATCTGGTTTAGAATGAAACACACATTCTTAAAATTAGAACTAGAGTGGTAACAACGGACAACTAAACATACCCACACTTAACCTTCGTATAAAACAAGAAATACGTGAGTGTCCTCGACAACACAAGATTGTGTGTCATCATCATAGTAGACGGTGTATCATAACAGCCGGGTGACTACACGGGAGAGGCCATATATTTACTGTACAGTATGATGGATATGTTTTGGTGGAGTAAAACCTTTGTCTAATACGCTTTTCAGTATGATAAACACGTTTGACGTACGTTATTATTGATAATCGTGTTTGATAATTATAGTATTTATACAGCTTGTTTGGTCACCAATATCTGGTACGTCCGGAATACGGCATTCATTGTAAACTTGTTTATGCCATTCCAGAGTACTATTTTGTGTGTTCTTTTTGAATAAACGAATTTAGATACAAGATACTATTTGTGATAATATATTCATATGGATGACAATTGTTTAGAAAAAGGGTGTAAAGAATTTAGATGCAATACTACTATTTCTGATAATTTATTTATTTGTATGACGTTTCCTTGGCAAAAGGGGTTTGAGGAATAAGAATGAACCGAGCTCTTTGTTTCACCTCTTAGTGAAGTGAGTGCACTTGACATGTACAGGAATAGTTGTCTGTTGTATTACACGGGTATAAATATAGTACCTCAAGCCATGTGTTGCTCTCACTGTGTTCCCAACCTATCATCACTGGTTGTACGGACATGAAGCGCACCGGTGTCAATGAGAGCGGTAGTATACACACGGCCGGGATTAAATGACTTCCCCACACGTTTACTATATCATATCTACATCTGTATACAGTCTATATAAACCGGCCTCGATCGTCTGGTTGGATACAGAGATACACAAAGTGTATGTGTTACTTTTCTTAAGAAGTAAAACAAATGTATGCAACGTTTAACGACATTCTAATTACGTCACGTGAATGAAGCCATTTGGAATGCTCTGTTTATACCATTCAGTAAAAGAGACGAGTTATTCCGAGTAGTTAGTGTTAATATAGTTCCATGTTATCCCCGTCAATGACAACATCTCCGACTTACGTTAAGGTATTCTATAACATAGATTTATACGACTTTATACCTTCCTAATACCCTCAGTATGTTGACTATACACTCGCTGTGTTATTGTTCCACGGTGCGAACGTGTTGTTGTACACCAGGTGTCGCTATACAAACTAGAACACCGGAAGTTGTGGCAGCTATTCTAAACAGAATTCAAATACTTAATGTAAATACTTAACTCGGATTCCAACAGAACATTGCAGACGGCCGATGCTTAACATTCCATTAAACAGTTAACAGTACATCGAAAAAACATGTTTGTAATAATGAAATTTATTAAAATGTATAAAAAAAAAGCTGTCCAGGTTTAGAATGGATTAAAAACTGAATCCAGTGTACGGCACACCAGTGGTTTGTCAGTTCATTTATATGTGATACATTACGGATATTGAATTGTTTACTGTTATAATCGTACACATTGCTCATCATCATCTCAATAAGACGTCGTCATACAGCATTTGTCTCCAATTAATACCGGAATCAGAATATAATGTCTTTAGCCTTAACAACAAATTTTATCGGGCTTTTTCCTTGCAAATGTTATCAGTCGTTGTTGTCCCTGGTAAATGTCGTCTACAGAACTGACATCATATGTGTATTCTGTAAAAAACCGCCGTATTATATAAAGGAAAGATTCAAAATGGATATTACCTTCCCTTCATTTACACCTGAACAAGCGGGTTTTAATCCGCCCGGCGAATGTAAAAAGTTACGCATATCGATGAAATAAGCTGTGATGATAAAACTTTTATCAAATTAGTAATTCCTTATATTTCACAAGGGAAAATGTCGAATAACTTCTATGTAACATTTGATAGCAAATATAACTTGATGTCAACGTTCAAATGATAGATGAAGGTACAGTTAAAGTAGATTTGACCTAGTTTCCCAAGGTTCATGTCATAAATGAATCAGGAGATGTTCATCCTGTCGGAACACTTGATTCAATATTCACTGTAGTTATTCAATGAAATGCATTTAGATTTTTTCCGATTTCCCTCTTTTTTATAAAGATTTTGGTGATTTTGAGTTCGATCTTCCTTTATGTTACACTACCTTCTAGTTGATCCTTGGCTCTCGATGTTCCTCCTTATAAATTAAGTATATATACGTACGTCTAATACTGTGTAGTTAAAATCCCATCACGTGTCATGTGGCGACGATTTATCACCCGTCTTCACAGAGGAATATACACATAGACATAATAATTATCAATTAATGTGACCTAGTGTTAGCCGATCTCCCTTAATGAATCTTGGCAAGTGATGGTCCCTGCCAGACCGGTCCAACATGAAACAACTAAATGATACAATATCGTGCAGCGTATGGACGAAAACCAGGGGGAGGGAATCCGGTATTAAAAAGTACTTATAGTCAGAATCTCTATCTTTATCCAGTAATCGCTGCCTGGGCGATAAAATCCCCGGGTCTGTATGACCTCCGGAAACCCTCGGACGCTGTCGACAGGGTACCTCACCAGGGTGGCGTCATGCTAAGGCCTTCCATCACGAACGTAGTGGGGTAGACTTTATACATGCAACGTTTTCTGGACAAAGGATATCTAGCTTTGGTTTTATATTTACCTCAAAGCAAAAAATCTAAACTGTTCTGTGAAACTTAGGAATTGCTTGTTTAATCACGACATTTTCAATAGATAGTGCAAATGGAACAAAAGGTACCAGGACCTTTTAATTGGGAGTTAGTTAATGTTGGTGATCACGACAGCACGATATACTAGGTGTAGAGAGCCTAGATTATGTACCTTAAGTGCTTGGTGTGAAACTGTTTGGTAAACGAAGGTCTTTTGTCGTCTTTGTAATAGTTACAATATGGATAATAGCAAGGTTAGCTTTGGGTACACGTCAGTCTCTTGTACTGACGTTGTGTAATGTGTCAGTGTCTGTTGACCCTGGTACAGAGTTACACTGTGTAATGTGTCAGTGTCTGTTGACCCTGGTACAGAGTTACATTGTGTAATGTGTCAGTGTCTGGTGACCCTGCTACAGAGTGACTGTGTAATGTGTCAGTGTCTGTTGACCCTGGTACAGAGTTACATTGTGTAATGTGTCAGTGTCTGTTGACCCTGGTACAGAGTGACGTTGTTTAATGTGTCAGTGTCTGGTGACCCTGGTACAGAGTTACATTGTGTAATGTGTCAGTGTCTGTTGACCCTGGTACAGAGTGACTTTGTGTAATGTGTCAGTGTCTGTTGACCCTGGTACAGAGTTACATTGTGTAATGTGTCAGTGTCTGTTGACCCTGGTACAGAGTTACATTGTGTAATGTGTCAGTGTCTGGTGACCCTGGTACAGAGTGACTTTGTGTAATGTGTCAGTGTCTGTTGACCCTGGTACAGAGTGACTTTGTGTAATGTGTCAGTGTCTGTTGACCCTGGTACAGAGTTACATTGTGTAATGTGTCAGTGTCTGGTGACCCTGGTACAGAGTTACATTGTGTAATGTGTCAGTGTCTGTTGACCCTGGTACAGAGTTACATTGTGTAATGTGTCAGTGTCTGGTGACCCTGGTACAGAGTTACATTGTGTAATGTGTCAGTGTCTGGTGACCCTGGTACAGAGTGACGTTGTGTAATGTGTCAGTGTCTGGTGACCCTGGTACAGAGTGACGTTGTGTAATGTGTCAGTGTCTGGTGACCCTGGTACAGAGTGACATTGTGTAATGTGTCAGTGTCTGGTGACCCTGGTACAGAGTGACGTTGTGTAATGTGTCAGTGTCTGGTGACCCTGGTACAGAGTTACATTGTGTAATGTGTCAGTGTCTGTTGACCCTGGTACAGAGTGACATTGTGTAATGTGTCAGTGTCTGTTGACCCTGGTACAGAGTGACTGTGTAATGTGTCAGTGTCTGGTGACCCTGGTACAGAGTGACATTGTGTAATATGTCAGTGTCTGTTGACCCTGGTACAGAGTGACTGTGTGTAATGTGTCAGTGTCTGTTGACCCTGGTACAGAGTTACATTGTGTAATGTGTCAGTGTCTGGTGACCCTGGTACAGAGTGACTTTGTGTAATGTGTCAGTGTCTGTTGACCCTGGTACAGAGTGACTTTGTGTAATGTGTCAGTGTCTGTTGACCCTGGTACAGAGTGACTGTGTAATGTGTCAGTGTCTGTTGACCCTGGTACAGAGTGACTTTGTGTAATGTGTCAGTGTCTGTTGACCCTGGTACAGAGTGACTGTGTAATGTGTCAGTGTCTGTTGACCCTGGTACAGAGTTACATTGTGTAATGTGTCAGTGTCTGGTGACCCTGGTACAGAGTGACGTTGTGTAATGTGTCAGTGTCTGGTGACCCTGGTACAGAGTTACATTGTGTAATGTGTCAGTGTCTGTTGACCCTGGTACAGAGTGACATTGTGTAATGTGTCAGTGTCTGTTGACCCTGGTACAGAGTGACTGTGTAATGTGTCAGTGTCTGGTGACCCTGGTACAGAGTGACATTGTGTAATATGTCAGTGTCTGTTGACCCTGGTACAGAGTGACTGTGTGTAATGTGTCAGTGTCTGTTGACCCTGGTACAGAGTTACATTGTGTAATGTGTCAGTGTCTGGTGACCCTGGTACAGAGTGACTTTGTGTAATGTGTCAGTGTCTGTTGACCCTGGTACAGAGTGACTTTGTGTAATGTGTCAGTGTCTGTTGACCCTGGTACAGAGTGACTGTGTAATGTGTCAGTGTCTGTTGACCCTGGTACAGAGTGACTGTGTGTAATGTGTCAGTGTCTGTTGACCCTGGTACAGAGTTACATTGTGTAATGTGTCAGTGTCTGGTGACCCTGGTACAGAGTGACTTTGTGTAATGTGTCAGTGTCTGTTGACCCTGGTACAGAGTGACTTTGTGTAATGTGTCAGTGTCTGTTGACCCTGGTACAGAGTGACTGTGTAATGTGTCAGTGTCTGTTGACCCTGGTACAGAGTGACTTTGTGTAATGTGTCAGTGTCTGTTGACCCTGGTACAGAGTGACTGTGTAATGTGTCAGTGTCTGTTGACCCTGGTACAGAGTTACATTGTGTAATGTGTCAGTGTCTGGTGACCCTGGTACAGAGTGACGTTGTGTAATGTGTCAGTGTCTGGTGACCCTGGTACAGAGTTACATTGTGTAATGTGTCAGTGTCTGTTGACCCTGGTACAGAGTGACATTGTGTAATGTGTCAGTGTCTGTTGACCCTGGTACAGAGTGACTGTGTAATGTGTCAGTGTCTGGTGACCCTGGTACAGAGTGACATTGTGTAATATGTCAGTGTCTGTTGACCCTGGTACAGAGTGACTGTGTGTAATGTGTCAGTGTCTGTTGACCCTGGTACAGAGTTACATTGTGTAATGTGTCAGTGTCTGGTGACCCTGGTACAGAGTGACTTTGTGTAATGTGTCAGTGTCTGTTGACCCTGGTACAGAGTGACTTTGTGTAATGTGTCAGTGTCTGTTGACCCTGGTACAGAGTGACTGTGTAATGTGTCAGTGTCTGTTGACCCTGGTACAGAGTGACTTTGTGTAATGTGTCAGTGTCTGTTGACCCTGGTACAGAGTGACTGTGTAATGTGTCAGTGTCTGTTGACCCTGGTACAGAGTTACATTGTGTAATGTGTCAGTGTCTGGTGACCCTGGTACAGAGTTACATTGTGTAATGTGTCAGTGTCTGGTGACCCTGGTACAGAGTTACATTGTGTAATGTGTCAGTGTCTGGTGACCCTGGTACAGAGTGACATTGTGTAATGTGTCAGTGTCTGTTGACCCTGGTACAGAGTTACATTGTGTAATGTGTCAGTGTCTGGTGACCCTGGTACAGAGTTACACTGTGTAATGTGTCAGTGTCTGGTGACCCTGGTACAGAGTGACTTTGTGTAATGTGTAAGTGTCTGTTGACCCTGGTACAGAGTTACATTGTGTAATGTGTAAGTGTCTGTTGACCCTGGTACAGAGTGACGTTGTTTAATGTGTCAGTGTCTGTTGACCCTGGTACAGAGTGACGTTGTAATGTGTCAGTGTCTGGTGACCCTGGTACAGAGTGACGTTGTTTAATGTGTCAGTGTCTGTTGACCCTGGTACAGAGTGACATTGTGTAATGTGTCAGTGTCTGTTGACCCTGGTACAGAGTGACATTGTGTAATGTGTCAGTGTCTGGTGACCCTGCTACAGAGTGACGTTGTGTAATGTGTCAGTGTCTGTTGACCCTGGTACAGAGTTACATTGTGTTATATGGTACTCTATAGTATAAACAGGTGTATTAACTGCACATCCAATTAGATATAAACATCAGTAAGTAACCGTTATTAAAATCCCAATTCGTCACGTGACATTAATAGAAAACAAAAGAGTGATAAGATGTGTCATAAAAACGGAACAACTTTAATGACTTTGTCAGGTGGTCCAATCACTTAACTTTAAATCATACATATTTAATTAAACTAGATATTGAAACAGGTTATATAATATAAACGATATGTTAAAACAGATTCAAGGGTACAGGAATGGGAAACAGAGGCGTACCTAATGCCGTCGGTCTTATCAATAATGGATAGTAATAAAATAAATACAACGAGTCAGAGAGTTTGGGTACATGAGTGTCTATTACGTGACAAGCTTTACTCCACACGCCCACTGTTCAGTACACGTGGGGTACGTTTGAATTGCTGTGTTCTCTTAGTTATATCAAAAAGTCTAGAACATGTATGATGGCATGTCTGATAACGAAATCCATATTTAAACATGTTTTGATACTTCTAACAAGCATATCAAAGTAGTATGACTAGATGATGACTTGATATCGTAAACTGGTGGACTGTGGCAGTGTTTACCTTGGAGTTCGGAATGAACCTACGAACCTTCCGTTGGCCTTCACTATTCTAATACTGTTGATGTCGGTAAAGAGTTAAAACTATTAAACGATAAACTGATACAAGTCCTGATATTCTTCTGAGGACTTCCCGTTATCTAAATAGAACTTTTTATTACTGTATACCCTCTGTTTCTAACTACTTTTAATCCCCAACGTTGAATCTATTCCTTTTTTTCTTCCCTTTTTTCTGTGTGCTGAACGAAGAAAAACAGAGCAGAGTTATCGTATCAGTCGCAAGACAATCCGTAATATTGTTGATAACTGTTCTCTTTCATTAAGCCTTCAAAACGGTTAAGTTAGTTGTCGGAATCCTATGTCCTCTTCGAATAGATAGAAAAAAATGAGTTAATCCGTCCTCAGTCAGGTGTGGTAGAGACATGTTTGTTGTCAGTATGATGTGACCGGGTAGGGGGCCTGGCGAAGTTTTTTATTTGTGATATTTCAGTGTGATTACTCTATAATACCGCCCTTTGGTGGTTTCATTATTCAATTGATAACGTCATTATTGGTTATTACCGTAGCTGTTGCGAGGACTTAAAATGCCAAATAAGGAAAAAATATTAAAATGAATATGTAAATATTGACCAACCGCAATAAATAGCGTAAAGGAATGTTATTACCGATAACGTGTGCTAGTTAGCGGGAAAACGATTCCTATGCCTACCATTAACCCTCCAGTGTCGTCTTCTTTTTACTCATGTCGTCAATATGACGTAATACTAGTAATACTACAGTATACCACACGTTCACGGGGACGTGTTTAAGTTTGGGAGCTAAACTAGTAATACTACAGCAGGCCACGGTGTCACGGGGACGTGTTTAAGTTTGGGAACTAAACTAGTAATACTACAGTATACCGCAGTAACATGGGGAAGTGTTTAAGTTTGGGAGCTAAACTAGTAATACTACAGTATACCGCAGTAACATGGGGAAGTGTTTAAGTTTGGGAGCTAAACTAGTAATACTACAGCAGGCCACGGTGTCACGGGGACGTGTTTAAGTTTGGGAACTAAACTAGTAATACTACAGTATACCGCAGTAACATGGGGAAGTGTTTAAGTTTGGGAGCTAAACTAGTAATACTACAGCAGGCCACGGTGTCACGGGGACGTGTTTAAGTTTGGGAACTAAACTAGTAATACTACAGTATACCGCAGTAACATGGGGAAGTGTTTAAGTTTGGGAACTAAACTAGTAATACTACAGTATACCGCAGTAACATGGGGAAGTGTTTAAGTTTGGGAGCTAAACTAGTAATACTACAGCAGGCCACGGTGTCACGGGGACGTGTTTAAGTTTGGGAGCTAAACTAGTAATACTACAGTATACCAGAGTGTCACGGGGACGTGTTTAAGTTTGGGAGCTAAACTAGTAATACTACAGCAGGCCACGGTGTCACGGGGACGTGTTTAAGTTTGGGAACTAAACTAGTAATACTACAGCAGGCCACGGTGTCACGGGGACGTGTTTAAGTTTGGGAACTAAACTAGTAATACTACAGTATACCACAGGTTCACGGGGACGTGTTTAAGTTTGGGAGCTAAACTAGTAACACTACAGTATACCGCAGTAACATGGGGAAGTGTTTAAGTTTAGGAACTAAACTAGTAATACTAAAACAGACCATAGTTACATCACTGTTTATCAATTTAAGGAAATACATCAACTAAAACATTAAAATAAGACAAGTTTTAAAGAACTAAAGAAAAGTTCTTTAACTCAGATTTTCCCCTTGAATTTAATATTTTCCAAGGAAGATTTGGGGTTGAGGATTTGTCTTAAGTTAGAGTATAAGTATAACATAGTATACCTAATGCTAAACTAGGTTATCACAAAGGGTATCAAATCTTCTATAAGTTATGATCAACATCTTCTCAAAGGAATTTATCTTTACTGCCCATCAAAATAGTTCCTTCGGAGAAGCTCTATATACGTTACAATATTTCATAGAGAAATATCGGCACTTGAAAGTTGTTGACGTTTTAATGACGATTGTTTTGTACTGGCAGCTGTTTCCATATGGCGCCCAACCATGCACGATTTATCAAGAAAATAAATTCCGATATTATTTCACTCTGAAATGGATGTTTAAATACTGAATAATTACGCTAGGTTTTAGATGGATTTTTAGATGTTATTGAATCATTTCTTCCAACGTCCTCATAAAACCACAATTGTTGTACCATTTTTCTTTCCTTTTGTTTCATTTGTTTTAAAGTATCAACTAAAGAATATTTTTTTTGTATAAATATTGTATGTTTACCTACATACATAGGTATATCTCCGCTATATTGATCGATTACATTCTATAACACAATTGACGGATTACAACCAGCAGAACATACAGTACACGGACTCAATGGGATTCCGCCTTTAATCTCTAATATACATTCACGTACATGGTTACATGGTCATTATAACTATTTTATCACTGATAGTACTAAATTATTGATACTTTTGAATCTTAATTAACCTTGGATTCTAGCGTCAGCGTTCAGTAAGAAGTTTAAATCAATGTATTTGAGTCATCTTTCCCTCTCCTCCTTCACCTCACTTCATCCTCTCTCCACCTCATTATCCCTTTACACCGTCCCTTGTTACTTTGACTTTATTTTTTAGATACTAGCCCATTTTTCCATGTCAATTGTTTATTCTAATAAACAGTACAGTGCAGAGAATATGAACATTAACAAATGGATAACAATAATGCATGGTAAAACAGGATGGACATCAGTATTGCAAATCAATTATCTCATTTGTATCAATAATGAATTTAGCCAATAAAATAAGTCTGCATCCACTACAATCAAATGTGCTATTACCGTGTGCACCTTAAGTACCATGGGCTTTACTACATAGCTTCCCTACCTTAAATGTTCCTTAGCATTTGGAAATGATCCAATAGGAATGATTTACATGTATAATTTGTGTGACCCGGAATATACCGCTAAATTTGACTTTATAAATAGCTGTGTATGACATAATAACGAACCATTAGATGCAGATATCAGTCTCCTTATAGAAGGTCATGATCAACCTGATTTTATTAGGGCTTTGATTTGATTGGATAAAAATGTATAAATACCTCTTTGATGGTATGTAACCCCGTCACAGCCGGCGGTTTAACGCTGAGAGTTCTCAGCTTGTGCCACTGACGCTGGATACCTACTACCTATGTTCTGTGTAATGTAAGTAATATAGCTGTAATCTTATATTTTAGTATCGTTATATTTGATAAGTCATGCTGGCTCATGTTTCATCCCTCCACCTTTACAGTAAACCTGCTTGCCAATTCGAAATTCTGATTTCAACTTTCTATATTACTGTCGGATATCACAAAGTATCACATTAATTTACCTTTGTGATCAGAAAACGACTCTGTATTTTTTATTGCCATGTTGATTTGGTCTGATGTATATAATCTTAACATATTCAGCATAGATGACGAGTCCTCTTTGAACAAAAAAACCCCGTGTAATCAAGGACTATCGTTTTGTGACATACAATATGACGAATTACTATTGTTTTGTGACATACAATATGACGAAATACTATCGTTTTGTCACATACAATATGACGAATTACTATCGTTTTGTGACATACAATATGACGAATTACTATTGTTTTGTGACATACAATATGACGAATTACTATCGTTTTGTGACATACAATATGACGAATTACTATTATTTTATCACCAACAACATGACTTATTTTAGCACAGACAATGTCACGCCACTCTCAGCGACGGAACCTGACATATCACAACATAGAGGAAACGGTTTCATTAATATCATAACACGTATTTTATACAGCATTTAAAAAGTTAGTTTTAATGCATTACGAATAGAGAACTTAGACATTAATGTATTTCAGTTGTAAATATAATGTAATGAATATAGATATGTTTGATCAGCTTAGGTTGCTGAACAAATCGTGTACAAAGCTGATGAGTTGTTTACGGAAGCCTATGTCTTGAAATAATATTCTAACCTCGTTATGATGATGCAACAGTCTCGTTATTACAAGATGATTAGCATATCATTTAATAATTTAATTTTGTATGAAACACGCATTTTCATTGGCTGAAATAATTTTGTTATACCTCCATAACAAAATTTTTGACGTTGCAAAATGTAACGTCATTTTTGATTGGCTGATGACGTTGCGTAATAATTTATCACAGAAAAGAGTTCGCCAAAGAAAGTGAAATATCTTGGTGTGTATAAGACGAAATTAAATTATAAGAATTAACATTAATTATTTTTTTCTGTTATACAGTCATAACATAAAAAACTGGAGTGTACTCTCTTCATAAACCGCTTCGCGGTTTATTTAGAGTACACTCCAGTTTTTTCTGTTATGACTGTATAACAGAAAAAATAATTGATGTTAATCCTTAATTATTACATGTTATCAAACAAAAGTTACCTTGTTATAAGGAGATAGTTAGCTTGTTTTAACGATATGGCTACCATGTAGTAACGAGATAGTCCATTTGTTATTACGAGAACAGGTAATTATCAGGTAAATAACACGACGTTACAAATGCAGTAGATAACCCTAAATCCTAAACGGTATTTCTGATATGAAAGTTTACATAACATTTCCTACAATCATTGGTAGAATTTTCTGAAGAATGATATTTAAATTATTAAAAATACACTTCAATTTGTAACAAAATAGATCAATATAATTTCATAACATTAACTCAAATTTATGGAGAAATATTATACATAATTCATACAAAACATCAATTCCACTGTATTTCTTTTTTATTCAGAAGACTGATATGTGCTTCATTCTCCGCCATTGATTGTGTACACGCGGTTGGTTACAATCACGTGCATGTTCCCCATCTACCTCTTCCCTGTCATGTTGTGGTATGATACCGGATTTTATCAAACAATTGACTTACACACAGGTTTAACCCCTAAGGCCTGTTCCCTTGATGTACCAGGTAGATGAATAGCTGGTTTTACTGAAAGCCGAGAGCAACATTCGCCACATTCACTTTCAATACACACTAACAGGTCAATATTCTACAATACACAGCTGGGAATTGTAGAAAGATGATATGTGTGATCTATAAGGCGCCGATTGATCCTAGTAACGTCTTAATCACCGTATCATGTAAATGTCCCCGACCAGATATTAATTTAATAGTCTGTGTCAAGTGCATGATGGATTTTATGATTCGAGGATATGTACGAGGACTTATTATTTGAAGTATCTTTTGTAATTAGGAGCGGCATATTAACCTTAGACTCATCAGTGTCCCATAAGGAGGCGACTCATGGAATCTCTCGCTCTCACATTTGTCGCCTCATAAACTATCACCAAGTGGGCGCAATACTTCTGTGTCGGATAACTAGTTTCGCATACGGAATTTTGTTCGACAGCAATGCTGTCCTTCTTATATATTTGGTGTTATTATGTTTTATATTCTCCGGTTTCCTTCCATTGTAAAATCCCTAATGCGTTTCCATCTTGGGCATCAAGACCTATTAATACAAGTTGCTATAATATGTTTCGCAATTGTTGTAAAAGAAATAAAGCTTACATTAACTTATATACAATTCTAGGATAATCGTAGGATTTTATAAAAGGGAACACCATAATAGCATGTATGACATTCTGTGCGTGGGCTGTACAACATAAGACGCAGAAAAAATACAGGATTACAACATGAATTTCGCTGTTAGACAAAGGTAATATAAAAACTGATATAAAGGCGATATCAATTCTTATACAACGATGATTAAAACCTTATACAAAGTTAAAAATACATTTATTTACAAAGGTAATATCAAAACTGATATAAAGGTGATATAAATTCTTATACAACGATGATTAAAACCTTATACAAAGTTAAAAATACATTTATTTACAAAGGTAATATCAAAACTGATATAAGGCAATATCAATTCTTATACAACGATGATTAAAACCTTATACAAAGTTAAAAATACATTTATTTACAAAGGTAATATCAAAACTGATATAAGGCAATATCAATTCTTATACAACGATGATTAAAACCTTATACAAAGTTAAAAATACATTTATTTACAAAGGTAATATCAAAACTGATATAAAGGTGATATAAATTCTACTACAAATGTGATATAAAAACTGATAAAAATGTAATATAAATTACATTACTATTCAGTATAGCGATATATTTCCGTTTATTACACATATGATATGTAACGGCAATACAAAAAAAACATAAAACACACATTTACAATGTTGCACAGCACTGCTAAGTCAATATTTAGGGGCACAGCACTGCTAATTCAATATTTAGGGACACAACACTGCTAAGTCAATATTTAGGGACACAGCACTGCTAATTCAATATTTAGGGACACAACACTGCTACATTGTTGTAACTCAATATTTAGGGACACAACACTGCTAATTTAAGGACACAACACTGCTAAGTCAATATTTAGGGACACAGCACTGCTTAGTCAATATTTAGGGACACATCACTGCTTAGTCAACACTCCTGGTAAAATCGTACCACGCCAAAATGTAACCATCGCCAAAAGTGGCACCCGTCTAATGTCGCATATCAAACTCAGAAAACATGATGAGTGGCGGCTGTCATGTCGCTGATGTGAATGCCTTCCTTCACATGACATGATGTAACAGAGCGTGTTCAGTATAGTGCTGTACGGTGTATTAGAGAGAGCAGACTCCATTCTGAGAGGTTAGCGGCGGTATGGTTACACCATTGCTGAAACAACAATCAGCTGTTTCCACTACGTTATTGTTAACATCCTACCTCTTAAACTTTCATACCCATTTCTACGTCCGATGTCCACACCTAGCAACCTTATCCAATGGCGTGTGTGGTAGTATCATGTGACTTCAAGGTGTTGCAATGCATAAAATGTATACAATTGAAACGTTGATCAATATCTTTAACAAATTGTTCATTAGATTTGTATTCTGAATACAAACCAGTATAAATTCCGTACATTACCCATATGAATTTTGCATTTAACTAGAATGATTATTTCTTAATCCATTTCTTAACAATTATAACTCTTAAGAAATATTGCTATCCTATAAATGCAATTTTGGTATTTTATGTTTTTGTGCAGTTTGAATAGTATTTTCATAATAAAGTTTTCACAGTTAAGAAGATATCGAAAGAAAAAATTAAAAATAGAATAAAAACTATAACCGGCAATTTGACTGTTCATGTCAGCCCTATTCAAATTGAACAAAAGACTGGTTTATTGAAGAAAGAAACCTCAAACAATTTAAAACAATATACATAAAAAAAATAAAACCCGGCCTTTCCGGACCTGTAATAACACATAAGCTAACAGGAATGTCAAACCAATTAGCTGTTAACGAAGTTTCTATTTCTTGATATCATAATTTGTTAATAGTAACTCTCCGTTCTTTTGAAAAGACTAGATAAAAGCGATTAACCGCCCCGGTCACTTTGAGGCTCAAACCGAATCTGACCTAGATCTGCATGTCAGGTACCCGAGGAAGCAGAACACGCTGACTTCGCCGGTACATCCGACCTTTAACCTTTTTCAGTGGTGATAATTCCCCCCTCGTTATCGATTTTGAGTCAGAATTCATGCATTTATATCGGTTACCTTTGTACTATAAAAGGTTTTAATTGTTTTAGTGACAAAATATATAAAATCGTCTTGATGTTTAAGGTTACTCTCCAGTTAATAAATATAGGTAAGTGATGTAATACCTTAACCTAAGATTATATTTACGATGCGTTAGATATTCCAAGGTCGCGCTATATTAAAACCTGAACTCGCGTCTTAACTTTTCTCCTACGAAACAAATTACCGTCACCCATCATCCATTATGCCCGTTTCTCTGTCATGATGAAGCCATGGCAGTAAAGCCGGTGTAAATTTACTGCCAATACGTAGTTTATCTCGTATGTTCTTTTTGGGATATTTATATTAACGTTTAATTGATGTCTTACTATCTAGATATGGAAACTTTCTTCTAAACACAAGCTTTTAAGAACTGATAAGGCAACCTAACCAACATTTACCGTACATATTAACACGTTCGTCCAAAATAATCTGTTTTCAATTTACCGACAAATGAATGTTTAATGTACCAAGTACAAGTTCATGCGAAACAAGAAAGTTTCAATAAAATTCTCAGTGTAAAAAACTTTTATTGTGTATGAAAAATCACATCGTAAACATAGAAATGCAATTTATATTAAAAAAAAACGCAGGCATATATCAACTACGGAAAGTTTAGGGCGGCAATCTCTGACACGGAACTCATATTGTCAGGTGTTTCGGGGGAAATAATTCTACATTCCGTCAATTAAAGAAATTCTATTATATATTTCCTGAATAAAATGAACAGTTTGAATACATGATTATGGATAGTAAAAAAATTTGGAACTCGAAATAATCCACAGTTATTATTTGATTGATATGAACTCTTCATATTTGTTTTCTGTAATTATATAATATGACATTTGAAACAAGATGGTAAAAAGTCATGGTGTGCATTTCTTTATTTTTCAGGCTGGTTAGCGCTTGTCACACCCATCAGGGACCCTCTCAGCGTTATATATACAGATCATCACGTGACACAAATAAGCACTACATCGCTTCTCGAGAAAGAAAAATGCATCCGGGGGAAATGTCCATACGACACGACTGATATCTGTAGAGAAACGCAGAGGAAAAAATAATTGTGGCGCATGATAGAAGTGTCAGTAGTTACATTGTATACGAACAAAAGGAGAATATTCGTAAAGCAAGCTGTGTGGAATATACTTGTATCCCAGGGACAATAACGGGAAGCTGCAATGTCTTCGAATAAAGGACCAACTGATTCGTCTACCATCTGTATTCAGTAACCGTCAAACCTCTCGACCAATCATGTCGACTTTGACAGTTCAAATCCCAGCGGTGTTATTGGTTCGCGTCCTTCTCAAAGCTAATTAGTAAATTAATTTACAAACTCGTTCAGCGAAACGTCTTGTGGTATCGCGTATCCCTGTCATGTTCCAAGGATCTTGTAAGCTTATAGTGTGAACTGACCTGGGTAAATGTCCATATATATAGGTATATATATATAAATATGTTGGACCTTCTCCTTGGTAAACTTGTAATGGTTAATCGCGACTCGAATAGCAGAGTACATAACGGGATACAACAATAACCCAAGCCATAATTTATATCTGATTGACATATTTCTCAGAGGGGACCATTCTTCCTTCTGTAAGTGATTTTGATATGGGGTTAGATCCATACAGCGAATTAATCCGTTGACATCTTTCTAGATCTTCAAGTGGAAATAGCGTCAAGAAATGTACTTCAACCCGTGATATGACCAAGGACTATTCAGAGTATAACTCTTGTCTTGACAACAGTCATGTTACTTTGACAACGGTGGAGTTACATTAGCAACACTAACATTGTCCTGGCAACGCTCGCGCTATATTGACAACGGCTGAAGAAATTTACACAAGTTAAACAGATTTGGATTATACAACGTTTTTGAATTTCTTTGCCATGTTGTAGTAAAACATAATTACCACCTTTATACGGCAATTTCTTCCAATTCTTATCCTCGGTGCTGCAACTGTCAAGGCGGAAAATTAGCTCGGGCTGTCCTGGTACCGTATCAGCTGTCAACACGGATGTTTATGGTCCCACTGACGTGCTCCACTATATCGGAAATCAAAGCGCCAAATAAACCGTGATTTTATGTTCTAATTGGATACAGTGTTCAGGTGTCCAAACACATGTGTTTGTATCATCCTTTTCAGTTATCAGAAATTCCAACTTTTTCTCCAATCGTGTAAGGAGATGCTGATCAGGTATTTGGGAGTTAAACTATCCTGGTGACGTGTTACGTCATATCGATGTCAGAAACCTTATACCTCACCAGCATGGTGCTGACGGATTTTATTGTGTCAACTAATCTTCTCTGTCTCTGAGTGTTCGTGTCTGACATCTCCCATTCGTACATGGATACTACATTCATCTTCACCAATATTTCTGAAGACGTCGACACACTATTGCGACCTCCTACTAAATAATCCGATACACAAGAAACGAAATGAACATTTGATAGACGGCGAACCCCCCAGTTAGCCATTAAACTTATGAAATTCAGAAAAAACGATAGTTTTCTCACAAGATGAAATAAATCGGATATAATGTTTGGCGACTAGCTCTCACCTGTTACGGAACCACAAGCCTGTCAGGACGTGGAGCGTCGAGTGTAGTGAGGCGTATGATGGACGAGACAGAAGTCGCTTTGGAATCTGTTCTAAATGTTTGGACGATCTGGTGTACTTATGAAACTCTACCCCGATAAATACAGGCCATATATCTGGATGAGAGGACTGACGGAATTTAAATTATTCTCAAACCAAAACTGAAATATAAAGATAAGGAGAAAGTTACGTTTTACACATGGACATCATGGTATTTGTCTACTTTGCTGAATTACGTGATCTGGAAATATAACCATAAAAGACCTCTTTAAGATAAAGACATCAGACTAGATAACCAATATCCACCGACTTCACGCCCGAGGAAATTCGGAAGCGTCAATATCATAAAATACCACAGGGATTCACACAACATATGGACACCCAAGAATTAAACTACTTCGAACAAGAAGACTTGGAACTTTACCTTGAACTAGACTGTTTTCATTGGCATTGGAAGAGACACGTGTTTCGTGGATATCGATAAATCTGATCGACTCTTTATAGATAAAAGGTAGTGGAGTCCTATACTTTATATGATATATTATCAATACATCAAACTCTACCACGGCTTCCACCATTCACGAGAGCGTGACAACTGTGTTAACGGAGCATCAGCGGTTCTCTGGTGTATTTACACCTGCTTGTTACACATACTTCCATTGTTATAGAGTTGACAGCGGTATATAATACGGACGGAGAAAATCCTCCAGGAACCTCGTGATGGTCATCTTCATACAAGGGAAGGAAAAGCCATCGCAAGAGATTCGACGAATATTTTAACAAATTTTGTATTTCGCCTTTATCATGACTGAGTACAATTATGAAGCCGTCTGTATAGAACCTCAATATCTAAGAGCGCAAACGTGAAATATCGAGATACAGTACTAATCATCAGCCGATAGTCGATATAATTGAGTTGTGGTCGTCGTTCGAGATAAAAAGTGTTGATGGGCACAGATAGGCTAATTTGAATGATTATCGCACCTGCCGCTCCATTTCCATAGTAACAGTTTCAACACCCTCCTAGGTCCTGGTGATGGGTTGTGTAATAGATGTGGTAATTGGTCCCCGTTGACAGTATCAGAAGGTCAATGTGGGTCTACGTCTGTGACTGAATATTATTGGAATTAACACATTATCGACGATAGTCAGAGTACTTACATGAAAGGATCGACAAATAGTAACAACGTAGATACAAACCGTAACACAGCGGTTTTTGAGTGCTTTGTCAAGATTTCTTTCGTTGGAATTGAATGAAAAAATGATTGATATGGAATTATATGGAATGTGTTTAAAACGACAACTAGGAAGTTTATAGTTCACTTGCATTAACAACACGTATGGATTATATTGTGGGTGTAACGTCAGGGAAGACGTACGGAAGTAATGCTTGTGTATGGACAACTGTGTGTATATCCACGGATGTATATATATATATAATTAATGCATTGGAATCAGATATTAAATACTAGGTTACAAATCGGCGATGGCCACTTGTTGGAAGCTGCTGTGTTAATTAGCCGTTTGTACGCGGTCTATCCTACAGCACTGTCGGATGTGAATTGTTGGAGAGTCCGACTATAGGAGAGTAGTACAGTAGGAAGTTACCGATACTCGCTATTGTCGCGCACCTGTTGGAGGTTTACTGGTACATAGGCTGGGATACCTGTCTCTGGCTATAGCAGCCTGCTGATACGACGGGCACGCGCTCACGAGCAGCTGATGTGTGATGATACAGTCCACTGTGGGTATAACGGGGTTGAGCTCCGGTGTATAGGCAGAACAGCGTGAGGAGACGATTCGCTGTGACTGAGAGTTGACGGTTCTGATACACGTACGCGGTATTCTGTAGGTTTTGATTCAGATGCTGGATAACCGGGGAGCATTGTCATGTCCCATAGCGTTGTCAGTGAGAGCAGCACTACGGCTCTAACAGGTAGCTACTCCAGGTAGATATTAAATCAACAGGTAGCTACTCCAGGTAGATATTTAATCAACAGGTAGCGCAAGAACAATAGGCGTGTACAGTGATAAATAGCGGCATGTCAAATCAACATTAACAAGTTCTACAGAGTTCAGTGGTTCAGATCTGTAATAGAGAGTAAAGATTTAAAAGATATTGAGTAGGAGAAAATGTTGATTTCAAACTCGTCGGATTAGTGTAATATTATATCGTTACCTGTTGAAATAAATGAAGAAATTGAACAGCATTTGATAGTATAAAAACTATCGCCGAACTTTTTAAAAGTTTTACAGTTCACAGAAAAACTGACGTAAACGGTCATCATGCTAAACAGCAGTGTAAGCGGAGGAGGTATGGATCGGGGTTCGATTCAGGATTACAATGTAGGCGACGGAGGAGGAGGGGGAGGGTCAAACCTCACCAGTATCAATACGGAGGATTTTATCATACAAAATACAACGAATTTTCCATTACACAGTGAAACAACCGATTTTAGCTATTCCGATTTTTGGCCTTTTATATCGTGTGAAGATAATGACACTTTAGGCTGCAACGAGTCTTTACAACTAAATAACGTATCTCTGTTGAACGAGACGGGGTCCATGAACGGGACCCTAATAGGGGAGGAGATGGAGTATCGTTACTGGACATTGTTCCTCCTTACCTTCCCTTTTTTCACGGTGTTCGGGAATGTCCTTGTTGTTATGAGCGTGTACCGAGAGCGGAGTCTGCGCACTGCCACCAACTATTTCATCTGTTCACTGGCGGTAGCGGATATCATGGTGGCCGTCATGGTGATGCCCCTAGCTGTGTATATGGAGGTAAGTCATTCGAACCCAAAACCACATACACATTAAACATAATGGCAATAAATGTGTGTATATGTTTGTTCGTCCTTGTTTCTTCAGCTGACGTCCTTTTAAGCAACTAACAAGGTACGCGGGGATTTTCAATTGATATGATGTATACGCTAAAATTTTAAAAGTTTTGTAACTAAAACATATATATATACATATAGAAATGTAACTTAGCAACACAAATGACGAAGGAAGACAACTTTTTATGTATATACGTAAGTGTGTCCGTAACAATATCGTAATTCCTCAATTATGCATAAACATTTCGTCCCCATAAACTAAACACAGATATCGTTATTCTGATAGGCAGATATTTTTTTCTTCTGTAATACATCTGGCTGGCGTTATTCAATGTTTTAAATTGAAAGGCAAGGTCACCCTAACCTCGGTCACCAAACGTATACATGCTGTTTTGTCTTCGAATTACTCGGGTTGCGAAGGACAGAGACTAGGGGTCTTAGAAATATCAATGACATATACTGATATGAAAATATTACATATACAAACTAGACCAAATATATCGCTCGGCTAGAGAGATCTTCTTTTTAGCTTGTTCGGTTGAGCGTAAGACTAGGAAACCAGAGGTCCCGGGTTCGATCCCTTGTGGAGGCAGTGATTTAAAACTAATTAATCCTGCGCTCTGTTACATAGACAAATTACAAAAGGCTACTAATACAGTGGTAAAAAGGTCATATATTAACCTACCTATCTCATTAGTATAGATATCGGCAGGTAATTGTATTCTAACTAATGCAGCACTGCCATGGTAGATTATTCCGTAGAACTAACTAATGTAGCACTGCCATGGTATATTATTCTGTAGAACTAACTAATACAGCACTGTCATGGTAGATTATTCCGTAGAACTAACTAATGTAGCACTACCATGGTAGATTATTCCGTAGAACTAACTAATACAGCACTCCCATGGTAGATTATTCTGTAGAACTAACTAATACAGCACTGCCATGGTAGATTATTCTGTATAACTAACTAATACAGCACTGCCATGGTAGTATATTCCGTAGAACTAACTAATGTAGCACTGCCATGGTAGAATATTCCGTAGAACTAACTAATACAGCACTGCCATGGTAGATTATTCCGTAGAACTAACTAATGTAGCACTGCCATGGTAGATTATTCTGTAGAACTAACTAATGTAGCACTGCCATGGTAGATTATTCCGTAGAACTAACTAATGTAGCACTACCATGGTAGATTATTCCGTAGAACTAACTAATACAGCACTCCCATGGTAGATTATTCTGTAGAACTAACTAATACAGCACTGCCATGGTAGATTATTCTGTAGAACTAACTAATACAGCACTGCCATGGTAGTATATTCCGTAGAACTAACTAATGTAGCACTGCCATGGTAGAATATTCCGTAGAACTAACTAATACAGCACTGCCATGGTAGATTATTCCGTAGAACTAACTAATGTAGCACTGCCATGGTAGATTATTCCGTAGAACTAACTAATGTAGCACTGCCATGGTAGATTATTCTGTAGAACTAACTAATGTAGCACTGCCATGGTAGATTATTCCGTAGAACTAACTAATGTAGCACTGCCATAGTAGATTATTCCGTAGAACTGTAATTGATACTCCCTAATCTATATGCACCTATTATCCATCCTGGCCTATTAGTTACCGATAGTTAGAGATAAAATCACTCAACATTAACCATTTGCTGTTCATTGTGTATTTGTACCTAAAGTCGACATTCAGTCCCATTGGAATCGAGACTGTATTTACTTTTTTTCATTTCCATTGGTTTGCGTCCTGATTTTTTTTAAATTAGCCAGATATATATTACAAGAAACTATACAATCTAGTTGAGTAACCATACTTGGTACAAAGTATAACCTGTGTGGTGGGGCTGTGGAATATATTCAATAGTTTTGTTGATATCGTCGTATATTTGTCGTTATGTTGACGTCGTAGTATAGTTTGTCGTTATGTTGACGCTGTGGTATAATTTGTCGTTATGTTGACGCTGTGGTAAAGTTTGTCGTTATGATGACGTTCTGGTATAGTTTGTCGTTATGTTGACGCCGTGGTATAATTTGTCGTTATGTTGACATCGTGGTAAAGTTTGTCGTTATGTTGACGTCGTGGTATAATTTGTCGTTATGTTGACGCTGTGGTATAATTTGTCGTTATGTTGACGTCGTGGTATAATTTGTCGTTATGTTGATGCCGTGATGTAGTGTGTCGTTATGTTGACGTCGTGGTATAATTTGTCGTTATGTTGACGTCATGGTATAATTTGTCGTTATGTTGACGTCATGGTATAATTTGTCGTTATGTTGACGTCATGGTATAATTTGTCGTTATGTTGACGCTGTGGTTTAGAGTGTCGTTATGTTGACGCTGTGGTATAATTTGTCGTTATGTTGACGCTTTGGTAAAGTTTGTCGTTATGGTGACGCTGTGATATATTTTGTGATCTTTTGCTTACACTGTGATATTTTTTTGCATTTTTTCGTTGACGCTTTGGTAGTTTTCATCGTGATGACACTGTGGTAGTTTTCATCGTATAGACACTGTGGTAGTTTTCATCGTGTAGACACTGCGGTAGTTTTCATCGTGTAGACACTGCGGTAGTTTTCATCGTGGTGACACTGCGGTAATTTTCATCGTGGTGACGCTGACATATTTCAGTCATTAAATGAACACTGTGACATATTTTTAAATATGTTTGATAGTCTGGTTTCGATCACAGTGCTGAACATGTCCTGCATTATTCCAAATGGCTCCCGCGATATGGTTTGTGTAATATATAATTTATATCTACATCTTCCTACTTTAAACAAATTGAAATCTTTGTTTGTTACGTTGGTTGTCGAGTAAAGCTAGAAAGTGATTCCTCAAAGGAGAAAGTCCTTTAAATAAAGTGAAATAAAGTATTAAAACGTTACCATGGTTGCCATGTTGTAAATATCAGCCTTGATAATGTTTTACGTTTTAAAAACAAATGTCAGCGTTTTGTCATCATAAACCACTAAGCCCCTTCGGTGTATTTTTAAAGAAACTGTTTGTTGTATGACAGTCTTTGATGCAAAGAGAAAGGTGTTTTAAATTGAAGTTTATTTGATATAAGGTACATGTATTACTCGTTACGAACGCTGTGTAGTAGGTTTTCCTCGTTACCAACACTGTGTTGTAGGTATTCCTCGTTACCAACACTGTGTAGTAGGTATTCCCCGTTACCAACACTGTGTTGTAGGTATTTCTCGTTACCAACACTGTGTAGTAGGTATTCCTCGTTACCAACACGGTGTAGTAGGTATTCCTCGTTACCAACCCTGTGTAGTAGATATTCCTCGTTACCAACACTGTGTAGTAGGTATTCCTCGTTACCAACACTGTGTAGTAGGTATTCCTCGTTACCAACACTGTGCAGTAGGTATTCCTCGTTACCAACACTGTGTAGTAGGTATTCCTCGTTACGAACGCTGTGTAGTAGGTATTCCTCGTTACCAACACTGTGTTGTAGGTATTCCTCGTTACCAACACTGTGTAGTAGGTATTCCTCGTTACCAACACTGTGTAGTAGGTATTCCTCGTTACCAACACTGTGTAGTAGGTATTCCTCGTTACCAACCTTGTGTAGTAGGTATTCCTCGTTACCAACACTGTGTAGTAGGTATTCCTCGTTACCAACGCTGTGTAGTAGGTATTCCTCGTTACCAACACTGTGTAGTAGGTATTCCTCGTTACAAACACTGTGTAGTAGGTATTCCTCGTTACCAACACTGTGTAGTAGGTATTCCTCGTTACCAACACTGTGTAGTAGGTATTCCTCGTTACCAACACTGTGTAGTAGGTATTCCTCGTTACCAACACTGTGTAGTAGGTATTCCTCGTTACCAACACTGTGTTGTAGGTATTCCTCGTTACGAACGCTGTGTAGTAGGTATTCCTCGTTACCAACACTGTGTAGTAGGTATTCCTCGTTACCAACACTGTGTAGTAGGTATTCCTCGTTACCAACACTGTGTAGTAGGTATTCCTCGTTACAAACACGGTGTAGTAGGTATTCCTCGTTACCAACACTGTGTAGTAGGTATTCCTCGTTACCAACACTGTGTAGTAGGTATTCCTCGTTACCAACACTGTGTAGTAGGTATTCCCCGTTACCAACACTGTGTTGTAGGTATTTCTCGTTACCAACACTGTGTAGTAGGTATTCCTCGTTACCAACACGGTGTAGTAGGTATTCCTCGTTACCAACCCTGTGTAGTAGATATTCCTCGTTACCAACACTGTGTAGTAGGTATTCCTCGTTACCAACACTGTGTAGTAGGTATTCCTCGTTACCAACACTGTGCAGTAGGTATTCCTCGTTACCAACACTGTGTAGTAGGTATTCCTCGTTACGAACGCTGTGTAGTAGGTATTCCTCGTTACCAACACTGTGTTGTAGGTATTCCTCGTTACCAACACTGTGTAGTAGGTATTCCTCGTTACCAACACTGTGTAGCAGGTATTCCTCGTTACCAACCTTGTGTAGTAGGTATTCCTCGTTACCAACACTGTGTTGTAGGTATTCCTCGTTACCAACCTTGTGTAGTAGGTATTCCTCGTTACTAACACGGTGTAGTAGGTATTCCTCGTTACCAACACAGTGTTGTAGGTAATCCTCGTTACCATGGTATGCGGTAGGCCTATAATGATTGATGAAGACGTTAGTGTGTCATTATTCCTTCTGACATGTAAACGTACCCCAAGTGGAGTGCACTATACATGTATCAACACCCAGAGAGATATTTTTATAAAAAAAATAATTCGGTAATCTAACCCATACCTAAAGATACCCTGATGATATTATTTCGATTATCTATAAACACATACATGTAAAATATAAAGATATAAAAAATCAAATTAATATCATGGAAATATCTCCAGTTATATGTATATGTTAAGACTTTATCGAAAAAATATCATCAGAGTATCTCTGGGTACATGAAATATCATCATACAACATTTGTGTTCAAATTAGGGAATGTTCAATTAAAATTATTTTAAACATATCTATTATCATATTATATGCGTGTTTTGTAGGTGAGTGAAATTCAACCTAATGTTATTATAATGATACATCATCAATAAACAGGTGTTTCATTCATTGTTATCTTAACTTGTAGTAAATGCCAATACAAGTTTGTCAAATATGACTGAAACAAAAGTCTGTCACAAATTCTGATCTGTTTGAAATATGTGTAAGCATTTTTCGTCACCGGACAAATTTTAAATCACAGTTTAAAACACTTTAAAGTAATTTTAAAGCATGTTTTAAAGCAAATTAAAGATTAGTTTGAAGTTGTAGCTTTTAACTGATCGTTATTAAAATCCTCTAATGAATCACGTTCAATTAGATGATTCTAAATCTAAGATATAAACTACGATTATAGATTACGTGGACGGAAATATCGAACAGTTACTAGTCATTATACAGTGACTTTACCTTAACGTGATGGCGTTTATCTTCGGGACATTTCTGTTTTAAGACAATTACTAAAATGTGTCATGCATTATATTGTTATATGATATGTTAATTAGTCCCATTAACGTAAATTAACAAATTATCATTTAGGAGTTTACATCATTAGAATAGCACCTTTAAATGAGGAGGTTTTAAATATGTACAGTTGAGGGAAAATTAAATTTGGTATCTAGTCACTTCCTAGTGCACGCCTGGTAAACGAGAGTAGTGAACAAGGGTAGTGAAGTAGGGTAGTGAAGTAGGGTAGTGAACTAGGAACTAGGGTAGTGGAGTAGGGTAGTGAACTAGGGTAGTGAACTAGGGTAGTGAACTAGGAACTGGGGTAGTGAACTAGGAACTAGGGTAGTGACTTAGGGTAGTGAAGTAGGGTAGTGAACAAGGGTAGTGAACTAGGGTAGTGACTTAGGGTAGTGAACTAGGGTAGTGACTTTGGGTAGTGTCTTAGGGTAGTGAACTAGGGTAGTGACTTAGGGTAGTGAACTAGGGTAGTGACTTAGGGAAGTGAACTAGGGTAGTGAACTAGGAACTAGGGTAGTGGAGTAGGGTAGTGAACTAGGGTAGTGAACTAGGAACTGGGGTAGTGAACTAGGAACTAGGGTAGTGACTTAGGGTAGTGAACTAGGGTAGTGAACTAGGAACTAGGGTAGTGGAGTAGGGTAGTGAACTAGGGTAGTGAACTAGGGTAGTGACTTAGGGTAGTGAACTGGGAACTAGGGTAATGAACTAGGAACAAGGGTAGTGAACTACGGTAGTGAACTAGGGTAGTGAACTAGGGTAGTGAACTAGGAACTAGGGTAGTGAACTAGGGTAGTGAACTAGGGTAATGAACAAGGTAGTGAACTAGACTATATGTGTCGAGAAATGGTTATAGAACCGCATACTTCTAACTGTTTCGTCATTTCTGCCCCTATCGTTATGTACGAGACTTAGAACCAACCAGCTTATTGGTGTAGTTGTTTTGGTATTTCGTCCCTTGGCATTATCATTGAGTATTAAATGGACCAACTAGTTGAATGGCGTAGCTGTTTCGTAATTTCTGCCCATCGCATTATTAGCCGGTCTTAATACCAACTACATATGTACCTCAGTTATTTAGTTACATGTCATTGATAAGTTTATAAAACAAGAATATTAAAATCTTCCTTAATAACTGTAAAGATATAGGGACCAATACCACAATTAATAACAAAGACATGTGACACCGGTTATTGATACCACTGTTACCTGGCTTTTGTAATTACACACCGGAAGTCGGGGTATGTAGGAACAGGAAGTGAAAGATAATTATTTGGCGCCTTATTGGTGATCAATACATCAATTAACATCGTCCCTTAGTGTACCATTGTTTCTCTTTTAAACCTCCAGAAATGATAATTGACACTTTAATAGTTTTTATATCGATTTGATAAAAGAATGTGCATGTTATTGTAGGTAAAACATATTGATTACCTCACAACCCCTCTGATCAAATATTTATCTCAGGATACCAAGCTTGATCTACTGGTCCGTGTGATCTATGTCAGGTATGTTACTAATGCGCCGTCCGACCGCCAACCCAAATAAATACTACACCACAATGGATTCCGTAAGTAAAGTCGTCGATTTGATTAAGTGTCTCCTGATTGAAGCGGTATTCAAACAAACCCTGTTCTTAGATACACCTTAAACTTATAGGATCTAAGATATATCCTCACAAAAACAACTCTTATTTTTTATTGATAAAACTATGTAATGTGTAATGAAAGAGGTAAAAATGTTTCTTTTACCTGCAATATTATGCAAGAAATGCGATTTTTGTGTATTGAAAACTTGTAGGTAATTAATATCGGTATGATGATAAATAGTCGGCGGAAAACAACTTGTCATTGTATATTTAATAACGATTATAAAAGTGAAAACAAAACAATGTAAGGCATTGAATTAGATTAAATTAATTTATTCAATTTCAAAGTCGTTTCCCCGAAATCTGTAGGTATCTTTTTCCAGTGATTTTCGTTGACCTTATGACTTTACAGCGTGTTAACTCAGCGGTTGTAGTTAGATATGGAGTCAAAAGAGACAATGCTGGTTGTGAAGGATCACTAACTGGCCAAGTATACACAGTAATCCATTAAAATGGAAACTTTATATTACATCAATTGTAAAACCAGTTATGCCAGCTTATATTTATTTCGCTTGTTTGGCCGGATGGAAGCGCGCGAGGGGTCTTACTGTGAGAGAGAACAGGACTTCCCAGAAAAAACACGTTGTCGGGAAGGTGACCCCTGACCTTTTAACGTCCGACCAGTAAATCAATCCATTAAAGTCATCGTCAGTATTTCACGGTGATTTGGTCATATTGAGACAAAATGATCATTAAATGAGAGTGTCTATCGGACGAGTTTATAGTGCTATCTCTCTGAAATGTCTCACATTGACACAGTCACGTGATACCACATCAGGTCACATTATATTGATAATGGGCGAACCAGTGAGTAGCAAATTTATAGACTTTAGTTAGTCTCGGCCAAGTTATAGAACTAATAACATTTCTAACACGTGTTAACGTTCAGCCTAAAGCCAGGTAATAGCAACATTGAGTACAACTACTCCCTACCTACAAGAACAGATAATAACACTTTTATGATCAAATTAATTGCAACAGTAGTGCGTCCGCGATTGAGAGTTTACTTCTAAAGAACTGTAAGTCAGTTTAATGAAAGAAATAGTTTAAATGAAGTGATATGTACAATGTACGTCAGTTTTAAAGGAAGATTTTGATTTTAGCGAACTGTACGTCGGCGTTAGAGAAAGAGCTTGAATCTGGTGAACTGTTCGTAGGTTTAAGACACGTGGTGACACACGTGACGTAATAATGTTATTGTGTAACCAGACTGTATCAACATTGGTGTAACACAGTGACACGTGAATTTAACAACCGACGGACAAGGCAGATCGTATTAATATAAATACTTTGACACGTGGTGACACACGTGACGTAATAATGTTATTGTGTTATCAGACTGTATCAACATTGGTGTAACACAGTGACACGTGGTGACACACGTGACGTAATAATGTTATTGGGTCACCACTAGACTGTATCAACATTGGTGGAACACAGTGACACGTGGTGATACACGTGACGTAATAATGTTATTGGGTCACCACTAGACTGTATAAACATTGGTGGAACACAGTGACACGTGGTGATACACGTGACGTAATAATGTTATTGGGTCACCACTAGACTGTATCAACATTGGTGGAACACAGTGACACGTGGTGATACACGTGACGTAATAATGTTATTGGGTCACCACTAGACTGTATCAACATTGGTGTAACACAGTGACACGTGGTGACACACGTGACGTAATAATGTTATTGTGTTATCAGACTGTATCAACATTGGTGTAACACAATGACACGTGGTGACACACGTGACGTAATAATGTTATTGTGTTACCACTAGATTTTATCAACACTGGTGTTACACGTGGTGACACGTGGTGACACACGTGACGTAATAATGTTATTGTGTTACCACTAGACTGTATCAACATTGGTGTAACACAGTGTCACGTGGTGACACACGTGACGTAATAATGTTATTGTGTCACCACCAGAGTGTATCAACATTGGTGTGACACGTGGTGACACGCGTGACGTAATATTGGTGACACACGTGACGTAATAATGGTGACACCCGTGACGTAATAATGTTATTGTGTTACCACTAGACTGTATCAACATTGGTGTGACACGTGGTGACACATGTGACGTAATAATGTTATTGTGTTACCAGACTGTATCAACATTGGTGTAACACAGTGACACGTGGTGACACACGTGACGTAATAATGCTATTGTGTTACCACTAGATTGTATCAACATTGGTGTAACTCGTACACACTTTACCAACTGTGGAAAACCAATTTAACTTTCAAGTACCTATCTTAACGTCATGTTAATGTTGATTCAAATTAGTAGAATGTATCCTGTTTTGCCCGGGGCTGTCTGCCGGGACGGGCTTGAGTGGGCTAACAAAAGAAGTGTTCAATTTAGAAAAGGTCGATGTGTGTTCTAAATGATCCTTCCTTTACCTAGGGTTCTGTTCGAAGTCGTCCGGAGATTAGATTGCGTGCCACACATTTTGTAGTTTTAATTGAGTTTATGTTGATCAAAGTTGTAATTCTTTTATTTCTCAAGGATACAGTTTCTGTTTGAGGGAATAACGACCGAGGAATTCCTAAAGATGTCTGGTAATATGTCTGTGGTGTTAACATTTGTGAAACTGAATCATTATGTATTATTGAAACGTGGTCTTACAGGTGTTGACTGACAGGTTTATACCATACATACCATTCAGTTATTACCTAAATCCCCGAGGGAAGGAAACACTACCCTGATGGGAACAAATCCAAAGAAGGTAAAAATCTAGTAATTCCTACTCAGAATCGATGGCAAAGGCTTACACAGGATACGTAACGGATACATGTCTATATTGCGGCTTGTTTTATTGGTTTAATGCTAGACATGTTTAATGTCTAATAAATGATATAAAACTTGTAATACAGGTGATTCGTCCTTCAAAGACTCGTCATAGATGTTAAATAAAATCAACAGGCAATGCGCTGGAACCTCGTTTGTGATTTTTATGTTCTAATCGTATAGTTGATGACTTTCTAACGTTTATATATGGGATTTTATTTCGGGTAAAGTAACGTCAATGATATCAATGACAACATCCAACGGTATCCGACAACACTCGACAACATCCGACTATATCCGACAACATCCAACAGTATCCACTTACTCGCGACAATATCCGGCAACATCTAACAGTATCCGACAACATCCAACAGTATCCGACAGTATCCGACAATATCCAACAGTATCCACTTACTCGCGACAATATCCGACAACATCCAACAGTATCCGACAACATCCAACAGTATCCGACAACATCCGACAATATCCGACAGTATCCGACAACACCCGACAACATCCGACTATATCCGACAACATCCAACAGTATCCGCTTACTCGCGACAGTATCCGGCAACATCTAACAGTATCCGACAACATCCAACAGTATCCGACAACATCCAACGGTATCCGACAACATCCGACAACATCCGACTATATCCGACAACATCCAACAGTATCCGCTTACTCGCGACAATATCCGACAACATCCAACAGTATCCGACAACATCCAACAGTATCCGACAACATCCGACAATATCCGACAGTATCCGACAACACCCGACAACATCCGACTATATCCGACAACATCCAACAGTATCCGCTTACTCGCGACAATATCCGGCAACATCTAACAGTATCCGACAACATCCAACAGTATCCGACAACATGCAACAGTATCCGACAACACCCGACAACATCCGACAATATCCGACAACATCCGACAATATCCGACAATATCCGAGAACATCCGATAACATCCGACAATATCCGACAACATCCGACAATATCAAGCAATATCCCATCTTGTCGACTCGTATAGCTTTCACTTTCGGTAATACAAAAGTTCTAACAACATCATCAACCAAATCAAACTAACTGCGCATTATGTTTTAACTTGTCAAATCATATCGCTGTCACTGTTGTAACATAACAATAAAATAATTTAGATTAAAGTCCTCTGCATTATATTGTAAACTTACGAATATACCCCTGTCACTGCCGATACCATATCTATTTATATATCGAGTAACGCCTTTCCAATAGACACCCGATTGTTCGGAGCCTGGATCTATATGGCCTCCTATTATCTTCATTGCTCATAATGCATCGCCATAGTGATAACGTAAAAGGAGGCATTAGAACTAATTATCAACGTACAGATACAACAAAGGGAGACAAGGTCAAGAGAGGGTCAACGATTTACCCAACAGGTGGTGGTCACTGTGTAAATAATCACACTCATAATCGAGGTAGCGACTCGTTAATCTGTAGTTAGATTATTTTATATTTCTCTGTCAATACTCCTCCAATATAAGTGGTGTATGAATAGTAAATATAGCGAGACTGATACGATACGATAGTGCGACAACAGGTTAATATTTTTTTCTAATCAATAGCTTAATAGGGGGCAGATTGTTGGAAAAGAAACGTAATAATATACACAATATAGCGAGAAAAACACATCGACGGTATATTGTAAGGTACATGTATAGATGGTCCGATGTAACAATAGACTAAATAATAGAAAACGCGATATTATTAGAGGGAGCGTAAGTAAGGCCACTAGTAGATATAGAGGAAGCGATAAAGGGAGGGAATTCAGTGGAGGATGTGATAAGAGAAGAGAAATTCGTAGAGGACGCGAGTTTGTGGTGGAAATGACCCGACGCGATATAGTGAGCGAAATTAGCAGAGGATGCGATATTGCGAGGGAAAGCAGCAAAGGATGCGATTTAGCGACGGAAATTAGCAGAGGTTACAATTTACCGAGGGAAAATAGCAGCAGATACGGTATTAAGATGGAAATAAGCAGAGGATGCGATATGGCGAGGAAAATTAGCAGAGGGTGCGGTATAGTGATGGGAATTTGCAGAGGATACGATATGACGAGGGAACATAGCAGAGGACGCGAGATTACGAGGGACTTTAGCAGAGGATGCGATATAGCGATGACAATTAGCAGAGGACGCGATATATCGACACCGATAGATAAAGGATAAATTACTATGAGGCAGTTTGATAGAGAACAAAGTAAACAAGAATATTGACAACGAGGCTATGGTGTACGTTATATAATAGACACGTAGATAACACAATTAATCTATAGATACAGTCATTACGTATTCCGTGATGGTTTATTAGGATAACTGAACGAAACAGATTTAAACAGCCTAGCTATACACATCTGACTAACACAATTAGCAGGAAGAGATTGTCTCCTCTTCCATTGTCTGCCGAACTTATCATTCTAATATACCGATTGTGTACCTCCGGTATACATAATTATTAGATTAGATAAATAGATTTCTACAATTATAACTGGTGCAATATGTAATTCGTACACACAGGGATGGTTGGGTCCTGCCAGGAGTATTTATCTCAAACTGATAGAAAATATAAACAGGTTCTTACACAAACCTTGATGATATAGAGGGACTTTGTGTTTGTGATCTATACGAGATAGCACTGATATACAGTACACTTAATGAGGATGTTGTTACGAAAGCAATATATTTGGTAAACATCGCTTAGAATGTTTTTTTTTTTTATTAAATTTAAAATCATCAGAGAACATTTGTTGAATGCAATAATGATGAAGTCGTAATAAAACTGTAAAAAGAAAGAGAGAGAGAAAAAAAGAAACTAAACCTCAATCCTAAAAAAAAAACGAGTACCAATTATGAAAAAATGTCGATTTACGAAATAAGGTAGAGAGATAATATACTCATATTCAGGTACAAAACAATAAGTTACTAATTTACATCTGAATATAGATAAACTTATTCCAACTTCGTAAAAGCCCTCTCCGGATATACAATTAAACAATACAACATTCAATGGCCTAGGCAATATTAAAATATTTACATAGCAACGCATTTTATATTTATAAATATGTCTGAAAATACTTAAGTTTATATTTTAGGCATACAGTTTATTTCCAAACAGCAAAACATTATATATATTTATATTCAAGTTTCTGAAATTATCAAATAAAACATTCCTGCATTTATATAATTATCACATTTAAAGAAAAAATGATAGACACTCACACAGCGATTTCTACAGCTACAATCGAGACTGTTTATGAGGTTTAGTCTTTACAAATCAATATGTTAAAACATTCGTCAGAGTAACGAAAATAATTTGTTATTTCATCTTAACATCAAAGTATTACAACATTCGTCAGAGTAACGAAAATAACATGCTTTTTCATCTTAACATCAATGTATTAAAACATTCGTCAGAGTAATGAAATTATTTTTCATCTTTACTTCAACGCAAATTAAAGGTAAAATCGTCAAAGTTATTAAACTACGCATATTGACCATGTCTCAACACATACTTATAGAAAGGACACACTGTTTATATATACTTCATCGCCGACAAAGGAATAATGATGTTAAATTGGAAACAAGAATCATACTGTGGTTTATTTTATTCAATACCACAATGTAACATACTTTATGCTATTTCCATCCTTCAAAAGTTTGAGCTTCTAATTAAAACTAAAAAGCAAATAACGTATTTCTTCTAGAAGAAATTCTACCGTGCTCCGCCGTTTTGTATGTAACTTTCACTCTCATTATAACATTAACATTATATGAAGTATTTTAAACTATTTTCCATTTGTTGGTGTTAGTTAGATAGACACCTATTTCAAAACGTGGGAGATAATTAATCATTTCGGTAACAAGCTTTGTGAAAGCTGTCGGCGATGGAGTATCTTTATCACATTATAAATATCGAAAAATAAATTCAAACAATAACATGCAACTTTTATATGAATGTACTCCAACAGTCGGCCCCATTACAAAAGTAGAAAATATATTTATATCTATAAAAATGTATACTATAGCAGTCAGCTCTATTTCAAAAGTGGAAAACCTACTTACATGATATGTAGCGTATATCTATATACAAATAAACTATAAAAATATACTAATATACATATGTATAAGTATACTCTAGCAGTGGACTGTATTACAAAAGTAGGAAATATCCTTATGCTCATAAAATTGTTCTCAAGTAGTCAGCCCTATTAAAAAAGTGTAAAATATACTAATATCCATCTAGATGTACATGTACTCCAGATATCGGCCCTATTACAAAAGTAGAAAATTATTAACCTTTTCTCAGACCTGTTCCGTCGCCGACACAATTATGTAAGTAGACAAACCGTCTTTAAAAAAGACTTGTATTTGTATTCCATCAACGTTTTCCAACCATCAAAGGTACACCAAGTACTTATTATATATATATTGTTAAAACACAGGATATAGGTAATTCACCCCTATATTTATAAATAGTATTATATAGAAGGATACTTAATTAATACAAAGAGTGGAATGTTATTACAACAAAGTCACCAAATGGAAATGCATTAACGGGTGTTGTGTATTAATACTTTAAAAGCGTCAGAATGCATTACTCATCACAGACACTAGATGGAGCCACCATCAGTTCATTCGGAAACATCAAACACTTACTTTGGGTGTGAGTGTCTCATTTCCTCGCAGACATGATATAATATCAGAGTTTATACATGTAAATGTATATTAGGCATGATCTAAGTATGTTGTTTCATGCAAAGTATGGAATTTTACATTAATGTAAAAATCAATGATTGATACACACATGTACATTGTATAAGAAGATAATTAAAGTGGATGTATCGCCTACCTTTGGCATTTTATGGAAAATTGTATAACGCCTACATTTATATTTTCAAAAGCAATTTTTGATCCTTTAATATTCAGAGAAATGTGCGTCAAAATTGATGACGATATCAAATTGAGCCGTAGTTACGCTACATGAATAATAAACATTACGCTATTGTGCGTGACGTCATAGTGGGTGTCAGCTGTCTTGACCTTCCCCGTGTTACATCGATTTATCATTTATCAACTACAGGATAAAAACATCATTAACATTTTCAATATCGTAACAATTATTTTTTCAATTACTTCAATATACACGAAATACTGTCCTTGGTAAAGCATAATATTTCATCGTGATATCGTCGGCATTAAGTAATGACGTCTAAGAAACATAATCCATTGTTCTGTATATTAATATATAACTGTGTTACACATTGGTATAGGTAGAAGACTCCTTATAATGCTTCCAAGGATGACTATTCTACATTAGGGTGAAAATACAATACTGACCGGAAATGACGCACGGACCGGAAATGACTGACTGACCGGATATCACGGACTGACTGTATATACACACTTGAAACATCTGATTAATATATACATGTATGTCTGTAATACAATTAGTATCTCGGATATCCAATCACCCACACCATTAAACATCCCAATGAATCTCCGTACGACCAGATGACAATATGGTCAGTTTGGACTTCGTGTCCCGTGGTCGCTTCCTGATTAATCACTTCGCAATCAATTGTCACGTGATTGCTTAGAAAGATATCCATAATCCAATTGTTATATCCCTAACAACCGGCCAGTATCGGACCACGCTACTAGTTAGACAAGGCTCGATCGTCGAGACCATTCTGAACTTTTATCTATACACAAGAAAGTCAAATCAGAGAATTGTACAGTAAAAAAAGTTAACATCGTATAGAGGATTTCAGGCAAAGGTTAGCCTCGTTTAGAGGATTTCAGGCAAAGGTTAGCCTCGTTTAGAGGATTTCAGGCAAAGGTTAGCCTGGTTTAGAGGATTTCAGGCAAAGGTTAGCCTCGTTTAGAGGATTTTAGGCAAAGGTTAACCTCGTTTAGAGGATTTCAGGCAAAGGTTAACCTCAATTAAAGGATTTCGGGCAAAGGTCAACCTCAATTAGAGGATTTCAGGAAAACTGTTAATCCAATATTGAGTAATCATCTTGAGAAAGGAGTGTTTCGAACATTATATTGAACTTTTTATGCATTGTACATTATTTATTGTTTCTAGAGACAATATGAGTTCCCTTGTACTCATTATATTGTTTTATACTATGTTGTCTTCATCGTATATTAACGTCTGTTCTGTATATGTACATCTTGTTAACAGATTCGGTTGTAAGTCTTTGATTCACGTGATAAGCAAGTGACCCCATGCGTAGTTTCGATCCGGAAATGAGAAGTAGTCTGCTGTCGGGAAACCTTACGTAACGTCGGGAGCAGACGACACTTATTTCCGCTCACGTGATCACATTTTGTGAGAATTGTTTCCATGACAAACCTTATTATTGGCTAGGGTCTAAACTTTACAATATTTTAATCGTCTTTATTTCAAAACGCGCCATTTAACCGCGTTTTACAAAATTGATACGGGGAACCGGTATATGTATATGTTATAATGAACCAGACCGTTGATAATCACTAAAACAGTGTATCAGTGCTCTATTAGGTACTGGTCTAGTATTTCTCTAATCTCCTCTGTTATGAGATGTTTTGTTTTTTGTTGTTAGAAACAAGGACAAACAACCCGCTGGTATTCTTCCCTTTCACGAGAGAATATTCTGTGGTTTACCTGGTTGGAACTACAGTACTTCGCTGGGATCATTTTAAACTCAACACAAGGTTGTAAATATTTTGTAGTAAACAGCTAAACTCATATTTACATTCAGAATTTATTATAACATCACAGAGGTTACCATTCAAGGTATAAATATTTATTAGATTTCGCCGCGTAATGATAGCAAATATAGCAAAAGTAACTCCGCGAATATAACCACATATACTGAGTATAACATGCAGGAACAGCTTCCTGTCAATGACAACACACATCAGGGTCGACAATGATCTCCTAATATCTTCAGTTAAGCCAATTCAAATGGAATCTGAGTCTGCAGCATCACAATTCCTGATTATCGTTAGAGGCGACTAAACTTGGCTTCGGAAATTCCTTTTTCTGAATTTTACAATGGGTATTGGTGCATTACAAATGTTTTGATCTTTAAATGTACGACTATATAACCTTGGATTTGCCTAAATGTGTATCTTAAAATGACCAAGAACAAAAATTAAAGATTATTTAGTATTATTGTGAATGCTGTCTATGAAGCTAGAGACGCGCTTCATTCCGGAACACCTGGTCATATTTTCACTGAACTATTTCAATGGTTTGACAGCAATATTATTGTGTTGATGTGTTTTGTCCTCGTCGTGTATATTCTGAGTTACGGTTTCGTTAATATGTCAATATGTTGTTTTTATCAATGACATTTATATCTCTGGTTATGGGAGGAATGAATATAAGATCTAAGCTTGTTTCCGATCTCAAATTATTAAAAATGTAAGTTAGAATCTCTTGGTGTTTACATTAAACGTTATCTAATCAAAGACACGTAAACGTTACAAGTAAATAACGCGCTTAGCTCCGTTTTTCATATACGACCGCTTGTTTATAACTAATGAGAGCGATGTTACACTAACCTTGTCATAATTAAGTATGGAATTATCTAATTGGATTGTGCAACATAGAAGATAAATAAGCAATTTAAAAGGCATGGTTAATATACATGTATTTTACCCCGGCGTTGACAGGAGATTTCTATCTCAGGAATTGTTTTAGTATTAGGGGACAACAGACCGACAACAAGATAATTTAAACTTGAAATCTCAAATTTAAAAACAAAGTTGTTTTGCCATTACCTTCAAAATTTAATGTAGGGATTTATTTACAGGTTATACGATGGGATAGGTTTACATTGTCGGCATTTATGAAACAGGACACGAAATGACCAAACTCTGATAGCTACATTTTGTATTACAGTATATTAATTAAATGATAATGAAAATGTCTCTTCTACTGAAGCTGTATATTTACCATAATCTTGCTTAGCGTTTTACTCTTCATGTTCTGATAGATATCGTAATGTTTTGACATTTAAGAGATATGTCGTCCATTTTCATGTTTTAATTATTATTCTCTTAACCGCACACCAACACATGATTACAGCTGATAACTAGTGCAGAAAGGCGACTTTACTGAAAACAAGCATGTTTGTTAACGATCAGACAAACGGTTGAACATACTTACTAGTCATCTTTAGTTAGGAGCTTCTCAACTATACTCTACATGGTACAGGACGGATGACGTTCAAACATTTACTATGCTTACAATATGTAATAGGAAAGACAACAAAGAAAAAACAAGAAATATCTTTCAAAAGGGAAAAGATAAACGGCATAGTTTTAATACTGGTGGTTATAATGTAAAACTGCTAATGAAATAAATTAACGAACTAATGTGTTTCAGCACAGATAACAAAATAATATCAGTTTGAATAATTTATGGCGATAATATGACTGCATTTGAATCTGGAATGTAACTTTATTAATGTGTCATTTGAAAAGATACCATCCACTTATTCAGCTTGCATTCAATCTTAACTTTCTTTCGTTTGCATCTACCGCTACATTGACCAATCACATACTTCATCTTGACTAGTAACTCCACCTATCGCGTCATATCCGGGACCAAAAGAATAGTATTCGGCTTTGCCGGAAAACAACAACAAATAACAGAACATGGGTGAATCAGAATAACTGAATGACCTTAGATTTAACACTGCCTCACTTTTGGCGTTTATTTGAGCGTTCGCCCCTGTCAGGAAGGTTGTTAGTTCTATTCCCTGGCCCAGACATAGCATTATCTACTGCAATGGTAGATGTTTATCCTGCATTTGGGAGTTGGACGACTGATTCGGCCGTTGTCCGTGGAAAATGACCGGATGAGATGTCCTGATTGGTGTCTTCGGTAGTAGACTTCTGCGAAATAGTGTTATAAAGTCGGCTGCATTTCCGTGCTATCACAGGGAGGCAAACACGAATATACGGCAGCTTACCAAATTACTCACACATACTCTACACGCAATCGTCTCGGACCTGTTTATAGGACGTTACATAATGCAAACCAAACCGAATCAAACAAAACCAAACATATAGATTTGATACTAAAAAAAATGTTTGCTGGTATCTACTTCAATGTAGAAACGTATCTCTTTTCTCCTATATTTATCAACTTGGAGAAATCACTTTATTTTAAATTCCCATAGAAAAGCATTACAATTACCGAATCCAATAAAACTTTAAGAACGTTTATTAAAACTGCACCACGCCTACTTTTTATGTTTTAATGTCTCTTGTGCCTCGAGTTCTGTGGGAAGGACTTGTGTGGATGTCCTCTAGTTTCCTCGGAAAGACCCACATATATAGGTGTAGGGACGGCCTAATAACAACCAGCCAACATAGATAGTGGTCTTCAGCACGCATGATCTCCCAATAAAATCATACCAATTCGGCGTCTTATTGTTGGGATTGTCAAAATATAAAAACATTGTAAAGGCGCTGATAAGAGAAGGCTTTCCACATCTATCCTAGCCAGAGAGAATTGATTCCTCTATAACCTTAGGTAATTAGATCTATCGGAGCGCCAAATCTCATTACGTATGTACCTGTTACTGATTCTCCCGCTAGCCGATCACCCCCGACATCGTTATGGCGTGGAATTATCAGAAAATACACAGGTCTTGTCAAAGTAACGCTGTCACGCCTGCCAATTCACGGAAGAATCTCCCTTGAATCCAACACATTTTCTCTCAGTATCAACAATAGAGGCGTTCAGCGGAATATTGAAAGTGCCGCCGAGCAATTTATTAGTCATTAAGGTATTGAACGATTCATTGGTTGGAGATGGTGGGGGCTGTATGGTAAGATACACTCTAATACAGACAGATAGACCATCTCAGTGACGTTTAAATTATTACTCGTAATTGTCAATGTTTCCGGATTTATATACTCCAATATTTATTTAACTGTTAAATCGTTGGTGATTTATCATTTCTAAATCGTATCGATGAGTTCAAGGTCCTTCCGTACATTGGGGTTACGTTTTAAGAACCATCGATTGATATTTCTTTTAAAAGTTAATATTATTGAAACGCAATACCGATGTTCATGATTTATTTTTAAATCTTTAAAAACCTTAATGCCAGGTCTTAACAAAAATGACATAAGACCCAAATCGGATTTCTTGATTTAGTTTTAAATCCTTCGTTCGATATTCTCAGTTAATAGCAAATCCTTACTGTGATTTTCCCGGTTAAAATCAAATCCTTATTTTGATATTTCCGGTTAATATTAAATCCATATTTTAATATACCTGGTTTATATCAAATCCTTATTTTGATTTTCCTGGTTTATATAAAATCCTTATTTTGATATTCCCGGTTAATATCAAATCCTTAATTTGATATTTCCGGTTAATATCAAATCCTTATTTTAATATACCTGGTTTATATAAAATCCTTATTTTGATATTTGCGGTTAATTTTAAATCCTTATTTTGATATTTCCGGTTAATATCAAATCCTTATTTTGATATTTCTGGTTAATATCAAATCCTTACTTTGATTTTCCGGTTAATATCAAATCCTTATTTTGATATTTCCGGTTAATAAAATCTTGTTTACTTTGATATTACCAGTTAGTATAATATTATAGATTTGACATTTTGTTTTAGTCGCAAAAAAACACCTGTTTAGTAATTATGAGGAGGACTGTCAAACTTACCGGTCATGTTAAGTAAGTGTTCTTATAATCAAATTGAGCATGCCGGAAATAGATATATTTGCCTACAGAACAACCTGTAGTCCATTGTATATCTAAAACACGGCTACCAATACATATCGACTGCATTCCTAACTAGCCGACAGCGTAAGGTAGAGTAAAAGTAATGCCAGGGAACCCAAAGATAATCTAATTACATACAAATTGGGAGAGAATCAAAAGACCGAAATCGTTACAATTACAAAGCAATTATCAAGTTTACCAACCCAGACGAAAGTTTGGTCTCGGTGAGATCATTTGAGGACGGTATTCCCGAATAGAGGGACTTTTGGTAGAAACATTTCCAGTGCTATAATCACTGAAATGCCACATTCTAAACGCGGTGTCATGTCACCCGAATTTGGCAGATTATACTGACAACGTTCAAACTTAATGTTAAGTAAAGAACAACAACTGACGCAACTAGCATCAATATTATCGACTTTAAGTAGTCCCGGAAGAAAACGGCACCCTAGTCCTTCCACACAGTGGCAAACACTCAACCGAAGGCCGAAAATAAGGCAATGTAATAGGAGATACGTTTTAGATGCCGAAATCGATCATCTATGAATCAGTTAAATACATCTCGATTCTTATAGCTCTCTTTTGTACCTGTGGTGCCATGGTTCCCATTTGTACCTGTGAAGGCAATGTGTTACCATTTGTACCTGTGAAGGCAATGTGTTACCATTTGTACCGGTGAAGGCAATGTGTTACCATTTGTACCGGTGATGTCAATGTGTTTTCATTTGCACCTGTAATACCAATGTGTTCTCATTTTATTCGATTCTAAAAGTCCTGTTATGTTCATTAGTTGGTGATTTGCTACTCCTTACCCTGATCCCAAATAGGCCTGATATGTTCCTCTGATGAAGATTTGCCGCTCTTGACCCTGATCCCAATAGTCCTAACATGTTCCTCTGATGAAGATTTGCCGCTTTTTACCCTGATCCCAATAGTCCTAATACGTTTCTCTGATGAAGACTTTTCGCTCTTGACCTTGCTGCGAATAGTCATGAATGGTTTTCTTTATGGCAATTTGTCTGAATTCAACCTGAACATAAAAGTCCGGACAGTTCCAGAAACTGACCAATAGACAACATAAGCTGTTGTCTTTATGAGATCTGCAGTTTTGGTAACAGACAATACTCGCTATCGGCTGTCTAGGTATAATTACAGTCAGGTCGGACCTAAAGCCACATGCATTATTGAGTAAATTATCAGTGTTCCTCATATGCATCGTTTGTTCGCTTATGTATACCCTACGGGGAAAGCTTAGAAGGAATGCATTGTGGGTATAAAGTATTAAACACTGATAGACATAAATAAATTATACGATAAAAGTAATCATTGTACTGACTGCGGCCATGGTGTTATCGTGTAAATAGTGTATGTGTTAGGAGGTTTGTATACAGTTGACCTTCTGTAGTCACGATAAACTATATCAATGGATACGGATCATCCGGCTACCATGCTTATAGCTTCATATAAATAGTCGTATTCATCATCATCATCATCGTCGTCGTCGTAGCAGGGGGTTTTCTCCCGACAGTCGTATTCATCATCATCATCATCGTCGTCGTCGTAGCAGGGGGTTTTCTCCCGACAATGTGAGCCCCCCCCCCCCCCCCCCCCCCCCCCCCCCCCCCCCCCCCCCCCCCACCGAGTACAATTTCCTCGCGGGCCAACAAGACTGATTTATGTAACTAAAATATATAATGATAATATTACGTTTTGGAATATATGGTAAAATGAATTAAAAAAATTTTCTTAAAAATTCGTCGCAAAGAAACTACATGTATCTTAAGACAAAGTAATGTGAGTAGAGTATTGCTATATATTACTAACAAGGCTTTGTCTTACAGCAACTCCAATTTAATAGCCACAATGTCAATCATCCAGTTACCTTTCAATGGACAGTTGGAACTGTATTACTATTGATCCTGTCTCCGTGTATCTGTGTGATCACAATTGGGTGTAATCTGATGGATAAACATCAAAGAAGATTTAGGCTAACCAGTGTATCAGTACAGACAATTGTCTTTTAAACTTCTCAGTGGATACACCACATGGCCATGATTATCGACAGAAGCAAGGCCACTGTAAACAAGAATCACGATTCCGTAAACAATGAAGTCTAAACCGTTAAGTTGCATGATGCATTCAAGATAATTCTTATTCTTTTGTCTGCTCAGAAACATCAATGTACTACAACTTGAGACTAATTTCGCTTGTATATTTATAAAGTAAATTTATTTATTTTTCCTTTGTTTTGGATATTGCTTTATTCCTGTCTTTCTTTCCTTTTTAGTTTCACATCTTATTTTGTTCCCATTATTTTTTGTTGTTGATGTTATTATTTTCGCATTACAACCAAACAGTCTGTTTTCCTGTTGTTTCTCAGTCTTTTCCTCTTGAGAACACAAACTTAAGGTGGTGATAGTGATGTGTCTCCTGCATGATTTATATATTGGGCCACGAAAGCTCAGTCAATGATACCTAAGCTGGTATGTGGTTTAGTGGAATCTTCATCAGTACATGTACTATAACCAAATGTCGTGGTCATTGTGGTATGTGGTTTAGTGGAATCTTCATCATTACATGTACTATAACGAAATGTCGTGGTCATTGTGGTATGTGGTTTAGTGGAATCTTCATCATTACATGTACTATAACCAAATGTCGTGGTCATTGTGGTATGTGGTTTAGTGGAATCTTCATCAGTACATGTACTATAACGAAATGTCGTGGTCATTGTGGTATGTGGTTTAGTGGAATCTTCATCAGTACATGTACTATAACGAAATGTCCTCTGTCGTGGTCATTGAACGGTTAAATTCCACCGTCTGTAGCTACGAGCGGCTGTCCTCCCCCCTTTTGAACCCCATTCCCTTTTGAGATAACCCCAAATCTATACATGCATGACAGGGCGTGCGTAATTGTTTTCGCCGTGTTGCAATTATGTTGATCCTTCTTTATTCTTTGTATTTGTGTATATGGATACCTTACCGTGTTACTCACAGGAAATAGTGCCTACACATTGTTCATTCTTTATTCTTTGTATTTGTGTGTAGGAATACCTCGCCGTGTTAATCACAGCAAGTAGTCCCTACAAATTGTTCATTCTTTATTCTTTGTGTATTGATACCTCACCGTCTTAATGAAGAGGTGTAGTCCCTACAAATGGTTCATTGTGACAGTTCTTGCTTGGTATCTAGTACATGTCATTCAGCAGTATATTGATAAATAAAGTATTATTACAAAATCAGCCGAGTATGTTACTAATTGGATTTTAAGTGTCGGTAAATTGTCATCAGCTGTCAAGCTATGACTGCGACATTGACCATGTGTACAGGTCAGGTTACAAACACCTGTCCGCTGAATACTATTTCTCCTATCGGAATGTTTAATCATATTAAATGTACTTTAACACAATAACTTATAATCGTAATTTCATTTCGTCCATCGGCGACCTCGGTGACCTCGGCGCTTAGATTTTTGTACTTTGGTACTGTAAGACACTTTTCCAAAATTAGATGAAATGTCACTGATCATTCGTATGTTGTATTTTGTGGTAGTTACTAGCAACTTAAATGCTGATACAATTGCTTTATAAAAAATATGTTCAGATTATCAACAAGTGTCCAGAAATCAAAATAAGATATGTTTGTTTCAAATTGATAAACTGTCACGCTGTGTAGCTTCATGTAATCCTATGCCCTGACTTCCACATGTATCTGGCTGACAACACCAGCTGAGCTGGCGTACACCGGTAAATGTCGTCGCGAATTACTCGTCACCTATCACCAGGGTAAATTGAGGGTGACAGTTACCTACTGCATATCTAACTGAGCCTAATGTTAACAATGTGGAGTGTGAACACAGCACCAGGCTGGTGTCACGACGACAACTCTAAACAGGAGGAACGGCATGTGTCGAGCGATGTAACTATTATGCTTTCTGAGAGTAAGTATATGTCATGTGACAATCGAAGGTCATGTGATATACATTTTATATCACGAGACACACAAATTGCAAATCGTATGATATGACACATACCCGCGTACCATATCTTGTAAAAGTCTGTCATTTGACATGAATATTTGTATGTCCTATTGTAGCTGTATGTCCTATTTACCTTTATGTCCTATTACAACTTCATGTCCTATTACAACTTCATGTCCTATTTACCTTTATGTCCTATTACAACTTCATGTCCTATTACAACTTTATGTCCTATTACAACTTCATGTCCTATTACAACTTCATGTCCTATTTACCTTTATGTCCTATTACAACTTCATGTCCTATTACAACTTTATGTCCTATTACAACTTTATGTCCTATTACAACTTTATGTCCTATTACAATTGTATGTCCTATTGTAGTTGTATGTCCTATTTAACTTTATGTCCTATTACAACTTTATGTCCTATTACAACTTTATGTCCTATTACAACTTCATGTCCTATTGTAGCTGTATGTCCTATTACAACTTCATGTCCTATTGTAGCTGTATGTCCTATTGTAGCTGTATGTCCTATTACAACTTCATGTCCTATTGTAGCTGTATGTCCTATTACAACTTCATGTCCTATTGTAGCTGTATGTCCTATTACAACTTCATGTCCTATTGTAGCTGTATGTCCTATTACAACTTTATGTCCTATTGTAGCTGTATGTCCTATTTAACTTTATGTCCTATTACAACTTTATGTCCTATTACAACTTCATGTCCTATTGTAGCTGTATGTCCTATTACAACTTCATGTCCTATTGTAGCTGTATGTCCTATTGTAGCTGTATGTCCTATTACAACTTCATGTCCTATTGTAGCTGTATGTCCTATTACAACTTCATGTCCTATTGTAGCTGTATGTCCTATTACAACTTCATGTCCTATTGTAGCTGTATGTCCTATTACAACTTCATGTCCTATTGTAGCTGTATGTCCTATTACAACTTCATGTCCTATTGTAGCTGTATGTCCTATTACAACTTCATGTCCTATTGTAGCTGTATGTCCTATTACAACTTCATGTCCTATTGTAGCTGTATGTCCTATTGTAGCTGTATGCCCTATTAAATTTGTTTATCCTATTGTAGCTGTATGCCCTATTAAATTTGTTTATCCTATTGTAACTTTATGTCCAGTCACTGATATAAATTAACATACTAACAAGCAAACAGAAAAACATAAAACATTTCTAAAACCTATTTTTGATATATAAATATATTTGCAATAATTTTAATTGGTTTTTAAATTCCGTTACGTACTTTTCCAAAATTTCAATGATAAATCACAACCATTCTCAATTTCAGACGAAATGCGCCGAAAGGTTTACGAAAATAGGTTTAGATTAACATAATTCGATAAAGTAAAAAACATACAAAAATGTACCAGTTATATATTTTGAAAGATATTTCTTGTTATCAAAATAAGCGATAATGGAAGAATTCTGTCCAACAGTTTCCCTTCATAAGACTACCGTGTTCAGAACGCTCTGTGTACTTTAACTTCACTAAAAAAGTACACTGTACACTTTTTGTCTACGTGATTATCGTAACAAACTAATGGCCCTGCGTATTTGAACTCAATAATGTAGATGTATGAGGACGAGTAGAATCTGTCACATCAGCCATCGGGCGCAACATCTGAGTATTACCTATCTATTGTATACATCTTAAAGTTCCAAAAAATCTCCAGCTCGTTAGGATTAAATCACCATGGGCTCCCCGTAAGTGGCTAATAACAAGGAGATGTACACGGAATACGTATATAATGGGTCTAATGTGTTTTAGTGGTGGTGGGGGGTCCTGACACTGAACATTACCCTCATTTATAGTAGAATCTAGATAGGCTGGGATCATCCCTCCTTATCTTACCGTACTGCTGGGAGACACCATTTGATACATGGGGTGATTGTTTACACATTAAGATAGGAGGGAATCATTGGGCGTTGACCCATGGTTACATTTAATATTAAACATTTAAAGAGTATATATCACTGTTATATCAATACTGATAATTTATAGATTACCTGTAACTTTGGATTAAATGCTTATAATTATAACCCTAACTATTATTGTGAAAATTAAAAGATTATCTGTTACTATGAATTTAGTAAAAGAAATGGTATCTTTAATGTAAATTTAATGCTGATAATGATTATACTATTCAGAAATATATATATATAATACTGATAATAAATATTCTATCTATGAATGTACACTTGGTACCGATAATAATTTTGTACTATCCATGAATGAACATTCAATACTGATAATACGTATAATCTATATCTATAAATGTGACTTCAATATTGATAGTTAGTAGGTTACATATAACTGTAATTATAATATTGATAATTAATAGATAAATACTGGTAATCAATAAAGTATCTAGAGGATATCTCGTGAAAAATATCAAAATATTAGCCCCACTCGTGAAATATATTTGGTATTACTGAAGACACTGTTAGATATTCTGTTTATTACATTTTTTATCAACGAAAAACCTACCCCGTATGCTAACTAGGCCTAAGGTAAACAAAAAAAGTAGTTCCCCCTGTCCAGGTGCTGACATATATGTCGGGCTTTCTGATTGGTCAATTATTTTGCTATTTTCTAATCATTGATTTGATTGGTCAAATCAGTAAAAGTGATATTTTTCACTAGTGAAAAATATGAAATTTTTCACTAGTGAAAAATATGATTGAAAAATATCACTTTTATAGAATGAATAATTTTTGATATTTCACTGGTAAAAATGTAATAAAAACAAATATTTAACTCTTACAACCATTTTTTTTAGAGATTTTGTCCCGTGAATCACATCCCTGTATCCGGATATAATGGTTTCATATGACAGTGGAATGGATGTGTTTATAATCTATATATATATATTGACACACCTACCATTGCGGAAGCAACATGTGAAGCCGACTCGACAAATTCGACATTACATTTGAGGGAAATCATCACAAACAATATAACAACACTTGGTCGTCAGATTTCTTCATTTTCAGCGTTAATTCTCTTTTGGTGTCAATATTTGCAGATAAACTTGTTTTATATTTCAAATCCATCTCCTTTTTCAAATTATCAGAAATACCGCTGTCAATTTTGCCAACAGCTACGAAATAATCATTCGGCTTATTTGAACATAAGCTCCATCGATTTCGTTCTGTTTCGTAGAAATAAAACGTGGATTGATATATTTAAGAACAGTGATTAGTACCGTGTGAGTCTGGGTCCATTTCTGGTGGGAAAATGAGGGATGCTTGATGTCCTACTTTGATCGTGTGATTGTGCTTGGATTGATTTCTTGGCGTTTTAAACATCATGACAACATTATCTTTTTGTGCTTCATTGTCGATAGCTGTCATTTTCCCCCACCTTTTAACGTACTATAGCTAAAGGAAGCGTTTACCAGAATCTATGAAGGTTCAAAAACCTTTGTATTTTAAGTTAAAACGAAGTCCAGAAACATTTTACATTGCTCTCTTTCTGATTTTTGCCTCACAAAAAGTGGTAAGATATTGAATAAGTGTAATTATATTTCAGTACAACGCCAATATCTTAGTTTGATTTTAATATTCCAGGAAGGGAATCTCTACTTAGTATCATTTCCGTGTGACTTTTTACGACAGTTTAATTGGATTGACATTCACAACTGTTGAAAGCTTGGGAACATTTACACTTTAAGCTCTCTGTCTGACGTTGTTGTACTATATAAACGATGTACTATTAACTGGGTGTGATTATTTAAATACGTATGTTTGTACAATTCGTCATTTATCATTACCTAATAAGGACATGGACACCTTCATAAATATTTCACGACATCACGCAGGGATTCCGACTTACCAATACATGGAGACAAAGTCAGGTTCCATTACTGGTAAGGACATGTCGGTCGTGGCTGGCGATCCGGATATCAGTTCTACTTTAATTCACAGCGTGCTGTTAGAATCAAAGTTCAACTTATAATCTAGTTTTGTACTTTTAAGCGTGAAACTCGTGAATGATTGGGCTGGTTCTATACTATTTTGTCAACGTTTTGTTACCCACCACCCCCTCCCTGTACAGGATCATTAATCGAATTATAAGTCGTAGGAGGCGATCTATAGCCCCTAAACGACTATCCAACTACAGGTCATAAAAGGCGGCTTACTGTGACATCCTCTCCCCCTCCATTTACAGGGTCGTCTAACACACTAAAAGTCGTAAAAGACTACTTATAGCCTCATCACCGATCACCCAACTCAGCCGTAGGAAGCCTCCCTTCCCCTCGCAGGGTCGAGGAGTGATTCTCCTACCATACAATCAACATTTGTTGGTAGAAGACTACATTCCTCCCCCCCTGTAGATGATTCATTCTCAGAAAAAGATGTTGAGTTAGTGGTAGTTTCAACAAAATATGTACCAACTATATCTATATTCGAAAACAATGCTATGTGTTTCTTTTGGTTTAGAGGAAATGATGTAAATTTTCTAGAAGAATAATAATTTCATTTCTTTTGTGATAAAATTGACTATAATGTACCGTTGATTTAGGGTTGTGATAGAAATGACACAAAACACATATATCAAGGTGATACAGAACGTAGACAACACAGTTACTCTTTACCAAAGCCATCATTTACCTTAACCTTTAAACCAAATACCACCTCAACGTCAAACAAGTACAGATTAGCATGCCCTTAAATGCTAATAAGATTAGAAACAGGGTTGATCTATATTTAATAGCTGTTTATATTGACGTTCAAGTGATTATTTTTGCTCATTGTTAAAGTGAACATAAAACAGAATTTTCCACACATTATGAATTAATTTCCATACAGTATACGATGTGTATCTATGTACTTTAATACTGTAGCCAATGATTCGGTGTACTCCGCCCGACTCAGTGCTGTAGTTCCGGGTAACATTGTCATTAACGTCTAGATCATACTTGACATAGTTTTTAAAAATCATTATCTACATCTTTTTCAAACACTTCATTAACACAATACCGGAACATGCATGATGGACTGTTTAAATATTGATAAACCTACCAGGGGACAAAAAATTAAAACAATATAAATTAAGGGATTTTGAAAGTTCACAGAGTAAAACTTTAACAAACGTCTCGTTAAGTATATAGGGCTCTGGGCACTCTGGTAATGGTGGCTTAGGAGTTGATTTGGTACAAAACATGTTAAATATAATTAGCTGTAGTCATTTTCTGAAATACCATCATTATGCCAAGCATACATTTTTCAACCAAACAAGATGTAATGCAGTCTTCGTCAGTTCAATCATAACAAACGGCGATATCCAATTATTCTATCTGACTGTAAAATACGAAATAAAACCTTAGACCTTTGTAGTTACTGATGGAGTCTAATTAACTACAGGTATTAATTGGACAATTCGTCAGAACAACACCAGTACTGTTGGGAACTACTAATACCAGGTTTGTCGTTGTAGGTTTCCATTCCAAGATGTTTCTACTGAACGATACTATATTATGCTTTCTAGATAGTATAGTAGCAATGGGGATTATTTTTCTGAATGTTTGATTTTCTACGGAATTAAAAGACAGTCCGTATGTTATATAAGCCTGAGACAAACTGATAGAAGGATAGAATGTATCATATGTATGATATGTTGTCGACAGGAACAGACGCTGTATAGGGAGACATAGGTATCTTATTTTGTTCGTTTTCATAAACGGATAGGAAGTATGATATTTTCTCACAAACATCCGTCTGTTTTACTATAACTATGCAGTCGAACCCCGTTATCTCGATATAATGCGAAATGTAAAAAGATAAATAAAATACTTAATGATTGGTAGACTTTCCATACAAGCTACAACAGTAGAATTATTTGATCGGACGTCTATCTTGCTGTTTTGGGTTGATTTGCGTTTATTAAATCTACTATGTCCTTATATCATTGATATTTGTTTAATCAAACATGTGATTATTATAACCGGAAACAGACATCATATGCCTTCAAAAACGACCAGTATCAATGTGTTTGTTGTATTAGCCTTGGCAGAAACAAAACAGGTTATTGATAAAACAGCCGTATTGATAATTACCAAACAACCAATAATTAGAAAATTAGTATTACTATATAAATGATTTGCAAATATGTTTCTTTGATTAATATCAACAAAATACTTGATTATCGAATCGTTCAGTTTTAGAAGTAAAATAATAACATGAAAGAGATGCACCAGAATACATATATCTCAAAGACAGTATTCTCTCTGTTCCGTCCGGCAACTCACTAATTCGTATTTGTTCAATCGGCGAAACATGTTTATGGACATAATGAATATTGATTCTAATTAACAACAGAAATGTGGGAACACCTTACTTAGTGATTAATCAGTTCTGATTTATCTTCTAGATAATTAACTCAGATCGTTTACGTTAGCGATTAGATTCTCATTAACTCATATCGTTTACGTTAGCGATTAGGTTTTTATCAACAAACATTTGGTACCTGATGAAATTTTACCGGAATTATTCCGCCGTTATAACCTTCCTCATCATCATGTTTTTTTACTTGATACGCAGTTATTGATGCACTGTACAGTCTATTTAATGTATCATGCACAAACCGTAGGATTATCTAAATATAGTATACGGCGCCGTCAAATCAACATCCTTAATTAAGTGGCCAGTCTCGTCAGACCTAACGCTCTATAACGACACCAGCTACAATATAACTAGACCTTTATTTATTCTCTTCATTCAAAACCGCGTGTGTGTGATATAATGATTTATATCTGTGTATTTTCGATCATGGCAAATTAACCACTGAAGATCTTTTTATCTTATCATAAAAGATATATTTGAAAGTATTTTGAATTATTGGAAGCAGATTTGATATGAAGATAAATCAGTTATATTCCATCACACCAGAAGTAGATACAGGGATATAAACCACTGTTAACACCGAGAGACACGCCCCCGTCTGTTAATGATCGAACTATCAATGATACTTTTTATCTTATATCTTCACACAACATTTTTGTTATTGAATAATGTGTTTCCTTCATTATTTAGAGTATGTTATAACGATGTATTAGTTTACACACACGTCTCAGTAGGTAATAAAATCCCTGTTTGATGTTGTTACATGTAAGGTCAACCTTACCACACGGCTGGTTTTGTGTTTATATACATTATGTTTTCAAACCACTTTTCGAGTACTCGGGTAAAATTTCTTCATGTCAATTCAGGTCAATTTTATGTTAAAATTTCTATCGCGAATTGAACTAAATTTGACATGAAAGAATCTTGTCAAATTCAGATCAATTTCAGGATTTTTTTCCAGGTTACCTCAAGACGTTTTGGCTTTGTGTGTTTATCGAGATATTTCATACGAGTATGTATTATTATGCTTAAATGTTTTATAGTCGTAGAAGGACGCGCAAGTATTTAGATTAATCTTAGCTCTGCTGTATCTGACTCTTAATTTAGGTGCAAAGAATGTGCTTCTTTTTTTTAAATTCTTTTGAATATGAATAAATTGATAGACTCATAACATGCAAATATAGGCAATGGCATGTTCTCAAGATGAGAAATGAGGTAGTTGCAGTAAAATCACATGACAAGCATCAAACAACGAGTGCTTAGATATGGTTTAAACATATCGTTTTGCTTATATGCAAATGGGATCAGACACAAGTTGAAAACTTATAACCCGTCCTCTCCCGTAAAACATAAGTGATTAAATATACATATGCCAGCCATATTTTTTTTAGAAACAATGTGCATTACTGTAAATACATGTATTAGATGTATGTTCATATACAATAGCGTTATATATCCACATTACATTGTATATTTCAGAATGAAATTCAGTTTATAACAAACAAACAAAAAAGAAAGAATATGAATATTATCACGGCAGGTTCTGGCTGATTAACGATTTTATGTAGTGTTCATATATCACATCTGAATATTACCAAATGTCTACACATCCGGATATTACCAAATGTCTTCACATCCGGATATTACCAAATGTCTACACATCCGGATATTACCAAATGTCTACACATCTGAATATTACCAAATGTCTACACATCTGAATATTACCAAATGTCTACACATCCGGATACTACCAAATGTCTACACATCCGGATATTACCAAATGTCTACACATCCGGATATTACCAAATGTTAAAAAAGGCAAACAAGATATTACCGACATCCTGTATCAACCGACCATATCCAGCAGAGCGCTGACATGTGTAACTACAGAATGCGACCTCCTCAAATTCTATTCCACCCCGTGTTGATGATTCAAATATTACGGCCCCCCCCGTATGAAACAGTTCATTAGATTTGTATTGATATGGGTAGTTATGGGGCTTATCATATATTAGATTTGTTAGTCTGGTTCACAGAGATCAATCAAAATACAATCATGTTTTGTCAACCATCCCTTATTGTTATTGAGATAGATAGGAGACTTACCGCGAGGATGACAATGTTACAATGTACATCTAACGTTAAGTGATCCTATGATGTTTTCTCTTACACTATCACCACGGCCTGTATACCGACCATTACACAAGTCATGGCTGTCAATCTTTAACTGTTGTATACCGACTATTACACAAGATATGGCTGTCAATCTTTAACTGTTGTATACCGACTATTACACAAGTCATGGCTGTCAATCTTAAACTGTTGTATACCGACTATTACACAAGATATGGCTGTCAATCTTTAACTGTTGTATACCGACTATTACACAAGATATGGCTGTCAATCTTTAACTGTTGTATACCGACTATTACACAAGATATGGCTGTCAATCTTAAACTGTTGTATACCGACTATTACACAAGATATGTCTGTCTATCTTAAACTGTTTTATACCGACCATTACACAAGATATGGCTGTCAATCTTTAACTGTTGTATACCGACTATTACACAAGTTATGGCTGTCTATCTTAAACTGTTTTATACCGACCATTACACAAGATATGGCTGTCAATCTTAAACTGTTGTATACCGACCATTACACAGGTCATGGCTGTCAATCTTTAACTGTTGTATACCGACTATTACACAAGTTATGGCTGTCTATCTTAAACTGTTTTATACCGACTATTACACAAGATATGGCTGTCAATCTTAAACTGTTGTATACCGACCATTACACAGGTCATGGCTGTCAATCTTTAACTGTTGTATACCGACTATTACACAAGTTATGGCTGTCTATCTTTAACTGTTGTATACCGACTATTACACAAGGTATGGCTGTCAATCTTTAACTGTTGTATACCGACTATTACACAAGGTATGGCTGTCAATCTTTAACTGTTGTATACCGACTATTACACAAGGTATGGCTGTCAATCTTTAACTGTTGTATACCGACTATTACACAAGTTATGGCTGTCAATCTTTAACTGTTGTATACCGACTATTACACAAGGTATGGCTGTCAATCTTTAACTGTTGTATACCGACTATTACACAAGGTATGGCTGTCAATCTTCAACTGTTGTATACCGACTATTACACAAGTCATGGCTGTCAATCTTAAACTGTTGTATACCGACTATTACACAAGTTATGGCTGTCAATCTTTAACTGTTGTATACCGACTATTACACAAGGTATGGCTGTCAATCTTTAACTGTTGTATACCGACTATTACACAAGGTATGGCTGTCAATCTTAAACTGTTGTATACCGACTATTACACAAGGTATGGCTGTCAATCTTTAACTGTTGTATACCGACTATTACACAAGATATGGCTGTCAATCTTTAACTGTTGTATACCGACTATTACACAAGGTATGGCTGTCAATCTTTAACTGTTGTATACCGACTATTACACAAGTCATGGCTGTCAATCTTTAACTGTTGTATACCGACTATTACACAAGGTATGGCTGTCAATCTTAAGAGAATCATAATCGCAACAGAATTACATTATCCTGCATTCAATGACAAGGTAAATGTGACATTGAGAAAATCAAGTTAACTCTGACGTATCTGATCAATTTGTCTGCAATAACTTTTTCAAAGAAAGCAGTATAATATTTTGTTGTATTACAAGTAATTATTCTCCGCTCATCTTAGTAATATATTTGTTGTTACCATGGATATTCCTATATAGACGTGTCGGAATTGTTATCATGTTATTGTCAGCTCGTTATCTAGAATAATAGAATTACGAGATTTTCGATAGGTGCTGAGCAGTACCAACATTATAAGATATGACATTTGTAATGTACCTCGTCAACAGAACGAATATGTAATCTACCAATATGTCAGTTATAATACCATCAGGAAGTAACATGTGACTGTTCATATGTGAAAATATATTCCCGATATTTCATTATCGGGAATTACGAATATGGACACAAACATTTCGCTTTTAAATTGATAAATACTTTACCAGTATATACAATGTAGAATTTTAAACGAGTTTTTATTTTGATATAATATTTCATGAAACAAGTCTTAAAAGGTATTTTAGATAATTTGTAAGCCTTGACAGAAACAAGTTTATGTCAAAATAGTATGTACATATTCATAGGGACGCAGCCATTATGTTGTTCTAATTACAATCCATTAAGTCACTTCATTGTCCATATTAGTTTAAACTTTCTTTTATTTCATTTCAAGCATAATGATACATTGAACAAGATACACTGGGAAATAGGAACAAGTGCCACAGACACTTATGTGAATCTATCACCATTTCTAAACAGCAACTTATAACCTCAGTACATGATAACACACCATTCTTCCACAAACAGTCACTCGCAAACGTGTTTACCATTGATTAATGGGAACAACACTACTTTAAACTTAAAGTAAAGTTTTAGGGTGAAATATACATATTATACATGATTCTATGTCATATTAATCTATTGAAGAAAACCTGCCAGTTTTTAAGTATATAATTTTGTACAGCTAGAAACATTATTTCATTATCAGATAAAAAAAGATTCGTCTCCAAAAAGTAGCAATTCTAGATTAACATCATATAGCAAACAATGAAAGTAGTGTCTTCTTATTTGATCGTATCTTCTACAATCTAATAAAAAAATGCTTGTTGTCTTCGTCTTGACCGCATATACATAACAGAGATAGAGATTTCTTTTTTTTTGCAAATCAATGACCATTTAAAGAACTACATTCTCTTTGTTGTCGTGCATGATATATTTGTCCCCTACGGGTACCAACACTATAATATATGGGCATTGTCTGAGTGTATTGCTTATCAAGATAGTATTTTAAAGCAGCAGTAGACGGATTTAGGCGAACATTTTGTGGAAGACTATTCCACTGATCTATAACAGTAAGGTAGGAAAGACTGTTATAAAAAGAGGTTTTGCACAATATTGGTGTAATAAAGTATGGTCCGAGTTCCTGGTATCATACCGATGACCTTCAGATACAGTACTCGGGATAAGGCTATATAGATACTCTGGTGTATACTGATAGATATTTATGGAACTGAATAATTTATGAATTTGCCTCCGGTCAAATAAGCTCACCCAGCCTGATTATATAAAAAACGTTTTTTCAATGCTTACTAATTTAGTTGCACCTGTTACAATTCGGCCGGCTTCAATATGGAGGTTTTCAAGTTTTTCCCTAGTGTCCCCACACAATATCTCCATACTCAAGTACAGGTGTTATAAATGAAAAATAGAGTGTAAAGTGTTTCTATCAAGTTGGAATTTTAGTGTTCGCATGAAGTTGAGTTTAGGTGATGTTTAAGTGATAATGTAGTTGACATGGTCTGCCCAACTACCGTTGGAAGAGAAAAAGACTCCGAGGTGCTGATGGAAAGATACATTTTTATGGGAACTTGGTTCAGATGAAGTATAGGGTGATTTGGAGGGTATCTTTTCCTGTTGATGATGATGGTGATGATGACGTGACCATGCATTTATTTTTGTTCATATTATGACGTCAAAATCGACTGGCCAATGCAAAACGCTACATTAGTGATATATTCAAAGTTATTTTTTTGACAAACTCATTGTTTAACAGGCCCATTATAATTAATTGATATTTCAGCCGAATTTTGAAATATCAGATGAGTTTATTTCATGACCCTTCTTACGCATTTTGCGTTAGACACATTTACATATCGTTTAGCAGCCGTCACGAGAATTTTGTTTGAATGGATGTTTGTGATATTAAATTTAAAGTTTTTTTCTTGCATCAAAATGTCTCTTTGTTTCATCGATGTTTTCGTTATTACGTCGGTATTCTGCGTCGTTTCGTCGATTTGAAATAAATGCAGAAAAATATATTGACAACGAATCTATAATTCAAGCACAAAATCGATTAAACGAGGACAAAATATAAACGAAAATATAGATTCCTATTGAGACCGACCAGGTGTTCAGAAAGAGTAAGCGTCATAGTTAATACGTTTGTATCATATGTTTATACTGATTTAACGTATCCAGTTATTGTTGTTTTATTAACAAATCCAAATGTCCCGAGATTTTGGTTCTATTGATTCCCCTTTAGGAACCAAAAAGTGAACGTTATCATAAAAAAATACTGTACTATCCCGTCTTCACCTGCTTTAAACAATTGCAGGATTCCCAAAAGATGTTGTATCTTTCCGTTATAGAGACCGGACCGACAGAGAGCCAGTGGTCGATGACTGAGGTGAATCTCAGCCTGTCGACATATATCACATCAATGGCTCTATCCAAACACTTGATACGATCACATTGGTCATACATATGTTATAATAAGCGTAGCTGCAGCATTAGACCTGATGAAGGTTGTCATGTGTGTCGGATGGTGAGGGTGCTGATGTAAGAGAATCTGGAACAAGGTTCTCTGTGTTTCATGATTTGTTTTTTTAACGTCCTATTAACAGCCAGGGTCATTTAAGGACGTGCTAGGTTTTGGAGGTGGAGGAAAGCCGGAGTACCCGGAGAAAAACCATCGGCCTAAGGTCAGTACCTGGCAACTGCTCCACGTAGGTTTCGAACTCGCAACCCAGAGGTGGAGGACTAGTGATAAAGTGTCGGGACACCTTAACCACTCGGCCACCGCGGCCCCTTGTGTTTCATGATGATATGAATGAAGTTTCTATATGTGATTCATAAGAGTTAGTTAGAGGTTATGTAAGATTATCTTAGTGATTCACACAAAAAAAACATGAATGCTAGAAATTAATGACAAGTTTCTATGTAATGGAAGGGAGACATTCTGGAGGGTTCTCGGTCTAATTTATTAGGCCATGAATGGCTGAGGTTCGTAACAGTTCTGTGTGGGGCCATGACCATTTTCTGTAAGTTTCTTTGCCTGCTTCATTAGACCAAGAATGCAAACGATAATGGATGACAGAGATGTTTTATTTAAGCATTGAACTGTTTTTGTGTGGTATTTATGATCTATTTGAATGCCAGAGCTTTGCAAGCAAACAACATAATGTGCGTTAGCACATTATGATTTGTTTGCTTGCAAAGCTCTGACATTCAAATAGGTCATACATACCATACAAAAACAGTTGAACGCTTATATTTAATTCTTTTACTTTTTTTATTTTTGAAATGCTATAATTCATATTTAAGATTCATAATTCCCGCCTTACCGACAGTCAGCAGATTTTTTTGTCAGTCGTTGGAACAGCCGGAACAGGGTTGCGTGCTTTTTGGCAAACAAAATAGTACATGGAAAATTGAGAAAAATAAACCTCATTTTATTATCAACGAAATGCGCAAATGGCATACTTTTATAAAAATTAATGTAGACAAAATAGTTAGTCTTTAAACTTAATTATCCTGGATATTGTAATTCCGGGTTTTGTTGTATTAATACGCTGATAAGTGTAGCGCGTGATGGATGGCATTTAAACGTACATCACTGCCAGAGCTTTCTAACAGACTATATAGTGACAATGCCAGACAAATGTAAATATTTGTAGATAAACGATACATATAGAGGATGACAAACATTGGTTAATCCAATGGACAATGTTTATTAATAAACCAACGTGTCTATCAGTATTTACAGACAATTTATTGAACAAAATCAAACAGAAAGCCATCATTAAATCTAAAAATTAAAAAAGCCAGTAAATCAACATGAAATATAGATTACTAAATATCAACTAATAGACTTTTTTTATTATTGGTGATTGGATTTGTGCAAAAGTGTTCTTATGTTCTTCTGTTTAAATAATGAGTGCGTCAAGCGCTTATCCCTCTAAACCAACTAGTTTTATTCACATTTCATCGTGTGTTTTTTGTCCAAATTGATGTTTAGTTTTGAATTCGGTATTCACGTTTTTCTGTTTTAGTAAGATTCATATCAACACTTTTCCTCGTATACTGCTGCCCCGTCTTGTGCCTCGACAGCCACAATTATACATCGGTATCAATAATTACCAGAAGCTTGATATGGTTAGGGGTAGTGTCTCCCAAGGACGTTGTTCGCAAGGCCATTCAAGCTCCTTTTGAACCAGACTGTGGCTGTTTCATTGTCATTAAATTCCCTTTGAGGTCGTGGATTTGTCAGGCGATCGCCAGGAAGCTAGAAGACATAGTTAATACCAATTTGATGAGAGATATCTCCTAACACTATCTGTCGATAGGGCTAAAATTCGATTTAAACGTCGTATCCCAGCCGTTACAGGTTTAAGCTCAAACCATATACATGAACAATGTACAATTCTGTCGTAATGTTTATTGTTGACGTACATTGGTCTATATGTTTCCTAATGATTTTCATTGGTCCATGTGTAACCTGTTGACGTCCATTGGTCCATATGTAACCTGTTGACGTCCATTGGTCCATATATATCCTGTTGACGTCCATTGGTCCATGTGTAACCTGTTGACGTCCATTGGTCCATATGTATCCTGTTGACGTCCATTGGTCCATATGTATCCTGTTGACGAATAAATGTAGTTAGGTTGACTTTCATTCAACTGTTGATAGAGTATTTGTTTAACACCATTCGTTCAGACCTTGCTTTAAAGTATGAAATATTGGCATCCATGCCGTTTTGAACCTAAACACGGTACTGGAACAAATCTTTCACAACCGTGGATTATCATTCTCTTGATTGCAAGGATGTTTGTTTGTTTGGGTTTTTTTTCTTCTATATTATAACATTTGGTTTATACACTTGTCGTTTCGTGGTTTTTATCGTTTGTTTGTATATTGGAAATTTGTTTATTTTCTTTATTATTTTGCTCATTCTTTATATACCAAATGCATTATAACATAATGGATTTTTCTTATCATTGGTTTTTCATATTTTTGGTTTTGGATTATATAATAAGTAGTATATAATTCTTCATTTTTCTTCTTGTTTCAAATCTAGATTTAACTTTTTGTCTGTCTTCCTGAATTTCTATTCCAGATATTACTGGGCTTTTTCAAGTTTTTCTATGTCATCGCGTTTTGGGAGTTTGTATCAATTTTTAATTTGTTTCCTTGAACGTTCAATAGGTGCACTGTTCTATAAATATACCATTATTGTGACAGGGATTTGTTTTACACTAATGACACCGTTAATTCCACCATCACTGAGTTCATTGTATGTTGTGTGTAACAAGACATTTTCGGTGTTCATTTCAACTCATTATATCGGCGTCTTCCTGATCTCTTGTATGGTTTATACTGCCTGATGTGGTCGGCACGGTGAATGAGTACATTCTTAATGCAGCCTTCGCTTGGCTTTTGTTTAAACTAGAGTAATTAGTGTTTTCAATGATTCATTAGATTTTCGTGTAAGTTAATCTCAAGGTCGGTGTTCTGCGTGTACATTTTATCAAGTGTAAAAGGTACACGCATGTGTGTGTAAGTATGTGTGTATGAGGTAACGCATGTGTGTGTAAGTATGTGTGTATGAGGTAACGCATGTGTGTGTAAGTATGTGTGTATGAGGTAACGCATGTGTGTGTAAGTATGTGTGTATGAGGTAACGCATGTGTGTGTAAGTGTGTGTGTAAGTGTGTGTGTAAGTGTGTGTGTAAGTGTGTATAATGGGTACTTCTCTGTGATGTATACTTATTGGTGACATGTAAATAATTTAACGGACCAAACATTATTGTTGATTCTGTAGTGAGTATCCATGTTAGTACACATAGGTTGTAGCAGATATTGATCGAGATCAGATACTAAATACCGAAGAGCATTTAAAACTTCAGGGTAACACATATAAACATGATAAATGCGTTGAAAATCGCATAGTATTGCACAATACTCGCACAAACGCAAATTTCTTATTAGTACAATAGCCTTGATAAGGAATATTACACATTTTTTTTTTATTTTCATATGATATTAACGAACAAGTTGTTTTAAGATACTCTGGAAACTTTACGCGGAAGCATTGTTTTAAATAATTCGTATTCACTAGAACCCTATTTAAGATAATTTTAATGGCACGAATTATTCTGGAATTATTATAGATATTCTTATTTAATTTTCATAGTATGCTTATCATCTGTATTGTCCATCAGACAAATTTGTATGTTTGTTTAGTGTTTGCCTCGTTTAAAGGGGTCGCAGGTGGCCAAGTGGTTAAGGTGTCCCGACACTTTAACACTAGCCCTCCATCTCTGGGTTACAAGTTCGAAACTTACGTTGGGCAGTTGCCAGGTACTGACCGTAGACCGGTGGTTTTTCTCCGGGTACTCCGGCATTCCTCCACAACCAAAACCTGGCACGTCCTTAAATGACCCTGGCTGCTAATAGGACGTTGAACTAAAAACAAACCAAAGCAAAGCCTTGTTTAATCGATATTTAGTTTGGGTTATGGTTTCGTTATTATTTCTGTATTCGTTCTTCCTTTTCTAATGTTGATGCCTTCATCTAATTTATCCAGATGTGTTGATGATGTATTATTTTCAGTTAAATTTGTCTTCATTGTTTGAATTAAAATTATCATTCCAGGAGCATTAACATATGACAGTTGAAGTTGATGGCAGGAAAAATTGGAGTAGACTATATCTGTGACCGTTTTGTCCTTGTATGTAGGAGATTTTATAGGGCAGACGACGCAACGTTAAACATTCCTCGGGCGCAACATGATATTTCAATTTAAGACAAGCAAAGCAATGATAATGCGGAACTCAGAAGTAAACTGTGGATGATACATAACGGTAAAAACATGAGATACTGACATGTAAACTGTAGTTGTTACTGTAAATCGATAAATCAAACTATGGGCATCCCCGAAAAGTACAGGACGAATCCAGTGCTGTAGAGAGGGGTGAGAAGTTTTAGAAACCCCTACCAAGTGTCCGAGATGCCTAGACCTATCTTTAATAACGACTTGTGTATGGACGAGTCGCTTCTTATATGTTCAATTTAATGCTCTCAATTTAATGATTATCGTCGTAATGATAAATATGACAATGTTAGTATATATTAAAGAATATAGACAAAAAGGAATGTGGGATTTGATGTCTGGATGATTATATTTCCCCTTGGTAACGTACACAGAAGATATTTTCAAACACTTACATACCCAAAATCGATGAAAAGAGCCAAACTTGAACAAAATGAAAGATGTTCGTGGAAAATGCAAAAAAAGACATATAGATAAGAACGTGTGTTCCGAAAGGCTAAGTGATTCTTCTTCAACATTACCTGCCTTGTAGATTTAAGTCAAGTTTTAACATTTGTTAACTGATACTTCAGCTTCTTGGCCCCATTCAAACGATATCAGTGTTTGACCCTATTAACCGATAGCAGTGTTTGAACCTATTAACCGATATCTTGGTTTGACTTTATTAACCGATATATGTGTTTTACTCTATTAACCGATATTTGTGTTTGACCATATTAACCGATATCTTGGTTTGACCCTATTAACCGATATCTTGGTTTGACCCTATTAACCGATATCTGTGTTTGACAATAATAACCGATATCTGTGTTTTACTCTATTAACCGATATCTGTGTTTGAGCCTATTAACCGATATATGTGTTTGACCCTATTAACCGAAATCTGTGTTTTACCCTATTAACCGATATCTGTGTTTGACCCTATTAACCGATATCTTGGTTTGACTTTATTAACCGATATCTGTGTTTGATTATCAACCGATATCTGCGTTTGACCCTATTTACCGATATCTGTGTTTGACCATATTAACCGATATCTGTGGTTGACTATTAACCGATATCTGCGTTTGACCCTATTAACCGATAACAGTGTTTGACCCTATTTACCGATATCTGTGTTTGACCATATTAACCGATATCTGTGTTTGACTATTAACCGATATCTTTGTTTGACCCTATTATACGATATCTGCGTTTGACTCTATAAACCGATATCTGTGTTTAACTCTATGAACTGATATCAGTTTTTGGCCCTATTGACCGATATCTGTGTTTGACCCTATTAACCGATATCTGTGTTTGACCCTATTTACCGATATATGTGTTTGACCCTATTAACCGATATCTGTGTTTGACCCTATTAACCGATATCTGTGTTTGACCCTATTAACCGATATCTGTGTTAACATTAACTACTTATCTGGACAATATGTGCATTGTTTTCCTTGTGATGTTTTCCGCTACCTGTCGATATAAAGACATTCCGTATCAATATATCTGTGACGTTCACTTATCTTTTCATATAGTTTGTGTATTCACTGGTTTGTAGAGATAATACGTTGTCGTGGTAATAATTCAAAAGTATATGTTTATTTCATTTTTTGCAAATTTTATTGCAAATACAAAAGGATTTGACATCAGACAGAGCCTTCATCAGCCTTCCCCGTGTAACGTGGGAATGATACAATTATAGGCAATATTAAACAAAAACATTTCATATATATAAGTCTTTATGTCTCAATCAGACCAGATACACAATATCTTAATCTTAATCATATCGTGTAGATTCAATAATGTACTCTGACATACATTTTAATAAAAATACATTCATTTCTTCATCACATTCATGACATTCATGTACTATGTTTATATAAAGGTGGTCGTCGGTAATGTTTTGATGGGTTCAGTTGCAATTGGTTTCCAATTATTTAACGTGAATGGTTGAATTGTTGTTCCGCAGTACATATTGGATGCTATTCTAAATGGCTATATATCATTATAAGATCTATAATACCATATGGATTGTATCTCTTCTCTAGCTGTTGTACATTACAGATTTGGTATTTGATGACGTCATCCCAAGGATAACTCTGATCTCATATTTATATTAAGTTTCTCTGAAAGGATCGCCTCAATACATATTTCCATTATTGGGGTGATATTAAACTGTCATAAATTACACCCTTCATGTTAGATATGTTTTCTGTCACTCCTCTAGGTTGAGATTTGTCACCGTTATGGTAGGGGTAGATTATATAAATTTGCAATACAACATTTTGTCTATGTTTATTTGTAGGCCCTTTGTATGCCCCTCTGTAGTTCTGTGAAGGTTCTCCACAGTTTAATTCAATATACGATATACACTGTATCTACTAAGTTCCTGTATAGAAGCGTTAGTGTGTTTGTGTGCTTTTTCAAACCGTTAACACTATGGGAATAATTACTGTTTTCATGTATTGCTTTATAAAATAACCCAAAAAATCAATACAAGTTGCGATGGCATCATGTCTTAAATCAGTTTAGCCTTGAGGGATTTTCACAAAAATCCTCGCGAATTTTTATTTATATGGCAATGCACACAAACACAACAACCTATGATTTCTGGAGGAGATGACATAGTCGGCCATATATCAATTTGCAAAGACGTTTAAAAGTTGAATTATAAAGAAAATGGAAAAGCATTACCGCCTTGTCTTGATAAGATATATATGTTTTAAAATCGGAACAAGGTTTCAGAATCAATTAACAGTACATAAACATTATTTCCTGAATCATGAATAATAGGAACTAAAATTTAACACGACGTAACAACTATAAAATAAAGAAAGCATATCAGAACAAGACATTCTCAGTTTAGGAAAACATCAATATTTCAAACATATGATTTAAGTCATCCCTCTATTGTTGCTCGTAAACTTTACCAGAATAGACAAATCTAGTTCTCCACAAATAGAAACCAAAGTCGACTGCTCACTTTATAAGCCGTATGGATTGCATGTCGTTTTAAGGATGAAAAAATAGTCTCATAAATTGTCAAAAGTGCAAATAGCTGTGTATAAAGGTTCATAAATAATCGTTAAAAAATGTGAAAATTACAATCAGTCACTTGTCAATGTTTCTTACGGCCATAAATAGTGTCATCCCCTCTGTATTTTCCCCGGGAAAGAGTTTAGTAAAAGAGGTCTATATATAACGTCATAAGGATAATTGATGTTATAAAACTTATTGGTGCAATAGCTTTTTAGGAATATTGGTGTATAGTATACCGGGATATAGTATACCGGGATATCGTATACCGGGATATAGTATACCGGGATATAGTATACCGGGACATAGTATACCGGGATATAGTATATCCCGTATACCGGGATATAGGATAACACTAAAGGATACCGACATGTAAATAGAACCGTCACCCTAAAATCGAGGGTAAATTATAGAAATCAACCGAAAGACTGCCGACATGTAAATAGAACCGTCACCCTAAAATCGAGGGTAAAGTATAGAAATCAACCGAAAGACTGCCGACATGTAAACAGAACCGTCACCCTAAAATCGAGGGTAAATTATAGAAATCTCCTTTTCAACGTGAAGACATATCGATAAATGTGCACAACTTCATTTCAAGATAAATATAAAATATATAATAACGGAAGCAATACTTATCTGGTGTCATTTATTTAAGTTCGTTGGTAATGATGGACAGGTATACGGGTATGGAGATGATGTATCTTGGCATCACACAGACTCTCATCCCCGCCCCACCTACCGTCGAATCATATTGGAATTTAAGAATGCCTTCGTAAAGTCTGTTCTAGATAACATGTATTATACAATAAATGATAAAATCATGTGTTACCGTTTGTTTATACACTGTTGTCGAGTCGTTAAGCCACACGCCGGACCGGGATCAGGAAATCGTGACCACATGTGTAAAACGTATTATCTGGATTTAATGAAATAAGATATCATAAACCATTATAATGCGATAATATTAAACATTTATGGAAACGTATTAGCACAGTTTACATACCATACTAATTGGAAGTGAAAACAATTTGAAAACCGCAATATTCTTCAAAATTCCTGTAGATGGGTTTGTATTGTCGCTGGTTAATAATGTAAAGAAAACCTGATGGTTTGATACTTGTAAGTGTTGGCAGGATCAGGGGAGAGAAAATATGGTTTTATTCAAGACATAATTGACATACTGATTTATTTTCAAATTCATAATTATATAACTTTTATTTACAGCAATAAGTCACATCTAAGATATCCATTTATCAAAGACGTAATTATGAAACGTTGATGGTTAGAATTAGTTGGATGTTATTTATCAAGATCTCTCCAGATGTAACGTAGCTTTCAGGCTGTCAATTACAGCGCAATACCGATTGAAATGTGATGATTTACAGATATCGTACAGTTGTGGTAAACATATATACTTCATGTGGTGTTAAGGAATTTCCGGCGTTATGTTGACAAATAAATAACCTTGTCAGGTTGTCCACTAGAACCATATAGAGGTGTGAAATGCTGTTAACGTACTTGTTTTAGCGGTTATCTTATTTTAGTGGTTTTCGCGCTAGAAGCATTTCCCTAAATTATCATTTCGCTATTTCCACTTTAATGTTTTTTGCATATAATGTTATTTAGAAATACTTTTGGCGGACCAGTTCATCAATGCGAATACTGTATTTGTTAAAATTCGAAAATGCAATATAATTTGAGTGCGCCGACTAAAGTACGTGTATGTTATCCGTACACAGTCACGATCAAATACGTAATTCATAAAAAAAATAATATCACGTCTACTGATCGTATAAATAATATCTGTCTACATCAGTAGGTACACCAATACGCCATTCATTCCTCTGTAGGAAACCGCTACGCTATTCTGTGGAAATGGCGAAGTTATGACCCGATCATGTTGTGTAGAACCAGGAAGTAACTTTTTATCATTGTGTGCATCCAATATTGCAGATTTACTTTGAATGAATTACTCAATTGGATGATTTCATACCCCAAAATACTTTGTCATTATAGAACTTAATAGTGTATCTAAGGAGTGTATTGTAGATCAAATAGATCGACAGAAATGTAAGGTTGGTAGAGAGAGAGAGAGAGAGATCTTTATTAGCACTCAGGCACACTATTGTGTGCGACAAGAGGTCAACAAAAATTACAACATCATAATACAATATATAATATTCTATACAGAGTAGTGAAACATACATTGAGACAAAGTTTGTAGTGTACACTGCATGAAGCGTTCGTTCAATACAGGATGGTATATTTAACCTTACAGTAGTACTTATTATATAACATGATGTTTTAAAACATATAATTTCAATATTTTTACAATACTGTATACACTATATAAATTTTAGAATTTGATGTTGGAAATTCACATATTATTTTTTAGATGTTTTTCTAGTAATTGGATGAACATAGATAGATTTGATAATACTCTAATATTGCATAATGATAATAATCCTTTCATTTTATGAATAGATGGGTTACATGTATAATAACTAGGTATATACTTTCTACGAATTTGATTTACATATATACTAGAACATAAAAATAAATAATGGTACTCGCATCCAACCCCAGTAAAACATAGCGGACAAATCCTATTTTGACGAGACGTTCCGGTCCATCGCCCTGTCTCTACCGGAAGAAATATATTACTAGTTCTGAATTTACATACTGTTATTCTATCTTTTTGTTTAAGCATGGTTAAATATTTTTCAATCTGGAACTGATTTTTAAATACTGCATATGTTTTACCACGGGAAGATTTGTCAATATCAGTATACCACTGTTGTATAAATTGATCGTGCAGGATAGTTTTTAACCGTAATTTGAGGTAATTTTTATTCATAGTGCAGCTATTTTGATGTAACCAAACGTAACTTAGCCCTGTACTATTAAGTATATCCTTTATATAAGAAATCCATTTGAAACCAGAAAAATCATTTACATGTAAATTCAGTATAAGCTTGTACATTAAACTTGATAATTTATTTTCACCTGTAATTAATTTATACCAGAACATTATCATTCTAGACTTAATTTCAACATTTAGGGGATATCTACCCGTTTCACCATATACCATTATATTTTCTGTGGAACTACGAACATTTAAAACTTTTTTACAGAATTGTACATGCAACTTCTCACACACCTTAGCATTTTCAAACCCCCAAATCTCAGACGAGTATAAAAGTATGGGGGAGATTAAAGCATCAAACAATTTCAACTGAAGGTCTATTGGTAATATAATATTTCTAATTTTTCTGTATAATGCATATGTTGCTTTTTGAGCCTGCTCGACCAGTTTTTTCCTCGCTTTACAGAAACTGCCATTACAATTAAACAACAGTCCTAGAAAAGAATAACTGTCCTGGGTATCTAGTACTTCACCAAAAAGGGTAACACGAACATTTTGTACATTGCTTTTTCTTTTTTCAAAATTTACAACTTTTGTTTTATTAAGATTTACCTTAAGTTTCCAAATGTTACAATATATTTCGAATTCTTGAAAAGCTTTTTGAAGACCTTCTGCTGTTTCAGAAATGACAACTGTGTCATCTGCATATAGCAGAATAAATAATTTAACGAATATGCCAATGCGTTCTTGGAAGAGAGTATCGATATAGTGAAGTTGGTCAACATTATTATGCATAAAAAAATCTTCCATGTCGTTTAGATATATCGAGAATAAAAATGGGGAGAGATTTTCCCCTTGTTTTACCCCGACATGACATGTGAAGAAATCGGTCATAACACTGCTAGTTTTTACACAAGATTTAGTGTTATCATGAAGACTAATTATAACATTAAAAATTTTCCCCGTGATATTGCTTTTTAACAATTTCTTCCATAATCCTACCCTCCAAACAGTATCGAACGCTTTTCTAAAATCAATAAATGAACAAAATAGTTTTTTTATTTTTGGAAAGGTATATAGATATCAAAGCGTGCAGGATAAATATGTTTTCAGTTGTAGAGTAACCTTTTCTAAAGCCAGCTTGGACATTTGAAATTAAATCGATTTCTTCCGAAAATTTGTTTAATCTTGAATTCAAAATAGCAGTAAATACTTTACCGAGACAAGAAACTAGAGTTATTCCTCTATAGTTATCGAGATTTTTAGGGTCACCCTTCTTTTTGTATATAGGTTTAACGACTCCAATAGTCCACGCTTCTGGTACACATCCTGAGTTTAAAATAACATTAAAAAGTTTAACATATATAGGTAGAAATGTGGACTCTGTATGTTTTATGTACTCATTAATTATATTGTCATAACCAGGTGCCTTATTACTTGGGAGGTTAACAATAACCTGTCTGATTTCATTTTCAGTTATTTCACTATTTAGTATAAATGATGAGTTAGCCTTTTAATACTTCATCTCATGGCTGTATTGTTGTTCATATAGAAGTATCAATGAGTTTTCATTACCAATGTTGTAAGATGCGAGCCTTGGCGAGTATCAATGAGTTTTCATTGCCAATGTTGTAAGATGCGAGCCTTGGCGAGTATCAATGAGTTTTCATTGCCAATGTTGTAAGATGCGAGCCTTGGCGAGTGATATTACTACTACGGGGAAAGTTTTATATTTCATACAAAATAAAATGTGACTTGAGATACTTTTAGTAACATAACAAAAAGCTTAATTACATGTATAGAAATCAATATATGGTTGTCAAAATTAAATTGAGACAGACGTTTACTTGCGTCATTTCAGTTCATGACGTAATGTCATTGTCTATACGGTGTCATCACAATCGATTTCTGTCTGGTGTAACCAATAAAACACGCCTGGGTATATAATAGTAGAAACATATACAAAATATTACACGGCGATTTACCTGGAGAACAGGATAGTTACGTATTAAATTACATATGTTTATCTGTGGCTTATGTTTTTGTATTTACAGGTAGTCCAGGTGTGGTTGCTAAGTGATCCCCTGTGTGACGCATGGGTTGCTTCTGACGTCATGGCATGTACAGCGTCCATTCTTAATCTCACAGCCATCAGTGTCGACAGGTATGGCATCTCTCTATATATGTCCGCACTGTCAACAAAGTTCTGTTTTGATATATCTGATATAACTATGAAATCTTTGAATTTGAACTTACTTAGGAATATAGTATACCTAATTATGATGGTATGTGTATAACATAAACAAAACTAAATATAATTGTATACATATTCTAGAATGTAAAAACTCAACAGCGATTTTTTAACTGAAAAAACAAAACACGCGTTTCCACATTTAAAACAAGCAAAGTATATTCCTATATATTTAGTTTTCCTATCAATTTTTTTTATCATTTTACTTCATCATTAAATCAATAAATTGTATTAAGATTCATTACATCATTTGCAGTATATACAGACGTCCTATATATATGTATGCGCATAGATTAAAATTGAGTGTTGATGTTTTCGTTAATTTTAATGTTGAGGTTAACCCTTACCCTAACACATGTACATATAAAATATAATGTGTATAGTTACGTATATCATTGTAATTTTATATGATTATATATACCTGTATCTATATTTTTATATATGTTATATAAGTATCTTTGATCATGTATAATTTAGTGATTATATGCATGTATCTTTATTTTAATTTATCTATCTATTATATTTTTTTCATATTTCAGATTCATAGCTGTTACACAACCAATAAAATACGCCAAACATAAAAATTCCAAACGTGTGTTTATGACGTTAGCCTTGTGCTGGGTTATATCTGTTGCCATAGCAGCACCTATAGCATTAGGTGTTAATTATTCTGAATTAAGGAAGCCCGGATATTGTACGTTCTTTAATGCGGATTTCCTCATATACTCCTCAATGGGATCATTTTATATCCCGTCACTAATAATGATATTTCTGTACTGGAGGATATATCGCGTACTTCACCTGAGGACACGTGCACAAGCGAGATCAAAGAAAGCTCGACAAATGAAGCATGAAACATCATCTACCAACGTAATAGCCAACCCAGCGACCGTGACAGCTATTAAAATTGAGCCAACCGTTACAACCGGTCTGGCCAAAAGTGTGGATAACGGTAAGCTCGCCACTTATAACACAAACAACAAAAACAATCAAGCGAAACTGTCCATTCCTATAACAGAATCAGATGACGTATCAGTCACAAATGTGGGCACAAACACTGACTCCCAGTCAAGTGAAAGATTCAACGAAGATGACAATGTGCCAAAAACACCGGTGAGCGACGGTGAAATCGATATAGACGATGATAATGGCGACGAAAAAGGAAGTGGGGCATTAATTGTCAACCGCGTAGCCGTGCGTGAGGTGGAGGTGCAAATTGGCGGAAACGGAAATGGTACATGTAATACGACTTTGTGTACAGAAAATGAGACAAAGTTCGGTACGCCGATACAAAGAGTGGTAATAGATCAAGCTGGTGATGACAATGTTTGTATTAGGTCCCCAGGTAGGAAAGGCCTCCCCCATCGCAGAAAGGAAAAGAAAGGGGGAGCAAAATTTAACTTCCACATGCGCACGAGCCGAAAAAGAAAAGAAAAATCCTCATCGAAACGAGAAAAGAAAGCCACAAAAACGCTAGCCATTGTATTAGGTAAGTAATGATCTTATGAAAACACCCAGACGCTACTAAGTAATGATCTTATAAAAACACGGTACTAAGGACTGTAATAATCATACCAAAGTAAAATGTGATTATCCTGATTTTTGTTTCAGATGTTTTACCTCTTCAGATAATTCAGTGTAACCCTCTATTCTGATAATGTTTGCCATATCTAATACCACAAACAAATTTCATCTAAATTAAACCCGATTAAATATTTGATTTCAATAGTTCATAATTTGAGTATCACACCGAAGACTTTAGATAAAATGGATTATTTTTTAAAATCTTTATCGCGATTTTACTCTATCTTCGAAAATAGCAGCTCATAAAATGCATTAAAATCAGACAACTAATTAAAATAGCAACATATATTACTCATCACAATAATAACAAAATAAATGAAACACATCAAAATGGTGGCAAATAGAACTCAGTAAATTGAGGCAGGTGTATTATTTCATTGAAATAGTGACCTCTACATCAATAACACTGTTCAAATTATAAGAAATTGTCATGTTTCATTTTAGTAGATCTTATTCTCACTATTATACCACAGACTTTCAAGGAAATGAAGCATCTTTTAATGCTTCTCATTTTATAATACAGCAGAACATATCATTCATTAAAATAGTGACAAATAAATCTAGTTAAGGTAATAAATAAATAGTGTCAAATAAACATAATTTGATAATTACGAATAAACTCATTCAAATATTTACAAAAAAGTCATTAGTTAATAGTGAGCTGATTATAATTTTGACAATCCTAACTCATTAAAATAACGAAAAATTGGGCCCATGAGAATAGTAACAAATTAAACTCATCCAAATAGTTAAAAACAGAAGTAATTAACATACCGAAAAAATAGAAGTCATTAAAATGAAGACAAATGTAACTCATTGTCAAAGTGACCAAATTAACAAATCTCATTAAAACGGTGGCAAATATAATTAATATGAATAGTAAAAAATTATCTCATTAAAATAGTGACATTTTCAGTCATAAATGTAATTTTACCAAATATATTTTCTCTCTCTTTACAGGTGTGTTCCTGTTCTGCTGGGTACCGTTCTTCACCATCAATATAATCAACGCCATATGTATTCGATATGAACTATTTAGTAGTCCTATGTGTAATATAGACAATTTCTTGTTTAGTTCTTTTGTCTGGCTGGGTTATATCAACAGTTTCCTTAACCCAGTTATCTATACAATATTTAACCCGGAATTTAGGAAAGCTTTCAGGAAAATTCTCACAGAAAAGTGCTAGCGATTGGTGTAAACCATATGATATGGAGCAAATGTGTGTCTGTGTGTAAAGAAAGACATGTCTCTACATGTGTAATTTAAAATGTTTTATGTTCATCCTGTCACGTGATTTTCTGTTTTATGTTTATTCTGTCACGTGATGTCTGTTGTTGACTACATCATCACCAAACATAGTTTGATAATTTTATCAAAGATAAAAAAAATATCACATTTATTTAACTCGTTTTACTTCGATAATGATGAAAATGTTTACTGTTCTCGCAGTGTATGTTACCATACCATCATGAGGAAATGTTTCATCATTATTTATTAAAAGACTGAATATGTGTCACTAAATGAAATACTGTCCTTTACATGTTCAATAGTTTGAAAATGTTACTTTGTACGACACAAGAGGACCGTTGATATCTGGTTTTATATAACCTTGAATCCCAATTAAATAACATAAGGTTAATTTCAGAGGGGCTTTAGTTTCGTACTCTTTAGTTTCGTACTCTTTATCGACGCTTGAACGTTGCTATTTGGATGGACATTTCAGTTCCAATAAAGTAAATACTGCATTTATTTCAGAAAGAGAACAAATTACATTAAATCGTGTTCGACATATGTATTAGCACCGATGTTGAAGGAACACCTTTGACCCAATACCTTCTGCTTCCGCTCGATCGGCAATTCAAACCCTGAAAAAAATATCGAAATGCTATCTACTAGACAAATCCACCAACGAATTATGGCTTTAATATCGGCAGTTTTAATGGTGATACCAATATATCCATATGATGGACATTGTCCTCATAATACAGACACTTCCTTTTCAGGATGGACAGTTTTTCAGGATGGACAGTTTGTTTTTCAGGATGGACAGTTTGTTTTTCAGGATGGACAGTTTGTTTTTCAGGATGGACAGTTTTTCAGGATGGACAGTTTTTAGATATAGTTAACTGTTTAAATATCACTTATGTTTAAAGAAACACACAGATATATTTATACTCAGAAAAATGTCTTTATTTGTTTTTTTCTTATTTCTGAAGCTCTAATGAATTATGTTTAATTTAAGTGGCATAGATCCAGTGAAGTTAAGACAAGTATATAACACCTAGGTTTGAAATAGTAGGCACAGATCATTATGATAAATGCTCTTATATATCGGCTTATGCATCTACAAGTAAAGGATATGATACTCATATTGCGAGTAATCGTATCTAGATTACCGATAAATCTGATAATATAACACAAATCTATTGATGGTTTATTGTCCTTTTGCCTTTATCATGTTATGGAAGAAAAAGTTATGTTATTTATTATTTATCTAGTTATTTATTGATATTCATCTATTCATTTGTTAATTTATTTCGCCTTTAAGTATAAAATTTGAAATAGGAACAAAAAAGAGAATACATGATATAGAGATTTTAAACAAGATCGTTACTCTAACGCAAAAACAACAAGTATTACTGACATAATAATGAAAGTACAATTCAAATATATTTGAAAATTACAAGGGAAAAACATGTGTTCTTGACGGGCTGTCTTTGTTTCTACTTCATTGATGACGATTACTGTATACATTTTGCCAAATGATTGATGAAAACTATAATATTGATATACGTCACATCATAGCTAAAACGTGCAATCATCCTAGTCCGTTTTAGTTATTGGAAATTATCTGTATTATTGTTCATATATTATTATATTCAAGAAACGTCCCATAAAACAACTAATTCAGAATGTAGAACAAAGTTTTGATTCCTTTGGATACATTTTGAAAGATGAAAGTAATTAAACATTGATGCCCAACAAAACTTACATTACGTTGTAACTGTATACGTGTTACATACATATGTATTCACATTTCAAAGGTCAATTATATAGACCTCACTATCTTGCAGTATTATGACGTCATCTAACATATTCGTATCATGACGCCATATGACATATTTCCCTGTTATCACGTGATCTTGAATTCCTTTCATTTATTCCCAACTTAATATTTTTATTTTAAATGGATTAAAATATAAGTCAGATATTGTGTTTTGAGAAATGCTGCCTAATAGTATCCCTGGATTTCAGTTTTCCATATCAACAATATTCCATTGAATTATGTATTTATCATCGATGTACTGTGATCGACGTGATAATATATGTTTATGATATTGCCTCGACCTTTATAAAGTAAAATGATATTGTGTATGTAAATTTTATGTAGAATTTGGTTATTGTTAATACGATATAATGTGTTCGCCAAAATGGAAAAAAAAATCGCATAGAAGTTGATTTGTATAAAGATGCAGTAAGTTATAAGCAGAATAGAATACATAATATATTAGGAATTTATGTTTCACATAAGTTTTTATAACATTATTTTAATGAAACTGTAACACTGGACAGTAGTCGCTCTATAGCAGGAATATAGAAGGATATAAGTAGTTGTTAGTGATACAGACTGATATTGAAATGTAATGGTTACTTTTGTTTACTCAATTTTGGTTTGCAGCACAAACATTTCATTTGTAGTGAAAGTATTAGTTATCTGAAGCAACAACCTGTTACAGTAATGCGCCTGCCGCTGACAGGTTCTCACAAAGTTAGCGTTACAAGTTGAAATAAAAAGATATACGTACCTTATCATTGTGTGATAATTGTTTTGTTACAAGTTTCCTTTCTTCTGCTTTAGTGACAATCACCGAATTATCACAAATACATATTGTTCTAATGTTATATTTTGTTTAGAAAACAACCATTTAACATTTACATAATTTATATAATTTTACACAAACGAATCTGTTAAAGAGGTCACAGTTATCAAAAGGTTTACACAGGGATTAATTAATTATACCCTATAATTATATTCGTCCACTGGCTCTAAAAACATAAAAAAGACTGTTTAATGTCGATACTTTTGATCTCATCATATATCAAGGGTAATACACGCTGTCTTCCTCAGAACTTAGAGAATACTTACCACTATAACAAAATACAACTGTCGGGTAATTACTGAGGAGAGAAATAAGTATGCCTACTGTTTATTCGGGACAGGTCAACTTTGAGATAAAAAGGTCACTATCGACTTTAACTAAAAATATTCCATAGTCAATAAAATGAATGTGACAAAAACAGTTTTTTGTTAGAGGTATGACAATCGGACATTACAGTAAATCTTATCTAAAGATTTCCGCACACTTTCTGATTTTTGATTCGTTTTATCAACTGCCGTAAACATAGTGTGACATATCAAAGCTTCTTACAGACAGATCTGAGAGAACTGAAGTAAGACGTGTTGATTTATTTTATTACGCTTTAACAAAATGTAAGTTAATTTGTATTATTTCTGTCGGATTTGAAACTATCAGCAAGTTGAGGACTTGGAATAGGTATCATTGTGTACAACCAAAGTTGTTTTTATTTCTTTTTTAACTGTGATTACTATTGGGATGCAATATTTGTTGATTTTGTTATATCTATTTTAGCGAAAGCCACATTCATCTGATCCAACAAATATACCATTTTCATTTCTTAATCAGGAAAGAATGTGTTGTTTTCAAAATGATCCAACACATCCATTTATAAAAAGTTGATAGTTTAACTGATTATCGGAAACCAGAAATCTAATAATAAAAGTAGAATATAACATTGGCATAATTTGTATCAACTGTAGTATACAAACAAAAATCGTAATGATTATCGGATTAAAGAAAACATAAATCGAAAATAAAATTCTGATAATGGAGGGAAAAAACAGTGTTTTATCATTTTCAGAGGAACTCATGTTAAAATAATTACACTGGATTTGTCAATATTTCTACTGGGAACAAAGTTAGTTTACCTGCATTAATTACAACTCCTATTTCCTAGGAACAAAGAAGTATTTTTACTTAAATTAACTATGTGCACTGTACACGTTGTTTTACAATTACTTTCTATACTTTTTACCGTTTAACTTTCGCGGTCTTTTAGTTTTCGCCTCTATTTATTTTCATCATTTTCGCCCTTTAAGGAGAAAGTCTCATTTATAACATTATTTTAATGAAACTGTAACACTGGAATATAGTCGCTCTATACAGCGATAAATACACAAATGTAGCGATATCAAATTGTAAAACAAGGTGGGAAGTGAAGCCATCATTGGACGAAAGCTTGGCGGTATACAGTCGTCTAAAATTCAGTTATATATGCATATGACTAGGTAAGTCATAATATCGTATAATTAATTTAACTACATGTGTGTCACAGGTATGAGGTTAAGACAAATCTCTACCAGTCTCCATTGTCAATTACATGGATTTGAGGGTGTGAAACGTTCCTACTTGTCACAATTGTCAATCATATGGATTTGAGGGTGTGATACGCCGAGCCACAGATCCTAATGTTGACCCATATATTGTATTGTCATATCTATATAGTCATTACGTACGCCAGTATATATTGTTTATGTATAATGATAGACAATATACATAGAGAATATATCAGATATATATATATATTATAAAACTGTATATAAACTATCAGTATACAGAGACACAATAAAAGAGCACTTGAAGTTTACGTGTTGTTAGTATTTGTTGTTGTTGTCATTTCATTCTTATCTATATACATACAGGTTCTGGTTTGTTTTTGTTTAACGTCCTATTAACAGCCAGGGTCATTTAAGGACGTGCCAGGTTTTGGAGGTGGAGGAAAGCCGGAGTATCCGGAGAAAAATCACCGGCCTACGGTCAGTACCTGGCAACTGCCCCACGTAGATTTCGAACTCGCAACCTAGAGGTGGAGGGCTAGTGATAAAGAGTCGGGACACCTTAACCACTCAGCCACCGCGGCCCCTATATATATATACAGGAAACCAGTCACAAATTCCACACAAAGGACACATGTGGATGTCACAATAATAGGTCCCTGATTTTGTATAGTACATTTTAGTCCATGTTGGCTCTACTGTATCTAAAAGGAAGGAGTACTGCTACTTCCTTCTTCACAAAGTCTTCGCCTCCGACGACAACCACAAACCAGGCTCTTTAGCTCCAAGGAAACCTTTCGGTATCCTTTAACTTTTACGTGGATTAGTCGACGGTAACAACTCTGTAATAGGACGGAGTAATGAAAAATACCCTCCCCACGCTGTGGTTCGAACTATCGACTTTTCGCTCTCAAGCAAACATCCTACAACCAGACATAAAGAAATTCTGAGCTAGTAAGGTGACCTATACTCTCACTCTCTACTTTAACACTAATATCCTGCGGGTCTATTGTACAATCTTTATACATGTAGATGGATTGAGTAATAACGTAATATGAATCAATGACTGTAACATTTAACAAACACCAGTTTCGTCCGTCAAAGACTCAGGAGGCTGTTGAACTAAAGTGTTGAGATCTATGAAAAAAATATACCATTCACGTTAAAACATCGGAGAATAAACCCCTTGATTATATCGATATAGATAATTTTGAATGCTAAAATCATTCTTGTTTGAACAATTTAAAATTAATTTCTTATTCGTTTTCAAATGTGTTACACCACATGCCATAACACAAATGGTATGTGATTTTTGTTAACGCGTATATGAAAACAAGTTTTGGGAGGTAAATATAAGGTGAAGTGCAAAATTCTTTACTTTATATTGAGTATGACGACCATGACATACCTACGAGACCGAAAAAAAAACCTGTAAATAAGACCGAACAAACTATTTGCCAGTCCGACTAAACATTAACCAGTCAGACTAAACTTTTACCAGACCGAACAAATTTTTACAAGACTGAACAGACTTTTACCTGACCGACTAAACTTTATCCTGACCGAATTTTGAGCAATGATTAGCCTAAACGTTTGTATTGCACAAACGGTCGTTCAGACTACGTAAACAAAATTTCTCAACTTTGTAATAATGTTATGGTTACACATTTCTGGAACGAAAAACAAAAGATTCACAAAGGATTTCATTAAACATACACACATGGTTATCATCACTAAGCAATTACAAGATTCAACTTTTAATGTGCATAACATAATGCTTTGTTTTCTTATTAATGGTGTTATTTAAGAAATGCACTTTTACAACGCATTGCTACAATAGTTTACAAAGCACAGGTGTATACATTTCAAGTTAATATAAACAATACAAGTACCTTCTTTTATGTTAAAAGACAATATAATAATAATAATTCTCATCTGATACGACACGTAAAGGAACAGTAACGTTATATTCTTATAGCGATAAAAACGATAGATACATCTGCGAATTGTCTTGGATGACAGGGACTGAACGCGGATCCAGAACTAAGGAAGCCAGCGAAATACTTAACAACATAGCAACATTATCCAAAGATGTCCATTCGGGGCCTATTATATCACCATAATTAATAAATTTCGATTTGGAATTGAGTACCATTTACAGAGCACATTAAACGAAACGAAGGAACCAATACCGTATTAATTAAAAGGACAATTTGTATCTATCTAAAAGTCTATGTAGAACATTACGGGATCAGAATATAACTATCAAAACAAGAGAACATAAACTTAAAGACTTGACCTCTGTTTTTATTAATTTGCCATCTGAATAGTCCCTCGATCTACAGACAGATCAACAGTAACCGTCATTCAGTCATATGTATCAATCATAAAACGCTCTGATCTATAGCAGCCTTAACGCCATCTATTGTAAATCAAATTCAATAATATTATTTTAATGATATTTTAACAAAGAGCAAACAGTGATACAGATTTTTGGGGCTGGTTGTGTGTTAACCTTCAATAAGATAAAATCCGGTGAACACATTTTAAATCAAAATCACAAATTCACTTAATAACTGTCACCAAATCCCAGAATGAAATGAAAATCATTATCAGTACCCCTCGAATCTGAATATAACAAAGATGTAACACATGTTTTTTTTTCTATATTTCATATTAACAAAACGAAAATTGAAAACATTGGGAATAAAAAAAAATATCAAAACAACGAAAAACTAATGTAATAAAAACAATCAAATCACTTTTCGGCATCACTACAGCGCTAGATAATCATAACACAACAAAACATATAATATTGGATAACACAGTCGATTGCTACTATGGTTATGCGAGGATCTGCCTTTGAAAAAATAACCTTGCAAAAATAAACAACCGAAGTGATCATTGGATCATCGGATCATTTGTTATTAGTATTTATTTGAAGAAAATGATTTAAACAAACATATCATTTTCGATCTTGACTTGGACTTTTTCTCTGAAGAGAAAGATTGGTCAGTAAACCATGTGAGCACTCCCTACCGGTAACTTAGACCAACACTTCTACATTGTATTGCTTTAACTGATTTCACGTACCAAATAACCATTGTTTTAGATATCAAGACGTTTAAGTCTGACGATTTACCGAATTTAACATGCAGGCAGAACATGTGTGTACATAGTGTCAGAAGGCAGACAACTCTTACTGCAATTGAGACCGCTTCAAATCAATTTCATACACCAACAATTAAAGGTGTACATTGTAATACACGTAGCTTACGATAAAATACTCATAATACGAACCGTAGAAAAACGGACATTTCCTAACTAAACTTTAACACTTACGAAACATTGTCATCCATGTCAATCACGAACGATACGGCACGGTTAGCCAGTGAATTAGTGTGAAAAAAGATATAAAAGTCATTGCCATGTTCCAGTACAAACTGAGAGTTATATCCAGTAGAGACCAAAATAAACTTAATACCATCACACATCTGTTTCAGCCATTTAAAACTTTAAAGTGTTGTTAGGGACATCATATAGTTGTTTCTTCCTTCCATGACTCGTCTGTGATGATGGGGACATCATATAGCTGTTTCTTCCTTCCATGACTCGTCTGTGATGATGGGGACATCATATAGTTGTTTCTTCCTTCCATGACTCGTCTGTGATGATGGGGACATCATATAGCTGTTTCTTCCCTCCAGGACTCGTCTGTGATGTTGGTGACATCATATAGCTGTTTCTTCCCTTCATGAAACGTCTATGATGGAAGGGGCATACATTATCGACGGGCGACGGAAGAAACTCGAAACAGGACGAAGGAAATGTCAAAAATCTGGATGGGGTGCTGCAATTGCCCTTTTATTGAATGCATGTATATATTCTGAACGGTATCATTATTCAAATTGTGTCAAACGTAACTTTGCTACAATTATCGGGGACTGAAGTCCTACAGAGGCGTCAACTATCTGCAGTCTTAAAGGGTTAAACAAAAGACACCCAAGTACAAACACTCCAAGGACAAATGAAACAAAGCTATAAAAAGAAAAACAAAGAAAAACAACATTTGTTCTTCAACCAATGTAGTTTAAGGATACGTATATCATTTGGAACACAGCAAAACACTCGATAACGCATTGTGTTAATGTGTTTACACGCGGCAAGTCATAATATCCTCTGCCTTAACGAATTATGTTAACATCTCATAACGTAAAAAAAATGGCGTCGCTTTTTGTAACGGCGGTTCTGATTGGCTAATACAGTGACGAAAGTATTTCTCAGAGAAAAAAAGGCCATCAATAAAGGAAGCTGTCCAGAAGGATTGTGTACAATTGATTACATCATATGGATTTATGGAGGCATAACACGCAAAAGCCAGTGTATAATTCCATCATCATCGCTTCGCAGTTTATAAAGAGTTTTGCATTCCATATATTTTGCACTATGACTCCATAACATCAACATGACACCATAAACATATTTTCAATTTAATCCATAAACAACTAATACATTATGATGAATGCGTTCTATTTTGAGAACAATTTTACATGTACACCACGTGCTGAGATGACACAGGAGATAAAGCTTGTCAAGTTATTGCGGATAATCAATATAACTCAGGGAGCATTATGAATTCAATCACTTTCTAATAAAGGTCTTGTTTTGTTGTCATTTGTGATATTATTGTAGATTTGATTTCTTCTACAAAAGTCTTAACAGTGAAAAATTAAAATAATATGGGAGCCAATGATGTTTTGCGCATACATGTAAATCCAAATGTCAAGCTATCTTAATAAACGAAACATTTTGAAAACAAATAACGATTTATAGAGTTACAAAAAAATGTATGTAAACATAGAAATGATAACTAAATATAATTAAATGCCCTCCGATCAAGATTTATATGAAGAAAAAAATCCAATCTGTGAATTTGACTAAGCTGAAAATCAAACGCTCTTCATTGAGACAAAGTAAAAGTTAGAGTTATCTCCCGTGCAATACATGTCGTAACACTCGATATTGCACACATTTCTATTTATTGTCACGCAAACATTTAGAGCAGAAAATGCAATTTATACTGAAATGTTTAAATTAAGACATTAACAAACATTTCTAATTAGTTTCTCCTTACTGACATACGATTATAGAAATAGTTAGTCTCTGTGTACAAAGTGTTACAACTCCGGTCTATGATGGCGATCATCTTTCGGCTTAGTTGTCTTTTCCACAGGTTGGAATTTTTGGAGGAATTGCTACTTTCCAGACACAACCCGTTAAATGATGAACACTTTGATTCACGTCCGGCACTGGTGACAGTGTAGATGTGATATCGAATTTCCTCTGTGAATATCAACCCGTATTGTTTGTATAACGCCTCGGAAGTCTCCAATGGCCGGGCCGCCAAAGTCTCGTAATATAAAGTTTCCACTCTGGAGGGGAAGCGTTCCCTATATATCATTGTGTTGTTTATGTCGCGAAGTAGAGAGTCACACTCGGCTTTAGCCTTTATATGTGTGTTTATACCAAGGGCGACGCCGAATTTACCTGGATAATATAATAAACAAATATATGTAAGATGTATATATAACAGTGATGAAACTTACCTGAGAGAATAGAAAAAAAGAAATATATGTAAGATGTATATATATAACAGTGATGAAACTTACCTGAGAGAATAGAAAAAAAGAAATATATGTAAGATGTATATATATAACAGTGATGAAACTTACCTGAGAGAATAGAAAAAAAAGAAATATATGTAAGATGTATATATATAACAGTGATGAAACTTACCTGAGAGAATAGAAATAAACATATATATATATATGTGTGTGTGTGCAAGATGTATATATAGCAATGCTGAAACTCATATAATAAAAATTAACACATATCTAACGGAAATTGATATATATTGATATGTTTCTAATAAAAAATATGCTGATTGCAGTATTCTATGCCAATTCAGAAATAGACACTAGATATCGTTAAAGACTCACACAATTAGCTATGTGACTATTCGTTATTACTGGTGATTCCAACCCATCAATCGCTCATTTGAAGTTAAGATGATATAAAAATATGCAATTAAAGCTGAAAGTGTTCGCTACCTGAGAAATAATGTTGATGTATAGGTTTCATGGTATAAAATAGCAAATGGGTACACGAAAGACAGTAACCCGGACACTTACAGTAGGCGTATATAATTTTGTTCTAAATCATCAGATATAACTCGTTATTCTCGTATGTAGAAAATACCTATCCCATACGTTAATTACTCACAAATTAGCTACAAACTTAAGAAACAGAACTTCATTGAAGATTTGGTTCAGGAGAAACAGCAGCAGAATTGCTAAGTTAGTTGTGCAAGTCCTTTAACGTGTTTCGATACAATGATTTTTGCTTCGGTATATTGTTGATTATCTATCCCTCATAAAAGCAAATTGAAAAGACTGAGAGTGAATTTGCACAAAAACTAACAACAAACTATCAACGTGTAAACGGAATAGCCGGTAAGGATTTAGATAAGGTGATTGAGGTCAGGTCCTTACGTTGGGCAAGTGTCGCCCATATTCCCTATACTAGGGAGTCAAATTTGTTTTCCAGTTAGTACATTTCCTAATGATATGAGATATTATGCAATGTTGTAGAATCATGATATGAATGTTGTCTAAACATAGCATAGAGAAGCCACAATATACGTATATCCCAACTTCTGAATTATTCAAAATGATGTCATTTAGACATCCTAGAGGACAATCTAGTATATTACCTAAATGAATGGTAATAATGGTAATATATGCATATTTAATATATCTATTTTTACAATTTTTATGTATGGAATGTGACGTTGTTGTTTTAAGAATAGACAACAAAAACAGCACAGGTTAATTAAGAAATAATTAACGATGATTAGTGTATTGTTGCAGGATATACAACGAGGACGAGGATATTTTGCAATTAAATTAATAACGAAGGCCGCAGGCCTGAGTTATTAATTAAAATTGCCAAATATCCTGCGACCTTCGTTATTAATTTAATTGCAAAATATCCTCGTCCTCGTTGTATATCCTGCAACAATACACGAGTCAAAGTTGATTATTTCTATTCTACCATGTACTGTTTAGTTCTGAGATCGACCTCTTTCTAATAGAAAAAACAGAAGAAACCTCGAGAAAACCTTGTAATTTATTTCTTGAGTATTGCATTATTTGTTGATGAAATATACAGGCAATACAGTACTACGATCAAAAGCATCTATCATATGGCATTGATTTTGAAAATTAAAAAAAAAAAAAAAAAAAGAAAAGAAAAAAGAGGGGGGCCTCCGTAGGATTCGAACTCGCGTCGTGATAAAAATGTATTAAAAGACTAACCCATTAGCCCACTCTGCTATAGTAACCTTTTAAAAAACGGGTGAATTTTAGATATATAAAATTGTAACAGCCGTGACTCACGAGCGTGTATTATTGGCACGAGCGTGTATTATTGGAAAATAATACATGGTTTTAAACCAATCAAAACTGGCGTTGCATAGCAAACATGGTAGAATTGATGATAACTGACTTACTTTTTGAGTACAGCACTGCCCGCGGGTCCCTTACCAAGTGAAGAAGATGTAAAGTAGAGTATCTGACCATTAGGCTGACCAAGTCCGCCATAGCCATCCTGACTGTCTTTATCACTATAAAACTGGAGGTCTGACACGCTGTTTCCAGTAGTGCCAGACACGTATTCACACAGTGTTCTGTGTTGGTAGTACTCTTGGAAACCTTGTCTACGCAGGTTAGGAAGGGGATGTGTTTGTGGCTCATTAAGTGTAGCCCATCAATGAGAAACCTGTAGTGTAGAGACCTGAAGTTACAAGTCATGTAGGCCTCCAGAATCTCCAAAGACCTCGAGATAAAGTTGGTGTGGGCTATCCGTCTGTGCAATAAAAAATAAACAAAGTATTTCTTAACACAACTATAAATGCTGATACTACCTATCGTAAATTACATGTCATTTATTTTTAATTATTTGTGAATATTTTTTGTGTGTTTTTGAAACAGTGTTTCAATAAAATTGAAATTAATTTGATATTAGATAAAGTTTCCTAAAAAAAACCCAGTTCAAAATGAAAATTTATGATTTACTATGAGATAGGCTTCAAGGATATTCAAATACCTTGCAAAAATGTTTGAGCTAGATTTTTTATTTCGTCCAAAGGAACTAAAGATACATCCGTTTAACAGACTTAACGACAAATATGTTATGTAGGTTGAACGATGTCTACAAAACTCAAAACATCATTCTGTGTGAAAAGATCCTAAGGGAAAATTTCATAGCTCAAAATGGAAATAGCGAGAAATCAGAAAATGAGAGTATGTGAAGAGTAATGATTCTAGGTCTGCCTGTAGCCACCGATAACCAGACCAAATAACACCCACATATTGTGATAGAAATAGAGATTCTCAAACAAATTACGGTTGTGTATAATATGGAATCAAGGCATCGAAATAAAATACACGTAAAACGGGTGAATGAAATCAGCAAACAATTATTAACTTCCCAATCAATATGTTTCACAAAGAAATGAAGATAAATGACTTAGTCATTAGCAAAGATAGATATAACGAACAATAATAACAAACTTGGTACATAACCATATCATCCATCATAGCATTACAATATATTACTGTTTTAATGGAGATCTTATTTTAGCGGCAACCTTATTCTTAAGGTAACCTTGTTTTAATGGAGATCTTATTTTAGCGGCAATCTTTTTAGCCGTAATATTGTTTTCATGACAATTTCATTTTAGTGATAATCTCATTTTAGTGGTAATATTTTTAGCAGTTATTTCATTTTAGCGCTAATTTTATGTAAGCGTCTTTTTGTTTTTGTTTTGTTTTATTATTTTTTTTTTTTTTTTTTTTGCGACGGAAGCATTGCGCTAAATGCACTTTCTTTATTTTATTTTAACGGAAATTTGATGCGCCAATTCTTAATTGAGCCTTTAGGTAAAATGATTGTTCATGTAAAATTTGAGTGCGCCAAAATCAATACGTCAACAGTATGGTAGATGATGAACGGAAACAGGTATCCAATTTATTTGTAAAAACAGGTAATTACATTTACAATATTGACATTTTCTATTAGATATTATTTTATGTTATCAATAGGTAGCTAATGGTTGGGAATAATTGTAATAAAATAATTGTCATTTCTATATCAATATGAACAGCCCCCACTCTGACAATAACGGCCTAACAATGATACATAACAATGTGGGCGTATATCATACAACAATTACTTGTCAACATCTGTTTACTCATCGTTCAATACACAAATCTGTTGTCGTACAGATCAATGGTAATAAGATTTGTGATATAGATTTTTGTGGGAAAAAAAGCTCTATATGACATGGCATCTTCCATACACAAGGATAAACGTCTGACTCATGTGATATAAACATATACCACACATCGCAAATACATAAGACAATGATCAATTCGGAAGTCATCATTGTTCGGACATCAGAAAAAATGCAAAATTGCTATTGATGGAATCTGTGCCCGAACGATGATTATGTGAGTGTCTGTGCTAACATGTAATGAAATTAACGCCAAAATGTACCAAAAAAGGCGTATCATATACAAATACCGTAAGTCTTTGCGGAAATTAGTGATACTGCAGAATTTTCAAGACTTACTTCTCGAATAACTTTGGTTGATCATGAGATTAAAAAATCCTTATTAATGTAACTTTTACTACCTGGAAAAAATAAATATTTTCCAGCAAGTTTAATTTGTACGACCTAAATTGTATCCAAACGAAGAATTACCCTATAAAAGATCAAATTAATCAAAATAAGTTTAATATAAAAGATAAGAAAAACAGCCGTAGGATCTGAGTGGATAGATAGTTGTCTCAATGCTCCCGTATATTATAAAGGGAAGTAAGTTAGCTACAAACAGTTACAGTTTTAGAAGTGATGCAATCGGCCATTAACATCCGAAGGTGCATGGTGTTTCTGTTTCGAAAATATGATCATTATTCATGTGGGCGATCCCATATTTGTTTCCTATTAAGTATCTTAATAAAATATATTTTACCCCTATTAGTTGGGAATTAGGATGCACATTATTACATTTGTAAAGAAATACTATAAATACACATAAAACTATGATACATCAGGTATACTAACACCGTATTTCCGTTGAGTAGCCTCATTGATGTGATATTCTGGAACAACATATTCTCCAGGGCGTGGAGCGGCTCAAACACATAGAACGACTGAGTAGCATGTTGTAATATATCCCCGGTCAAGGACGACCCACTCCTGGGATGGGACAGAATTATCAATTGGCGGGCTCGTGTCTTCGCTGTCACGTGATCGCTAACTCTGCCATGTCGTGGCGCTTAATAGGTGACAAAATAATGAATTCATATATCCAGATAGTCTCATCATATTTATTACGTTGTTTAGTCGAAAACTAGATGAGAGAGATGTCAAAATGTTTGCGGAAATTCTACTATCAACTGTATCATAGTTAACAATAGTCTATTGGGAAATATTTCCGATGAATGTCTTTTAAATTGGACAGTGTTCGAGACATTGTGTTAGCCAATTCATTACAATAAAACATTCAGTGCCCGTATTCCCGAAAGTGCTTTGAATAAATCCAATGTTTAGAACACAGAAATTGTCTCGTTTTCGCATATGTGATTACAACAAGAAACCCGAGGAAGGCTCGTATACAAATTTGACACATTGTTTCACATACAGGAGCACGTCCATGAGTTGAGTTTGAAGTCAATAAATTCATGAAAAATATCATACTTAACTCGAAGTGTAGATGGATCAGAATTATAGCGTAAATAAGTATCCCTCCAGCCACAGAAACTTTGCACCAGCTGCGAACCACCTTTGGGACCTGGGAACATATAACATTAAATATCAGGTAAAGCTTATTTTAGATTAGCATCATATTGGTACGATTTAGACACTCATATATCAAGGTTAAGTACATACTTTCCTTATCCGATTGTCGGCCATACAATTCTTAAAACAAAAACTAGACAAAGGCACACGAGACCCTAGATGTTTGGATACACAACCTCCCTCAAAACGTACTGCACTATCAAAAATAAATATAAACAATTATAGAATATAGAGTTCTGTATGTATTATATACATGATGTAAAGAATGTATGTATCTTTATGCGGTACAATGAAAACACTGAGTCAGTAAGTTAAATTGTTTTTATTCTGAACATGATGGTGGAATGAAGGAAAATGGGCCTAAACAAAAGGAAAGGGGAATTAACTCGCTTTTACAATGGAGATAGAAAAATCATTAAATACATAAGTATTTTTCTAAGCCGATACCACTTTATCAATTTAAAATTAAATGCAGTATGCAGTGTAACAGCAAATACAAGAACAAAAGTTACAAAACCTATAAAATACAGGGGGCCGCGGTGGCCGAGTGGTTAAGGTGTGCCGACACTTTATCACTAGCCCTCCACCTCTGGGTTGCGAGTTCGAAACCTACGTGGGGCAGTTGCCAGGTACTGACCGTAGGCCGGTGGTTTTTCTCCGGGTACTCCGGCTTTCCCCCACCACCAAAACCTGGCACGTCCTTAAATGACCCTGGCTGTTAATATAGGACGTTAAACAAAAACAAACCAAAACCTATAAAATGCATACTTACCACCATCGCTGGTTCCTACATCCTTCCTAGATCACGACACTCGACAATAATTGGAGACAGATATCGGATGATTAGTTATTTTGTTCGCCTCTATGACAATGACAGCCAAATGTAGTTGAGAACATAATGTACTCCTGAGAAGGAAGAGAACTGATGCGTCCACCAAAGACAAACCGTGACAATAGTTGTAGTCTCTTACAAGAGGTGATGATGATGATGATGATGGTGAAGTTTCCCTGGCCTCTTAATCCAGACGATACACTCACGTCACCTGTAGTGCCGTATTGCAGAATAAATAAGAAGGAGAAAGGATTCTGATGTATCCAATGCAGATTAAGACTGCTGAAACGATGCAGGCAGATGAGGAAGATCCTTCTAGACGCCCGACACAAACAGATGTCTTGAGCCAGATGGCGTCCTGCGTGTATCTTTACATATGTCAATATTATTGAGGTTGTGGTTTTTTTAGTGGCGTCATTGTGATAGTTGGGCATCTTTGTATTTTTTATTCTCCAATAATAGCATTACATTTATGGCTTACTATGTAATGCATACCTGGAATCTATATAATCTATACTAGGGCAGTATGTATTATCTAAGGACAAGGTGACATATCGAGAGGAATTAACGTAGTTATTCATACTCTGATACAGCTCGACACATCTCACAGATAGGAACAGTTCGAGATTAATTAACAAACACCTTGGTTATTCATACTCTGATACAGCTCGATACATCTCACAGATAGGAACAGTTCGAGATTAATTAACAAACACCTTGGTTATTCATACTCTGATACAGCCTCGACACATCTCACAGATAGGAACAGTTCGAGATTAGTTAACAAACACCTTGGTTATTCATACTCTGATACAGCTCGATACATCTCACAGATAGGAACAGTTCGATATTAATTAACAAACACCTTGGTTATTCATACTCTGATACAGCTCGATACATCTCACAGATAGGAACAGTTCGAGATTAATTAACAAACACCTTGGTTATTCATACTCTGATACAGCTCGATACATCTCACAGATAGGAACAGTTCGATATTAATTAACAAACACCTTGGTTATTCATACTCTGATACAGCTCGATACATCTCACAGATAGGAACAGTTCGATATTAATTAACAAACACCTTGGTTATTCATACTCTGATACAGCTCGATACATCTCACAGATAGGAACAGTTCGAGATTAATTAACAAACACCTTGGTTATTCATACTCTGATACAGCTCGATACATCTCACAGATAGGAACAGTTCGATATTAATTAACAAACACCTTGGTTATTCATACTCTGATACAGCTCGATACATCTCACAGATAGAGACAGTTCGATATGGATTAACAAAAAGTGACAAATGTGAGTTTTAAGCAGAAGAGTCTCAATACCCCCTCACACGCTGGTTTACATTGCTTTTTAGGTAAGAACATGTGAATACTGTATGCGGAAATTCATAAAAGTGTGTGGGAAATCTCATCAGCTTTTCTAAAAAGATAAATAGATAATTATATACATGAAACATATAAAACTTATAAAAATCAGCCATTGTAAACCCCGACACCTGAAAATAGGTCATCCAAGATGAGGAGACTGCCCCGTTATAGAATAGATAGTTTAATTTAATATCGTATTATTATAAAATGTTTGCCTCCTGAATCCCAAACTTTGAATGCTGGTCATTCGACATTGATAGTTTAATTTAGTATCGTATTATTATAAAATGCTTTCCTCCTAATTCCCAAACTTTGAATGCTGATCATTCGACATCGATAGTTTAATTCAACACCTGAATCCCAAACTTTGAATTATGTTTATTCGCCGTCAATCGTTTAATTTAATATCGTATTAACTCAGTATCAAACTATCATAAAATTTGACGGCCGTTCGATATGTCCCCATATAATAATACATACCAAGTCCGCGATATAAAATGTCACCATCATTTGTTTACAATACCACAGACAATATAACACCCAGCTGTTCCTTCTCCTGGAGGGATTATGTGACACAAATCGACTGTAAAGCAGTTTTAGACAATATGAAGTGTATCTGATGAACATCTGTAATTTAATATGTTTGTAAAGTAGAATGAATATGAAAGATGACCTCGTCTCTAAAACATTCAAGCTGTTCCATATTTTATGCAAGATGAGATAATCGACCAGCATTTTTTAGATTTTGATCATAATTTTTATTTTATTCCCGTCTTGTCGTCATTTTATCGACTCTGAATTAGAATAGCGAGTTGATTTTCATTTCATTTCAACAAATTTTATTGACAAAGATTATTACAGTCAATGGGATTGAATAACATGCAAGGCCTATATCAAGTCTCTACGACAGTGGCTTAAGTAATAGATGGACATTTTGTGAATTATAGATATTAAATCATACATCTACAACCGTTGATGAGAGATTACTCATTCATATATATTAATTACAATTACATACACATGTCGCTCACACATAATACACACATAATACAACTACAGCAATTATTTGATTATTTTAAACATATCATATAAACTACATGCCACTCAGATATTTGCCGAAAGTCCATGTGCATATATCTGCACTAGCGCATTACGAGTTAGCATCGGTGTTCTCTGATTCAAAGAAATACATTGATTATGATTATTATAAGCGACATATTCACGTAAAATAACTGATTGATATAATTAATGGAAAATATATTTACAACCTTATTTAATTGTTTTAATGTAGATCACTTATATTTCGCGCGTATTTTATTTTCGCTTCAATACTCGCTTAGAGTTATTGACGAATTCAAATCTTTCGAGATTATTCGTACGACAATAACACATTTAATGACGACCAAGCTATCAGTTACCGATATTGGAGTCTTGTAGATTCCGTATCTCTAATAGCTCATCATTTGCGAATTTAAAGATATCTCTAGATCAGCGTTTCCGAGACTATGTATTCGAGATTGTGTCTGAAGAGGTGAGCTCGCGAAATAAAGCATTCGCAAAATCTAAGTGATTTACAGTAATAATTGGCAAATGACGAATAAATATACAAGGTTCAATAAGATCTATTGAATTAGTCATACCAGTAAAAAAATAACAAAACAAAATGAATAGTTCAACAAACAAAATGAATAGTTCAACAAACAAAATGAATAGTTCAACAAACAAAATCAATGGTTCAACAAACAAAATCAATAGTTCAACAAACAAAATCAATAGTTCAACAAACAAAATCAATGGTTCAACAAACATCATCAATAGTTCAACAAACAAAATCAATAGTTCAACAAGCAAAATCAATAGTTCAACAAACAAAATCAATGGTTCAACAAACAAAATCAATAGTTCAACAAACAAAATCAATAGTTCAACAAACAAAATCAATAGTTCAACAAGCAAAATCAATAGTTCAACAAACAAAATCAATGGTTCAACAAACAAAATCAATAGTTCAACAAACAAAATCAATAGTTCAACAAACAAAATCAATGGTTTCAACAAACAAAATCAATAGGTTCAACAAAGCAAAATCAATAGGTTTCAACAAACATAAATCAATAGGTTCAACAACAAAAATCAATAGGTCAACAAAAATCATAGTCAAAATCAATAGTCAACAAGCAAAAATCAATAGGTCAACCAACAAAATCAATAGTTCAACTAACAAAATCAATAGTTCAACAAGCAAAAATCAATAGTTCAACAAACAAAATCAATAGATCAACAAACAAAATCAATAGTTCAACAAACACAATCAATAGTTCAACAAACAAAATCAATAGTTCAACAAACACAATCAATAGTTCAACAAACAAAATCAAAAGTCTACAAACAAAATCAATAGTTCAACAAGCAAAATCAATAGTTCAACAAACAAAATCAATAGTTCAACTAACAAAATCAATAGTTCAACAAACAAGATGAATAGTTCAACTAACAAAATCAATAGTTCAACAAACAAAATGAATAGTTCAACAAACATAATCAATAGTCTACAAACAAAATCAATAGTTCAACAAACAAAATCAATAGTTCAACAAACAAAATCAATAGATCAACAAACAAGATCAATAGTTCGACAAACAAAATCAATAGTTCAACACACAAAATCAATAGTTCAACAAACAAAATCAATGGTTCAACAAACAAAATCAATAGATCAACAAACAAAATCAATAGTTCGACAAACAAAATCAATAGTTCAACAAACACAATCAATGGTTCAACAAACAAAATCAATGGTTCAACAAACAAAATCAATGGTTCAACAAACAAAATCAATAGTTCGACAAACAAAATCAATAGTTCAACAAACAAAATGAATAGTTCAACAAACATAATCAATAGTCTACAAACAAAATCAATAGTTCAACAAACAAAATCAATAGTTCAACAAATATAATCAATAGTCTACAAACAAAATGAATAGTCTACAAACAAAATCAATAGTTCAACAAACAAAATCAATAGTTCAACAAACAAAATCAATAGTTCAACAAACAAAATCAATAGTTCAACAAACATAATCAATAGTATATACAAGCTATCGCCCCAGTAGTTAAAACGTTAGCAGTTAAAATCAAAGTATCATATATTTCAATAAATCATGTAGTTACCAAACAGTCAGTAAGAACATGTATGTATCTACTGCATAGTTTCATCTTTCTATTATCCATATATAACACTAAATTCATAGTGTATGTAGTAATACGTACATGTACATTCATAAGAAAAGTAGAACAACAGTTTCTGAATGAAAGCAGCCACCAAAATGTCAACGTGACATCAAAAATTATTTTAAATAAAAGAGTCATTTTCATGATTAAAAATCACAAGGAAAAAACACAAATCATTATGAGAATAACCAATAGATTACAACACACTTTATTCGCTTTAAACATCACTACTGAGACACTAGATACAAGCTATAAGATACAAGAATTTCTATTTTGTGTCGTGTGTTTCAACAACAAACAATAGCTCAGTAGAGCTATTTCTGCTGAGTAAATATTCATGATGTCGTCCCCGCTCAAGGCTATTTGAACAAAAACAGCTAGAAACCCGGGAGACAAAAATAATTTGTCGAAAAATGTATCCCTTCTAACGTTTAATTAACAAAGATGAACTGCTTGTTTGTGAATAAAAACCAAATACGGACGTACGAGTATACATATATATGGTTTCATAATGGCAAGCCGGAAGCAATTGCGTTCTATGCCTGACTTCATATTTTCTAATATATTCCAATATATGTCTCTAACTATTACGTAATCTTATAATCGTTCCTGTTTGATACATTATACTTTATTTCATTACCACTATTTATTTATTTATTTATTCATCTATTTATTTAGCAATTTATCTATTTTTGGTCGTTGTGTATTTATCTTTATGCATCTTCGGTCCTGTCACAGACAACAAAGAGAATGTATAGATTGAAAATGGCCACCATACATGGCATATGGTGACATTTAATATAAATTCTAAACATATTACAATTTAACAATACAAAATTAACATAGCATAACACAATCATTAAAAACGTCTAAAAATACACATCTCAAAATGACAATGGTAGTCAATTACAACAAAAGCCTGTGTTCTTTGTAACATATATTGATGACATTAGTAACGCTGTGAATTTGGAGGAATCAAGCTATAAATGACTGAATATTGTTTAAACAGATGACAATATTAGTTTCTAGCAAGATTGAATTATGATCTATATAAACTTATAACTGCATTCATACTTATATCTACACAATAATGTATAAACCCGTGTGAGGTTTGACATCAGAACCTGGAGATGTTTAGGTTTGTGGATTACTTACCAGGTCACTCCCCGTTATAAGTACTGTTTACATTAGTCACAAGTCAGCGATATTATATTAAATCATCTAGTATTACTACGTAAAAGAAATTCCTCAAACCCGATCGAATAAATTCACAAATATTTTAATTGAATTTTCCAAACTAAATAAGAAAATTAATCAAGGCATGAAATAACTCACAAACATGCGAGGTAAATTTCTAACTTATATATACATGACATTTATCAATACGGCAAAGGCTTTTATAACGGGGACATTTAAATCAGGTAGGATTTTCATTTTATGAATAAACAGCGAGGAGTGATATACTTGAGTGAGTTTTGGCGCTGTGCCCGTGCATGTTTGTACAGACATAGGTGGACCTGATAGTTCCGCAAAACAAAGTAGTTCCTGTGTAAACTATTTTCTATCGATCGGTTTAAGGCTATCGAGACCTGCGATCCTAGACGTGGGTAGCGCTTTCATTTCGCCGCCTTATAACGGAGTGGTGGACTTATACACAGGTGTGTGAGGCCAATACATACAGGTAGATCTACCTACAGACTTGAAACATATACAGTACTTAGAATCATCTTATATCGTACAGTATATCAATATATACCGTCCGTGTGACAGATGCCGGTTAGATATACCCTGTGTGTCTCGCTATAGAAGGAAGTGTACCCGGGATATTATAGCCCTGAGGAATTCTGTTGCTGAGGCTGGAGTCAGTAAGACAGCTGGAATATACCAGGTAAATACACCCAGTTATGTCTGATTATAGGACGTTCTCATTCATCATTGCTTTGGACAATTATTTAATGTTTTTTAAAAATAACGAAGTTTATTATACAACAGGTATAAGGCGTACTTGTTAGATATTAATGGTATCAAACAATTAAGTGCTCTGTTAAATCATCCAAAATCCAAATTCCGCTACATAAAGGAGTTTTTGCTACGTCCCTCTTTAGGCTGACCTTCCAAGATATCGTTTAAATCTTGATACGATCAATAATGACTAGTCATAAATATACTAGCATCACCCCGTCTCGCAACCCCAAGCTCTAAACCCACACCCCACTCCAACACCTATCCCTACACCCAACCAACACCACTAGCAAACCCCACCTCAAAACCACAACCCACCCCACCCAACCACCCAAACCCCTACCCCACAACAACACATTGCCCTACTCAAAGCCCCAACCCAACCTAAACACCACACCCCACCAAATCCCACCCAAACACCCAAACCCCTACCCCACAACACCTATCCCTACCAAAACCCTCAACCCAACCCAACCTAAACACCACACCCCAACAAATCCCACCCAAACACCCAAACCCCTACCCCACAACACCTATCCCTACCAAAACCCTCAACCCAACCCAACCTAAACACCACACCCCACCAAATCCCACCCAAGCACCCAAACCCCTACCTCACAACAACACCTATCCCTACCAAAACCCTCAACCCAACCCAACCTAAACACCACACCCCACCAAATCCCACCCAAACTGCATTCCTACCTCAACTCCATCTCAGTCCATTCCAAACACCCCGTCCACATCCTACCTGAATCCACACCCCACCCCTTACCCTAAGAGTAGGGGAAAACCTTATGCAGATTTCATATCCGTTGCACTGTTATTATATAGTCAAATGTACCATTCGCTTGGATGTTTGTGTTAAATTAAGTTAATTAAGGATCAATCAAATGTTCCCAGTGATATGTAATGATAAATGTTTTATCTATCAAGATGTGTGTTTTTTTTTTGTATATAAATGAATGTGTATATAAGAAGTACTGTCATATACACGAGATCATATCAACACACCTCCAGTACATAGCACGTGACAAAAGCTATGTAAATTAGGATTTTAATACTTTAAACCTTTTATCAATATGATTTGTATTGGTATAGGACTTATCCCACGTTTTCACGAGAAAATCTTATCAAGGATTAGCAGTTGTCCTCAGCTCTGCTTTAAACTGTGTCAAAGATGTATAAACATGATTGCGCGATACAAAAGCAAATTGAGATCTTGAGAAGAAGAATTTGGCTTTGTGTGTAGTTTTCGGGTACCGTTAAATGATTGGTTTAGGAATACATACCGAATAGAAAATATGGAAAATGCTTCTTTTTCAGTAGAGTTGTTTCTCTTGGATATTATACGTTGTACTCTCTATCTACAATTACCTTTACAGTCTGCCATGTTGCTAGATCAGCTATTCTTACGATGACAAGGCATTAAAAAGCCAACAGTGTGTGTCACTACTTAAATAATTATCATTGAAATCAACACCCGTATATGACACTGATATGGATATTTTTTTACTAATAAACAAGAGATGACAACAATTAATAACGTTAAACATTTGAGTATTAGAAAACAATAGACGATAAGGAACGAAATTACAATAGATAACAGCTAACAACGTTATACAACAATAGATGACAACTAACGACAATGAAATATTCAAAACAAAAGATTACAATAAGCAATAATAGATAACAGTTGACACTATTATAAGACAATGGTATTTTGTTACATTAATAAGTATTGCTATGGCACTGCCATTAAACGTGGCCATCAGTAACACCCATTATTTGTATTAATTGTGAACTATAATCGATATCTGTACATATCAAACCAGGTTTATATCGTATACAATGTATTAATAGTTGTTACAATGCGTGTCAATGCATGTCAAAGCACGTGTAAACCACAGTCGATAACTGTCAGGTAAACAAGACGCTGTGACTCTAAACTCGGGGTTCATAGAGAGCGAGATCATCACATCATCATCGCGTTATGATCACAGTCCCACGAGCGTCGTATTTAACAACAACTTAAGGTGGAATATGTACGTATATATGAAACGATCACTTTCAAACGGGGGCAATATATCATTAGGTTAAGTAGAAACCTTATTTAAATATTCATCGTTTTATCCTCCCACCGAAACAGATTCAGGTGAAGTTGTGTTCCCCATAGGAGGGTTTGGACGTTTAAAAGATAAAATATTTATATAGGTATGGTGATGTTAGGATGGATTTTAAACCTTATAGCCAGTAGGCGTTGTTTAAAGACTCTATCAATGGTAAACCGGGTACCATTCTACTGAGAACAATACCATTGTCTCTGATCACACTATAGAAAGCCTTGGTTCCACTCCCGTTTATTGTGCCCATGTTGCTCTTTATTTCGGTTTGATTCATATCACTTCATCTTGCCTTTTCATAAAACCTTACTTTAAAGGCCTCGTTTCTGGCCCTACTAGATAAAACAAAATGTTTCTATGAATATGTAATAATGCAAAATCAAGCCTTCTGAAACAGGGCGTATATATGCATGACACGCCGACAATCAGAACATTATAAATAGTATATACAGGTGATCAGGGAAGTCACTTTACCAATACAGGTTAGGGAATAGCGGTTCAAAGAAAGGTTCCGTGTTTACTGTACTATATGTGACACCTGCCGTAATGTCTCCGATCTCGTGTGATACCGTAATGATATATACCGTCAACACATATAAATAAATTATTGCAATGGAAGCGGTTTATTTATTTTCGTCTCTTCATCGTTACGTAAGTTAAAAACACAGACGAAACTTCTAAAACCTGCGGATATGACACCCGCCATTAAGCCCTAGACAAAGTTCAGTTCGGAATCAATAACACTGACCATCAACTACAACACCTACGAACGTTTATTGTAACTTTAACATATAATCGATATCAGAAATCTATGGCCTCGCTCAGACTTAGACCTGCTCGCCACAAATATTGTCAGAAGATATTAGCGCCATGTCCGAGGGCGTCTGCTTCAATTGGCGACACATTGTAAATTCCATTATGACCGGTAGTGGTCACGTGGTCACGACGTACGTCAGTGCCACCTACACGTGAATGGAGGACTATTCATACGGTGGTCTGGTCTCTGTTTGATTTTAGAATGTTAAATATTATTTGTTATCTTTGGTTAATGGTCTTAATGTGATTTTGTCACTCGCATGATGAGTAAATTATCATTAACGCAGATGACGGGTGGGAACAATGCTTTAAAAAATTAAATTTCTCCGGCCAAATATGAAGTCTATTTCTCAGATATATGTGTGAAAATGTTAAGTTCTAAATACAAATTGGAAATGGTTTTACATCACATTTTCTTTGACAGATTTGGGTCCATTGTAATCCATTCATGACTGTCGCTTTAGCATTAAAATGTGCGGACATCCACACAGGACGAAACTGTACGCCTCTCTTCATGTAGGTTTGTACATTGTAACATTAGAGAAAGTGTTTTTAAGCATTTCGAATGTTATAAATTATTTATTTAGAACAGCAACATTAGCATTGACGGGATTTAATGACTTGGATGGTTGCCAATTTCTATTTGATTCTATAATATTATATACCTATGTATTTTTATTTACGTAATATCAAAATTGATGATGTTTGAAATGACCGTGACTTTTCAATCGATTAACTAATAGATTTTGTAGCAACACTTTGAACTACTGAACATTCGCTTTGTGTTCCATAGAGGGGAATTTTAATGCCAGGCCCCACAGGAAAAGAAAATTTTCTTCAAGCTATGATGTTCACGGCAGTGAGGAGTTTCACTGGTTAAAATAAGTTTTTACAGTTGATACAATGGCAAGGTACAAATATGGAATACAACTATTATGCATTCGATCTGTCTTATTCTGGGCGAGAAATACAGATGGTAGACGATTTTGAGTCAATGACAATCTTCTAAAATGAGAGTCCCCACCTTTTGTTACACAAAATAATTGTTTCCCAACTTTTCTACTTACTTTATTGTAAGGTCGACTCAGAGTCATTGTGTCATTAGCTATGTAGTGTATGAAACGTCACAACGACGAGATATTGCTGTATGGGGTATACAATAGGATAACGGGTCCCCATTGTGACGGAAACTGAAGGCCAATAAAAGACTGTAGGAGCTCTCTTCGGTAGATAAGGACATTGTATCTCTCCCATGGCAAAACAGGTATACATTTTAGACGTATGAACGAACAGGGGAACAAATTAAAGCCAGGATATTTCGGATTTAAGAGGGAAGTCTTGTGTACACATAGATAAGGACATCTGTTGTCCGTACTGTGTGGTGACAATCGAAAGTAGCGAGAATTACCCTGGTCGTATAGACTAGAGAGAATTCTCAGGTCTGGGTCAGATTGCAGGTCACGCCTGTCTGTCAATTCGAACACCTTCACGTTCAGATATGGACAAAATCCAATCAAGCATAGCGATCAGATGGTAGTCTGCTTTCAAACACTGCTGTAAACACACGACGGCTTTGATGAGAAATATTCTAAATATTCATGAAATTTGTTTTAAGCAATAAACTTTGAAAAGTGATTTCGGTGTGATCGGCCGATTGCCAAACTTACCTGTACAATAAATACAGGTGTGACATGTGGTAAGGCAATATACATTCAAACACGTCAAAAACAAAAGTACACAGTAACAAAGGTCTGACATTAGGAGAGAATATTTGTCTAAGTTACCCAATAGTAGCATTTGGAGAGAATATTTGTCTGAAATACCCAATAATGACATTTAGAGAGAATATTTGTCTAAGTTACCCAATAGTGAACATTTGGAGAGAATATATGTCCGAGTTACTCAATAGTGATATTTGGAGAGAATATTTGTCCAAGTTACCCAATAGTGATATTTGGAGAGAATATTTGTCCGAGTTACCCAATAGTGAAAATTTGTCAAATTTCTTTTCAACTAATGGCGATGTTTGGTAAAGCAAAAATTAGCCCCAATCATTCAAATGTGAATATGCCATATCATTCTCTAAATCATCTTCGTAAACTGTAAAAGTATAATCAAAGTTTACAAAAGGCAACACAACAATGAAAATCTCTCCGTTAATGCTATAACAAATCAACCCCCGATTGTGTACATTGTCCTCGTGTCGATAATATCGTATGGGAACTCTTTTGAGTTAGCGGTAAATCTCCTTTTGTTTGCTCCTCGTGCTTTGTCCCGCCAAGTTATTTGTTACACTTGTATTGAGTAGTCGGTGTAAATGTTGGTTAGTATTATATAAACGTCAAATCGTTCTCGGTGATTTTTGCCCCGCAGTGCTAATACAGATTTACACAAACGGAAATCGGATTGACTTGTGTTACAAAGAGTGCTAGAGTTTAGTTTGAAGTCTGTTAATTGGTCTCAATAAACGTATTGAGAGGGCCAGAAATGGTCTGATACCATTCTCACAGAATTGTTAACACCGAGTTCGCATACGCAACGATAGAAATCCAAATCGGATTGATTTGTGCTACAAAGAGTTCTGGAGTTTCTCGTTCTTTTTCTTCTGAAAAGTTTGTGTTTAAAAGGCTGTCATCAATCTCGACTAACGATACGTCCCATTCACACCATGCAGTCTCTAACCAACAATTTATGTTTGAGTATCGGATAGATATTAATTAAAAGTAGTGTATGTATCGCAGTCTTTAATGATGGCGGTTTTCTAACTATTAATTACGGGTAGATATATCAATGAGTATAATGCTTGATCGAGATTGAGGTCATCAAATATAGTAGTATTTGAACTTAACAAACCCCCACCTCACCTAGCTGAAAGTAAACAGGTATACAGGATACAGACATTAAATAGCCATCAGACCCGTGAGATTTACGGCGGGAGTGGGGACGTGCAGTAATTCATAATATACGAATTGTTTTTACTTATCAACTTTAATGTTTAACATAGAAAGCATTGTTATCTTAAATGTATTTGAAGACATATCCGAATCTTCAGTTTTAGCTCCGATTGGACGAACATCTGCTATATTTCTGTGTCTGTTATGAAACAGACATCTTTATTCCGATTCCGTTTTGTGTATTTCATTATCTCCGAATTCCGCTTTGGATTTCGATACTTTTGGCCCGTTTCGTCACTGACAAGTCCGGCGAGAAGGAGAGAACAGTTATATGTTGCAGTTTAATAATCATTATTCGGTAAGTTATCCTATACAAGGGGTTATTCATATGCTTGTCTTCCTTTTCATGAATTAAACACTGGGCACGACCCGATTTTACAAATATTTTCCTTCTTAACTAGAATGCTGTGTACCTTTCAGATTAATCGGCACGAGACATCGACCTTTGTCGACCACAAGGTTTAAGACATAAACTACTTGTTGTGTTTGATGTGTTTGAAGCGGATCCTATAATATCTGTGTATATAACCTAGACAAACGTTCTAATCGATAAACAAATTTATATACATAACGGTAAACCTACTAAATATTATACAATTATAGTCTTTTATAAGGTAGATAGATGGTTTTATTAACCTTTGAAAATATTAAAAATATAACGTTATAACAAGTCATTATCGATTTACCAGCTTTTCTGGCAGAGCTGTTCAATAGTAATGAAATCACATTACTCAATTTTAGCAAGTTAGGAAATACATAAAAAAAAATCATAATTTCATTTTAAAATTTTAACATTGTTAAAATAATGTTCGTTTTCTAAATATAGGTCGTATGAATCTAACATTGCTTAAGATGAAGTTCTCAAGACCCGTGAACAACACTCGAACTTTTGTAGTTTAGATAGAATGCCACCGTTGTTCGGGTGAGGACTCTAAGACATCTCCTTCCTTTGAATACTCTGTTGATTTACATGCTGTGAAGATTTATGAACATGTCGGGTTTCAAATTAAACACCCGGGAGCTGGTCGAGTTTTATTTGTCACAGCATGTGAGGAAGTTTATTGAATTTTCTGATTATTGATTGGCGGCGAGGGTAAAGTAAATATTTAGACATCTATGTGTCCGTCTTCAAGTTCGATAGAATTGGATAAATGTTATTATAATTTCTGTTATATTTTCATCAAATAAATAACAACATAACATTCCACAACAATATTATTATGATATCCATAACTTACGGCAATAGACAGCGGCCGTCTGTACTTGGTTACATAAACGATTCTGAATGCTTCCTCTTGTCTCCTCCCGCTTTCTGCGATATCAGGTATTGGAAATCATTGTAAAAAATGTGCGTTCTAACGAAATGGTATTGCGTAGAAAAATCCTTGCGATCCACAACAATTTATTTCATTAAAACGCACATTAGGCCTAATACTTTTTCGCCTCCAGCTGTCGAAGCTTTCTCTGGCGTTTCTGATCTGCATATAACGGACATTTGTTAACCATGTCTCTGTAAACACCAATTGAAACATCAGAAATACATTTATAAACAAGTTTGTTTTGTTGTGAATTAAATAATACAATCCTATGTATACATGCGATTTAATATTCATTTAATTCATTAATAAAGAAATCCTTTGGAAAATGACGATGCTCTTTTATATGATATCGATTAAGACGTTTAATGGATGAATTGTTATGTGAGGTTTCTTTTTAGCTCGTCTAACTGGGACCTGATATCGTAGTATGTCTGGTGTATAACGTACCTGTACAGTTATCCCTATCGACGTAGTATGTCTGGTGTATCGTACCTGTACAGTTATCCCTATCGACGTAGTATGTCTGATGTATAACGTACCTGTACAGTTATCCCTATCGACGTAGTATGTCTGATGTATAACGTATAGTGTACCTGTACAGTTATCCCTATCGACGTAGTATGTCTGGTGTATAACGTACCTGTACAGTTATCCGTATCGACAGAGAGTTCATTGTGTTATGACTGGGATATCGTGGCTACTAATAGGAGACTCGATACAATATATTTATTATCATACAGGTACATTTAATGCGAGTGGTTGCTAGGTAACTGATCTTGTTTAATTATCAGAGATTCATTATTAGATCCGTATCTGTAAGCTGATTAACTTCCGGTTTTCAGGGTATTGTGAACTCTTTAATCCAATCAGTCATTAACACTGTATTTGAATCCGTGTAATACGCCATTCTGATGGAATAAACATTTGACCGCGTGACGTCACGTTGATGTAAATCTACAATCAGTGTGATTCTGTGTAATGAACAAAATAAGGTCATGCTTACGTGACGCATTTTAACGACAATGTCAATTTCGAGTTACGAAGTCGGACACTGGCTTTTCAAATAGATGATGAAACAATTGAATAAAATATGACATTTACATAGTGACGTAATCATAAGTTCAACCATAACGTTAATTACAGATAATAGAACAAATGTACGAGTTCACTTTATCATGTCAGACTGCATTATATCCTTACTCTACGACTAAAAATTGGTAAGAAAAATAATCTACCGCGATTTCACCCCTAAACCCAAATGACAGCGTTTCTCACGATACAAATATCCTGTGACGGTAGAGAAGTAACTCTCTCCGATATCAATCAAGTTACCATTTACAGCCAGTTGCACCGAAAACCCCCGATTGTTATCAGCGCGTATGAATACAAACACGTGACCAGGGTTTGGCCGGAAGACAATACCCATTGACAAATAATGCATATGTATATATAATTAACTGTGGGTCTGTTGTAAATAGGTCAGGCGTGTAATTGGTCAATGGTGCTAACAATAGATACTTTACGTTCTACATTATAATTAGATTGTTATATTATATACATGTACATAGTCCTTTACGTGGTCCTATTTTAAAACTTAATTAATAACCGTGTAAACAAGTTCATATCTTTGTTTATAAGTTTTTTTTAAAAGACTTATAATTTGTCCTCCTGGTTGATACACTGTATGATGTGTGATATATTTCTCTGTACATCAATTTTTTGTAAAAGTTAGTAAACAGATAAAGTTAAAAATTGGATCACTTTTAACTACTCGATATAACATGTTACATGTATATTGTCTATAGTGTACACGCTATATGGACACGTATAGAACAAATGTAAGTACCGGGATATCTAGATATATACGTCTAAGTTTACACTTCGTGAGCATTCCGCTTCATGGTATAAACTACCTTATAATGAGAAAATTTGAAATCAGATTCAGTAGCAATCCCTTAATTTCGTTTTTTTTCTATATTAAAGTTAAATTCTTAAAATTGGCCGAAAAACTCTAAAACAAGGTTTCCTACCAACTGACCAATACAATTTTGGCCAGGTTTCCTACCAACTGACCAATACAATTTTGGCCAGGTTACCTATATCAAATGTTTCTACCTGATGATGTAAAATATGGGATTTATATGAACTATCAACATCTGATTTTTTTCCAGTATGATATGCACCATGAAACATACAATTTTGTTTAAAGTTTTGACTTAGGCAATCAAAAATAACATCATGAAACGTGAAGTCATGTATGATTGTTTCGCGTTCTCATGTTTATATTGTATTCAATTGTTCCAGTGTGTATTTGTTGACACCTGGAATGTTGACTTCCGTGAATCGATATCGGAAATCAATACCGGATAGTGATCGATATTGTTGTAATTGACTGACGACCTCGCGTCGTAATCTCGATAATGGTGTACAACGACTTATGTATTGTAGATAACACTGCTCTATTGTACATACTAGTATTTACATGTCTGTTCTGTATAGTATACAAAACCGACACGGCATTCCTACATGTTTTGTATAGTATACGGAATGGTAAAGTATTTATCCGGACGATGACACAGATAAACAGGTTTGTAGTGTGTAAAACGGTACAGTATGAATTCCGGACTGTGACACAGATCTACATCCACCCACGTGAACAGGTGCCCCGGAATATATTTATTGTGTCGTAGAACAATGTAATGTATTGTTTCGTAAATTCATCGCATACCAATGACATGAAATTCATAAACCAAAGAGAAAAAACTTACATAGAAATTTGAAACGTTAAAGCATGAGTTGTCTTGTATTCTAGTCCCTGAACATCGCATGGCTTTGTTACAAATAACATAATAAATAAATAAATAAATAAATAAATAAATAAATCAATAAATAAATAAATCAATAAATAAATGGTTATCAAAGTTTTTGTATATTGGCAGACACTACAGTGAGTTCTGAACTTGTATAGTATTCGACTGAGCTTGGTTATTGAACCAACCTACAAAGACAGCCTGTCTATAACGGGTGCCATTGTTTGGGTTACGGTATGAAAATGTAGACCTAAGTTGTACGTGAGTGAAAAGCCTTTTAGTGAGAGTTGTATTGTAATACAATAGTACTGTTAGCATTACTCTCGGTAAATTTACCTCTGATGTCAGGAATTAAGGAGAAGTACGTAATGTTAAGGTATTTATATAAATCTACTTAAATCGCAATCGTAAAGTAGATTAAACATTTTTTATATAAATCTCTATGATTTACATCACATTTAACACTTTATGTACTGATTGAACAGTGTAATACTTGAAAGGATTTGTTTAACGATAATAAATTGTAATATTTCACGTGGTAGACGTCACGTGATCATAATGCTTAATTGCAATCCATCGAAATATTACATTAGGTCATTACCGAACATAGATCTTAATTCGTAATGTTATGATTATAGTAGTTAAAAAGTGATTGGCCACTCGCCTGATTTAACCACAATACATAAAAATACCGCTAGATATTGACACCACGAATCAATGACCAAGAATGACCAAAATAAATCGTAGTGATTTTTTTTTTTTTTTTTTTTGAAAATTTTCTATCAATCTAAACTCCGAGATCAATGGGTCCTGATCGGCAATGAAATCAAAGATAAATATCGACAGTATGGTTTTATTTAAACAGAGCCTACGGTTGGTTTTGAGAAAATACCGCGAACAACGACAATAAAACATAACGATAGTTATTATTGTCTGTGGTTACCATGGTAACAAGGCTGGTGGTGATATAATTGAGGACCCTCCGACCTCGTAAGCTTCCGTCAGTAAAGCCCCTCATTTGTAGAATCGTCCCGACCCCCCAAGGTACCCGATGTTACACCAGCTTTCCCCGGTAAAGAGCCTCATTTGTAGTCCCGGCCCTATCCGCAGGGGAACAGCTCCGTTTTGTAATCGATGAAATCTTTCTTTATGGCCGAATAATCTTTTCTACCTCGGGTATACTACTCGAAGTAGCGGCGTTACCATTGGTCAATAAGATTGATGACGCTCTTTGGATGTAAATGGAAAGCGACTTCCAAATGTCATAACATTCAAAGAGCATTATCCAAATACAATTGGTCACGTGACTATCGGAAATACCAGCCATTCGAACATTTGTCAGCTTAACACCATGCGCAAAGAATATATTTAAGCTTGCTTAATTTCAAATATTGTTCAAAATTTAACAAAAGATAAGATTGTTTTAAAGAAAAAAGTAATTTTCGAAATGAGGAAGGAAATCCTCATTTTACTTTTGCAGATTTCTGAAGATAAAAGTTTCTAAAGCTGTGCTGCCACCTCTTTGAAAACTGGTATTGCATTCCATTTAGCGGACGTTGCGATTTTGCTAACTTGGAACTAAATGGAACAACGTCTGAGTCAAAGACTCACTGGTCGCCATTTTGGATCAAATATTGTACCCCCAACCGAAACGAAAGTGACAAACCTGCACATTTCGGCAGTTTAGCCCTTTAGTGATATTTTTTTTAGATATTTTGAACCGTTTTAATCGAAACATTCCGTGAAATGGGAGGCACCCTGTGTCATTATATCTGTGTAAATACATGTATCATGTATGACCGCCATTTGTAATCAGCCTCGGCCTCGAGTGACAACAGAACGGCATTATAACTGTGATTCTTATTTATGGGTACGTAATGGATTGGAACTACATGTGATTAAGCCCTACTTCTTCAGGCAATCTGCCGCAGACCACGCAGCGCACCATATCCATGAATAACATTATTTCGTAGATAAAAACAGCTTCAAAAGAGTGTTAGTGTTGCATCGTGCATCCATCCTGTAGACTGGCCTGCTCTCTCTAGAATGTTAAAATTATAAATAAAATTGAACTGTATGATTTTGGTTTCAAGACAGGGGGAGATAATCCAGTATTAAAATTTAAATAAGCAATTCTTAACAAAACAACTAAGGACCTAGTCATCCTCCTACAGTTTGGTATTGGTTACAATGTATGTATAGCGATGCGATGATCAATCTGAGACACAATGGCTGCCAAGTTCTAGATATAAACACCTTTGTTTAAACACCAAATATACTATCGAAATGGGATACACACGTGTCGCCGCTCTAGGCAGACAGCAGAAATGAAAGCATTGTTAGATAACAACTGACGTCAACAGCTTTGGAAAGACCATTGGATCTACTTTTGGATTTCCATTCATTGGTATACGCGCCATCTACCAATGGCCGATATCGTACTTCCGGTTCATACCTCACTAAGGTATCTCTGGTCAATACCATGGGATAGGTGAAGGTCGTGTACATGTATATCTAAAAGGTGCATGAGAAGGCGCAGGAATAAAGCACAATTGATTGGACTTTTACAACAGGCCGTTGTTGATCTCCAACTCTTTCTTACTTGAACATCGCCCCCTTTGCATATCATTATAACTAGTTAACGATTGTCCTGATTCCCAATACCGTATTCATATGATGGTTGGACTTAAAAAAAAAAAAAAACACGATTCTTCATTTAATATTAACATAACGGGTTAAGCAGTTTCTAAATTTACGACAGGCAGCCGTATTACTAATGATAGACCAGGTGTTAAGCTGGGGAGATGGGGTAATCAAACTGTTTCTATACTACAGACTCCGAGCTCGGACATTAAAGCCTTCCAATCAGTTCTTTATAGACCATAAAACATCACTATAGTACCAGTTTTATTACCACATACATTGTTCAGTACAGAGACTGTGAATAATATAATCCATCAGTTCACAATCACAATAGAGGTGGAACCCCACAGACCACAATCTCTGTAGAAATTTAACCCCACAGACCACAATCTCTGTAGAGGTGGAACCCACAGACCACAATCTCTGTAGAGGTGGAACCCCACAGACCACAATCTCTGTAGAGGTGGAACCCCACAGTCCACAATCTCTGTAGAGGTGGAACCCACAGACCACAATCTCTGTAGAAGTGGAATCCCACAGACCACAATCTCTGTAGAGGTGGAACCCACAGACCACAATCTCTGTAGAGGTGGAACCCACAGACCACAATCTCTGTAGAAGTGGAATCCCACAGACCACAATCTCTGTAGAGGTGGAACCCCACAGACCACAATCTCTGTAGAAGTGGAATCCCACAGACCACAATCTCTGTAGAGGTGGAACCCCACAGACCACAATCTCTGTAGAAATTTAACCCCACAGACCACAATCTCTGTAGAAGTGGAATCCCACAGACCACAATCTCTGTAGAAGTGGAATCCCACAGACCACAATCTCTGTAGAAGTGGAATCCCACAGACCACAATCTCTGTAGAGGTGGAACCCCACAGACCACAATCTCTGTAGAAATTTAACCCCACAGACCACAATCTCTGTAGAGGTGGAACCCCACAGACCACAATCTCTGTAGAGGTGGAACCCACAGACCACAATCTCTGTAGAGGTGGAACCCCACAGACCACAATCTCTGTAGAAGTGGAATCCCACAGACCACAATCTCTGTAGAAGTGGAATCCCACAGACCACAATCTCTGTAGAAGTGGAATCCCACAGACCACAATCTCTGTAGAAATTTAACCCCACAGACCACAATCTCTGTAGAAGTGGAATCCCACAGACCACAATCTCTGTAGAAGTGGAATCCCACAGACCACAATCTCTGTAGAGGTGGAACCCCACAGACCACAATCTCTGTAGAGGTGGAACCCCACAGTCCACAATCTCTGTAGAGGTGGAACCCACAGACCACAATCTCTGTAGAAGTGGAATCCCACAGACCACAATCTCTGTAGAGGTGGAACCCACAGACCACAATCTCTGTAGAGGTGGAACCCACAGACCACAATCTCTGTAGAAGTGGAATCCCACAGACCACAATCTCTGTAGAGGTGGAACCCCACAGACCACAATCTCTGTAGAAGTGGAATCCCACAGACCACAATCTCTGTAGAGGTGGAACCCCACAGACCACAATCTCTGTAGAAATTTAACCCCACAGACCACAATCTCTGTAGAAGTGGAATCCCACAGACCACAATCTCTGTAGAAGTGGAATCCCACAGACCACAATCTCTGTAGAAGTGGAATCCCACAGACCACAATCTCTGTAGAGGTGGAACCCCACAGACCACAATCTCTGTAGAAATTTAACCCCACAGACCACAATCTCTGTAGAGGTGGAACCCCACAGACCACAATCTCTGTAGAGGTGGAACCCACAGACCACAATCTCTGTAGAGGTGGAACCCCACAGACCACAATCTCTGTAGAAGTGGAATCCCACAGACCACAATCTCTGTAGAAGTGGAATCCCACAGACCACAATCTCTGTAGAAGTGGAATCCCACAGACCACAATCTCTGTAGAAATTTAACCCCACAGACCACAATCTCTGTAGAAGTGGAATCCCACAGACCACAATCTCTGTAGAAGTGGAATCCCACATACCACAATCTCTGTAGAGATCATTTGTTTATCATGTGGACAGTAATTCGGATTTCAGATTGTTTTTTTCCGGGTAGAAATTAATTTCGTTGATGGCGTATAATTTTTATTTAACTGGTTCAGAAGACCGATATATTTTGGTCTTGAAGAAAACATCATTTTTGTTGCATGTTTTCCCCTACGACTGTCGGTACGTGTATTATTCTTCTGTCTTGTATTCGAATTCTAGACTGGTCCTCAGAATTACATTTCCGGAAATAGTTGAAATTGCTGGACAGATAAAGGTCCATATCTAAACACATGCTGTCATACTTTTCAGACAGAACTGTTCAGCACATTTTTTGTGCATTAAATTAATTCTCGGTAGATTTTAAACAACTTCTGTGACTGTACGTCTGTTATGGGTACAGTAGCCTGGTATCTATATAACAGATGTAATAAATAAAATCGAGCTTGACGGGAAATCAATATTACAGGTGAGTTATTACCTTTTTCTTTCACCTGTTCGCCAGGTAGGCTAAAGCTTGATTACGCATTGTTATGTTTGACTTGGCACCTGTATTGATTGCATACAATTTTAAAATAATAATAATCGACAAAGATGGGGAAAGCAATCATTTGCCTTGGCAAATATCCTGTATCCGGAAAGTTACGTGTTTTTATTGGTCATTTTTTACGAAAATAAAGCCACCTTCATTTCGTGTAAAGCTAGCCAGACTGTTTCGCATGCCAAGACAATGGAATATATCTTCAGTACTTTACAAACTAGCTGGAAGTAGGCAGACGACAGGAGAATTTATACACGTATTTACAAAGGGATGGCCCTCACATACGTGTAGAATATTACGTACATGTCATAATCAACCCTCAATACGCCGTGTAGGTGGTATACCGTTTACTCTGCAGACCAGGTAAACATTGCACTTTATCAATAATTCTCGACATTCCTGTAGATACATGGAATTGCCTGCCAGTCTGAGGTAGCAATTTTTGTAATGGGAATTTGTTTTTATTTAAATGTCTGTGATTTCTTTATTTCTTCTTTTAACACTTATTAGCATAATTCCTCGTGTTGAAAATGTGTCAATATAATGAGTGTGTCAATGACAAGATGACATCTATTATTTATGCAAACAAACCTCAAGGAACAGTGAACATGAGGCCAGTTATTACATGGGTACGGGTGGGAATTCAGTGGAAGACGTTTTTGGTTTTGTAATTGGTTTCCGAGTCATAGATAAGTTCCTGGGCGAATTTTGTTTTAATATCAACGTCTAGTACAGATAGCCACCACAGCAATATCCACGAACACCTTCTGACCGATAAAGTCCACCAAGAAAAGGTGGTGTCATTTTGTAAAAGTTTGGGGAATCGGGTAAAATTTGCCATGACATGTGGGGTTTTTTGGGGGTTTTTTTTTTTTTTTTTTTTGCATCTGACAAAACATACGCGTGGTGGAGAAATCACGATAGTTCTCCATTATTTCTTTCTGCTAACATTGGTAATGGAAACTATTTGAAGGAATGACTTATCATGGTGACCAAGTCGTGTTGATTGAAAAATGCACCAGCCAGAATAAGGCAGGAGAAGGGTATAAAAGTTGTCGTGATATTTACCGAGACGTCTCCTGTACCAGGCACGTGGAATATTTTATCGCATGCCAAATCTAAATTACACCTTTGTGATGGTCACGGAAATTAAAATTGATTTCTCAACAATAACATCAAAGTCTACAATACAACCAGGTAATGGGTCATGGAAATTAAAACTAATTTCTCAACAATGTCCTCAAAGTCTATTACTGTGTTGTGTATTGTGTCAGGGAAATGGAAATCGGTATTGTATTCCGTCAGAGGTCGGATTAGTAGAAATAGATAGGTTGACTTTTATTAGGATTAAATTATACTTAACACGTCATGATAACGCATTCTTCTTTTTTTAAATCTACTTAAAAAAATATTTACACTCGCACTGATTAAATTAAGTCATTTAAATAAACACTTACCGTCATATTATGCTTCAGATAATGAGCTGTCAGCATTTTTCAGTATGATTTGCCATCCGAATTTAAGTCTATTATAATTCAATTAAAGTTGTGTTTAAAGGACTATTTTTTCCAAGTTATCGTGTATACAGGTACCAACAGTACTTACTTAGTATCACACAACTTATGTACGATTACTTATAAGTGGATATAACTACAACACGAACTGCATTGTATGTTTGACTGATATTTATTCTGAATAATTATGAATAATTAGGTAATACTAAACTTTACAGAGTTGTTCGCCACGCAATTATTACGGAGGTATAGAAGGAAACTTACTACATCTACTCAAATTTAACTATCATCGTTCTGGGCATGATAATGTGACCCTAATCACCTTATCCATTCTTATTTTCAATTTAGTGTCTTCTTCTTCTTCTTCTTCTTCTTCTTCTTCTTCTTCTTCATGTAATATATCTAGTTTGTACTTTAATAACACGTAACACTTTCCCTACATACCTATCAAGTAGTCTAGCGGAATTAACAACAGTCTGAATAGCGAACACATTTCGTGTTCAAACTCGAAACAACACTTAACCTTGACATCCGGTAATTGAAAATTCATTTTCGCTGACGGAGTTTAGATTTCTTGAATTAACAACTTTTAGTGTCGCCATATAGATGTCATTACGACAGCTGATGTATATATACATGTATTTTAGGGAGATTGACAGAAGTCATTCTTCAGTAAGTACCAAGAAACGTGTATACAGTAGCGTGACCTACAATATATCTTATGTAGATAACATGATTTACCCCGATGTAAGGAGTTTATAGTTAGGTTGATCACAGGGACCTGAGAGTTTGTAAAAGTCTACACGTATCTGTTCCTTCCCTAGAGTATATAGCCAGCCCATGCCTAGCCAATATCTAGGTTCCGTGAAGTCGGTCTTTCCCAGGTCAATGACTACTAAAGATGACTAATATGGCAAACTTATCGGCGAGGCGGTAATCATGACCGCCTTTCCTCCCAACACACAACTGGTTGATGACGAAGGTTGGTACCCCTTATAGACATGTACAATACTGATACATAGATGGCGCCACTACGGATGTCGCATTATCATACGTGGATTTACATGAAATTGCCTTTTCTGATGGGCTGTATAAACATCCCAATAAATACCGGTAACACTTATAAATATTCCTTTTATTTCATTTCGTTTCATTTATTTTCAATTTCATCTTAGCACAAAACATTTTCGTTTGTTAAATATTTCTTATCTCTGCATCTCAAATTGTGACACCGGATCCGGATATAGATGGCGCCACAGAGGGATGTCGCGATTATACATGTACTTGGAATTTACCATCAGTCGTTTTATAAATATTGATCTGAATATTTATAAACAAGTCGTGTGTCTCTTTGTCGGTTACCATGTTTTACAAATCAATATGGATTTACATAAATAGGAATATCATGTTATTTCTAAGGTAGGATGACATCTATCTGTACAAGACAATAAAAACTTGAAGATATGAGACTAGTGTTGTAAGGTACATGGACCGGGTACATTCGAGTATCACACAACCAGTAAGCCAGCTTAGCTAATGCTAAACCTAGCTCACATATTTCTCGACCACAGGGACCTGAGAATTAGTTACAGTCTACATGTATTTTGACCTTCCCTAGTGTATGTAGCACATTTTGATAATTTCTGTTTGTGGTGGTGGTGGGGTGGGGTGGGGTGGGGGGGGTGGGGGGGGGGTGGGGTGATTAAAATTCTGTAAAAATGACATCCTCGGTGTTCACATACACACGGGGTGTAAATTTTACCGAAATTGCATTTGTGCGTTCTCGACCGAAAACACTATACGTACGTATACCCTCGGACCTGGACGTCGATGCGTGTGGTTTCGGGTTCACGGTGAGTAGATAGTATCTCTAGATTTACAGTTAATAACCCGTAGGTGTGTAGCCATTGATTTCTATGACATTTACAGGTAGATTGACAAGTTAATTAACCCTCAATTACCCATATGTCCTAATTATTTCAAAACTATGTGAACATTGGCTTTAATGTATGGTTATCTTCCGTTGAACATAATCAAGAATTTGGATTTTCATTTCAGACAATTATCTCACAAAAGTTATTGTAAAAAGAATTTAATTTAAACGCTTTAGCTTGAAGACAAAAAAGTATACTTTTTTTCAAACGAAAATGTGTTATTTATAAAAAAATGATACCTTATATAGAAATAAAGCTAACATTTAATTAATAAAACAAGGTGACCTAATTTATTTATTTAGATCAACCTTAGATATAACGACTCGACATTGTTTCGGGATTATACTTAAATAATCATGTCAGCGTGCCAACTCCGCGTACATTTCTGCATTTACATTTTTGGAAAGGTTATATCAGAATCACCAGTTCATTTGACGTCGTTCACCTCAATAACTCCCGCCCCCGTCCACCCTGTCACGTGACTCCCGCCCCGTCCACCCTGTCACGTGACTCCCGCCCCCGTCCACCCTGTCACGTGACTCCCGCCCCCGTCCACCCTGTCACGTCACTCCCGCCCCCGTCCACCCTGTCACGTGACTCTCGCCCCGTCCACCCTGTCACGTGACTCTCGCCCCGTCCACCCTGTCACGTGACTCCCGCCCCGTCCACCCTATCACGTCACTCCCGCCCGTCCACACTTTAAGATATTAAGGAAATCTATGGAGTTGTTAATCCGAGGACAATTTGGACAAGAAAGTATTTTGAGTTGGCATTCATAGAAAATATGAATTTCAATCGGCAAAAAAAAATTAAAAGAAATGCATTGACTTACATATCAGCTTTTTAACTCTAAACAATAATTGTGATATGAAATCTGCCTTCAATTGACACAACCTCTAACATCCAAATATAGCTTCCCGCAGGCTATAACCAAGTATAAGATACAGTATTATATGTAGATGTCAAAAATGTTAAACGTTCTAAAACAACAAATAAATTAGATCTATTAAATAATCGTTAATTGGTCCATATAGAGAGTTTTATTTTGTTTTATCATTCGTGTACAATATATAATCATGTATTGCTTTTAGTTGCCGAAACCGGAAGTCACTAGACAGACATGCGTAAAGACATTGTTCTATTCAGTCATAAAATTGGTCAATGGAAATATTGTCATAATTCATCTCTATTGCACACGCCGGGACATTCAGAACAGAGGCTCTGTCAGTTACAGTTAAGCGATGGCGTGAAACACAACGGAAGTCGGTTCACCTGGCCGTCACATTGATCGAAACAACACTGAACTCCTTGTTTAAAATAAATCGCTAATTTCATGGTTTGACAAGTCCGTCGATTTTATCCAGGAGAGTGAGTTTCGATGTTCAATTAATGTTTCAATACACCAGACCGCTGCCGCGTGTTTCCGTCCAGACATGAGCTGCAAGGTGACCTTTGGTTGACCTTGTCGAGACTTGTCGTAAAGGTACATGTTTGTGTTAAATATTCATGGCTGTACGATAATGGTGTATAGTTCTGATGTGTATTTGGTGCATTCTGACCCGCCCATCAACACAACGATGATAAAAACTCTCTTTAATATATGCTTAAACATGTAAAAAGAGAAAACTCTACATTCCTCAAAGTTTCCCTTTTTTATGTTTAAAATCCAGGGGTTACTGAATTAAAATCTTACACATTTTGAAACAAAACCGAAATATATTTCCGTTATTTTCTCTATATGTCATTTTTGTCTCCCGTTTTTAGGGATCCCTTCCCACGCATGTACCCCTCTCGGCCCCTATAACCCTCCTGGCCCCTGTACCCCTCCTGGCCCCTGTATCCCCCCTGGCCCCTGTAACCCTCCTGGCCCCTGTACCCCTCCTGGCCCCTGTACTCCTCCTGGCCCCTGTACCCCTCCTGGCCCCTGTACCCCTCCTGGCCTATGTAACCCTCCTGACCCCTGTTACCCTCCTGCCCCCTGTAACCCTCCTGGCCCCTGTAACCCTCCTGGCCCCTGTACCCTTCCTGGCCCCTGTAACCCTCCTGGCCCCTGTTACCCTCCTGCCCCCTGTACCCCTCCTGGCCCCTGTAACCCCCCTTGCCCCTCTTACCGGTACCTCCTGATCCATAACGATCGCACAAATGAGTCACTTCCACATGTACACACAGTATTCAACTGTGGACATTTTCCTATAGAAGTGAAACTTCAATACAAAATGCTTCAGACCATGGCAGGTTTGTTCAACACCACTTCCGGTAACTATTGTGACGTCAGTTCCGGTATTTTGTTACAATAACATATTTATATAAACAATGCTCTTTGTTGACGTAATATCTGTAAATGCCACAATAACAATTGATGTCTTTTATTTCAAACCAGACAAATAGCCAACAGGAAAGTGATCCGATCGACTTGTACGGAACGTGTTGAAACACCCATGTATTATGTAAATGTTGGCTTGATACCTTAACTTATCATAACGTATAGACTGTTTGGAATCCATGCATTGTACAATAGCACCTGTTAAAGGGACTGAAGCTCTACGCCATACTCACAACTGTGTCCATTTAACAATATGTTGTTTGGTAGGCCATATACATCTTTGTCAATTTGAAAATATATTGTTTGTTTTGACCGTTTAAGTCTTGCCGACACAATAAGATATTTGAGGAGTGTGGCTACCAGAATAGAGCTCATTCAAAGACTATTTTACAAAGACCATTTCATTGAAATTTCCTGTTGTAGGCACATTGTTTAAAAATGGAACTATTCGGTTAAAAATCGATTATTTTACCGTAATACATGTAATGAACAAGATGGAGGGGAACGATAAAGAAATATGGCCTAGTCCTATGGTACTAATATTGACAAGGAGATACACTGACTGACACCTAGGTGTAGGAATGACAAAAACACTATCATGACATTAAAACACAGGCACTAAGCTTAAAAGTGGGACCAACATTGGCGAGCCTCGTCTAGGTACAGTTGGAATTGAAAAATACATCAAAAGTTAAAACAAAGGTGTAGAATATCCTGATCGAGGGAGCTCTGTAATTGCCAATACCTGGTATCAAATCACATGACTTAATCTCAAATAAAATTTTAACCTGCTGGTAATCATCTTGGACAACCATCCTTGGTCAACTGTTACCTGGCTAGTTCAGGTAAAGTTCCTTACTTTGGCTACCGGCGGGACATTCGTGTCCATACGACATGTACATACAAAAAAATGTAGGCCTACCGGTCAGTCCAATTAATTGTTCCTATCAACACAATTATATTTGAAATGAAATTTAAACAGTTCACTTACATGTACGTACAGGAATGTCACTTAAGTGTTAATTAGGTCTGACAGGATTACCGACATGAACGGGTATTTTTTAACCATTAGATCCACTTCACAGAATGCTAATAATACATTATTTTGTACCTAGACCCTAGAGGCGACCCATGGTAGACACAACTAAATCCTACACGAAATCGTGTCATAGTCGATATCTTAATAGTCAGTCGGCAGTGATGTTTTCATTTAAAAAAAAAAGACAGATAACGCTCTGTCCATTTGGAAAATGAGTAATAATCCCTGTTACAATTATATTAACTGTAGAGCTGATACTGCTGGCATACCGGGGGAAAAAAACTAAAAAAAAAAACCCAGAAAAATGCTAGAATACGTTACCGGGGTAACCAGGAATTTGGACCTCAATATAGGTACCACGTGACACGAAGACCTGATGTGATTGGACGGGTAAAATTATTGCAGCCTTCCCTCTGGGAAACCGCTAGTAAGACAACGAGAATGTATTAATTAAAAACTTTAGATTGTATTAGCGCTGTGTTTACCTTTAGGCACAGACTAGGGTCAACAGCTAATCCCGTAATGTCAACAGGTGTCAAATTGAAGAATGCATTTTGTATTTTGATTACAATTTTGTCATTTCCAATCAACTTTTATCGTGTTCAATAGACGTAGTTGATATTAGGCGAATAAGGCCAGGATTATGGGATTATATAAATTGCCTGCGATACTCCGTCATAATATAACCTATTAGGGAATGGAGGTCCTGTAATGTATTATATAGGAACTGTTTTAGTACTCCGTTATAACAGATCTGTCAGGTAATGGAGGTCCTGTACATGTATTATATAGGAACTGTTTTAGTACTCCGTTATAACAGATCTGTCAGGTAATGGAGGTCCTGTACATGTATTATATAGGAGCTGTTTTAGTACTCCGTTATAACAGATCTGTGAGGTAATGGAGGTCCTGTAATGTATTATATAGGAACTGTTTTAGTACTCCGTTATAACAGATCTGTGAGGTAATGGAGGTCCTGTAATGTATTATAAAGGAACTGTTTTAGTACTCCGTTATAACAGATCTGTCAGGTAATGGAGGTCCTGTACATGTATTATATAGGAACTGTTTTAGTATTCCGTTATAACAGATCTGTGAGGTAATGGAGGTCCGGTACATGTATTATATAGGAGCTGTTTTAGTACTCCGTTATAACAGATCTGTCAGGTAATGGAGGTCCTGTACATGTATTATATAGGGACTGTTTTAGTACTCCGTTATAACAGATCTGTCAGGTAATGGAGGTCCGGTACATGTATTATATAGGAACTGTTTTAGTGTTCCGTTATAACAGATCTGTCAGGTAATGGAGGTCCTGTACATGTATTATATAGGAACTGTTTTAGTATTCCGTTATAACAGATCTGTCAGGTAATGGAGGTCCGGTACATGTATTATATAGGAACTGTTTTAGTATTCCGTTATAACAGATCTGTCAGGTAATGGAGGTCCTGTAATGTATTATATAGGAACTGTTTTAGTATTCCGTTATAACAGATCTGTCAGGTAATGGAGGTCCTGTACATGTATTATATAGGAACTGTTTTAGTATTCCGTTATAACAGATCTGTCAGGTAATGGAGGTCCTGTACATGTATTATATAGGAACTGTTTTAGTACTCCGTTATAACAGATCTGTCAGGTAATGGAGGTCCTGTACATGTATTATATAGGAACTGTTTTAGTATTCCGTTATAACAGATCTGTCAGGTAATGGAGGTCCGGTACATGTATTATATAGGAACTGTTTTAGTATTCCGTTATAATAGATCTGTCAGGTAATGGAGGTCCTGTACATGTATTATATAGGAACTGTTTTAGTATTCCGTTATAACAGATCTGTCAGGTAATGGAGGTCCTGTACATGTATTATATAGGAACTGTTTTAGTATTCCGTTATAACAGATCTGTCAGGTAATGGAGGTCCTGTAATGTATTATATAGGAACTGTTTTAGTATTCCGTTATAACAGATCTGTCAGGTAATGGAGGTCCGGTACATGTATTATATAGGAACTGTTTTAGTATTCCGTTATAACAGATCTGTCAGGTAATGGAGGTCCTGTACATGTATTATATAGGAACTGTTTTAGTATTCCGTTATAACAGATCTGTCAGGTAATGGAGGTCCTGTAATGTATTATATAGGAACTGTTTTAGTACTCCGTTATAACAGATCTGTCAGGTAATGGAGGTCCGGTACATGTATTATATAGGAACTGTTTTAGTATTCCGTTATAACAGATCTATCAGGTAATGGAGGTCCGGTACATGTATTATATAGGAACTGTTTTAGTATTCCGTTATAACAGATCTGTCAGGTAATGGGGGTCCTGTACATGTATTATATAGGAACTGTTTTAGTATTCCGTTATAACAGATCTGTCAGGTAATGGAGGTCCTGTACATGTATTATATAGGAACTGTTTTAGTATTCCGTTATAACAGATCTGTCAGGTAATGGAGGTCCTGTACATGTATTATATAGGAACTGTTTTAGTATTCCGTTATAACACATCTGTCAGGTAATGGAGGTCCTGTACATGTATTATATAGGAACTGTTTTAGTATTCCGTTATAACAGATCTGTCAGGTAATGGAGGTCCTGTACATGTATTATATAGGGACTGTTTTAGTATTCCGTTATAACAGATCTGTCAGGTAATGGAGGTCCTGTAATGTATTATATAGGAACTGTTTTAGTATTCCGTTATAACAGATCTGTCAGGTAATGGAGGTCCTGTACATGTATTATATAGGGACTGTTTTAGTATTCCGTTATAACAGATCAGTCAGGTAATGGAGGTCCTGTACATGTATTATATAGGAACTGTTTTAGTATTCCGTTATAACAGATCTGTCAGGTAATGGAGGTCCTGTAATGTATTATATAGGAACTGTTTTAGTACTCCGTTATAACAGATCTGTCAGGTAATGGAGGTCCTGTACATGTATTATATAGGAGCTGTTTTAGTATTCCGTTATAACAGATCTGTCAGGTAATGGAGGTCCGGTACATGTATTATATAGGAACTGTTTTAGTATTCCGTTATAACAGATCTGTGAGGTAATGGAGGTCCGGTACATGTATTATATAGGAGCTGTTTTAGTATTCCGTTATAACAGATCTGTCAGGTAATGGAGGTCCTGTAATGTATTATATAGGAACTGTTTTAGTATTCCGTTATAACAGATCTGTCAGGTAATGGAGGTCCTGTAATGTATTATATAGGAACTGTTTTAGTATTCCGTTATAACAGATCTGTCAGGTAATGGAGGTCCGGTACATGTATTATATAGGAGCTGTTTTAGTATTCCGTTATAACAGATCTGTCAGGTAATGGAGGTCCTGTACATGTATTATATAGGAACTGTTTTAGTATTCCGTTATAACAGATCTGTCAGGTAATGGAGGTCCTGTACATGTATTATATAGGAACTGTTTTAGTACTCCGTTATAATAGATCTGTCAGGTAATGGAGGTCCTGTACATGTATTATATAGGAACTGTTTTAGTATTCCGTTATAACAGATCTGTCAGGTAATGGAGGTCCTGTACATGTATTATATAGGAACTGTTTTAGTATTCCGTTATAACAGATCTGTGAGGTAATGGAGGTCCGGTACATGTATTATATAGGAGCTGTTTTAGTATTCCGTTATAACAGATCTGTCAGGTAATGGAGGTCCTGTAATGTATTATATAGGAACTGTTTTAGTATTCCGTTATAACAGATCTGTCAGGTAATGGAGGTCCTGTAATGTATTATATAGGGACTGTTTTAGTATTCCGTTATAACAGATCTGTCAGGTAATGGAGGTCCGGTACATGTATTATATAGGAACTGTTTTAGTACTCCGTTATAACAGATCTGTCAGGTATTGGAGGTCCTGTACATGTATTATATAGGAACTGTTTTAGTATTCCGTTATAACAGATCTGTCAGGTAATGGAGGTCCGGTACATGTATTATATAGGAACTGTTTTAGTATTCCGTTATAACAGATCTGTCAGGTAATGGAGGTCCTGTACATGTATTTTATAGGAACTGTTTTAGTATTCCGTTATAACAGATCTGTCGGGTAATGGAGGTCCGGTACATGTATTATATAGGAACTGTTTTAGTATTCCGTTATAACAGATCTGTCAGGTAATGGAGGTCCTGTACATGTATTATATAGGAACTGTTTTAGTACTCCGTTATAACAGATCTGTCAGGTAATGGAGGTCCTGTACATGTATTATATAGGAACTGTTTTAGTATTCCGTTATAACAGATCTGTCAGGTAATGGAGGTCCTGTACATGTATTATATAGGAACTGTTTTAGTATTCCGTTATAACAGATCTGTCAGGTAATGGAGGTCCTGTACATGTATTATATAGGAACTGTTTTAGTATTCCGTTATAACAGATCAGTCAGGTAATGGAGGTCCTGTACATGTATTATATAGGAACTGTTTTAGTATTCCGTTATAACAGATCTGTCAGGTAATGGAGGTCCTGTAATGTATTATATAGGAACTGTTTTAGTACTCCGTTATAACAGATCTGTCAGGTAATGGAGGTCCTGTACATGTATTATATAGGAACTGTTTTAGTATTCCGTTATAACAGATCTGTCAGGTAATGGAGGTCCTGTAATGTATTATATAGGAACTGTTTTAGTATTCCGTTATAACTGATCTGTCAGGTAATGGAGGTCCTGTACATGTATTATATAGGAACTGTTTTAGTATTCCGTTATAACAGATCTGTCAGGTAATGGAGGTCCTGTACATGTATTATATAGGAACTGTTTTAGTATTCCGTTATAACAGATCTGTCAGGTAATGGAGGTCCTGTACATGTATTATATAGGAACTGTTTTAGTATCCCGTTATAACAGATCTGTCAGGTAATGGAGGTCCTGTAATGTATTATATAGGAACTGTTTTAGTATTCCGTTATAACAGATCTGTCAGGTAATGGAGGTCCTGTACATGTATTATATAGGAACTGTTTTAGTACTCCGTTATAACAGATCTGTCGGGTAATGGAGGTCCTGTACACACGGGTTGGTGGCACTTAAAAATAGCCGATTGTCCGAGTTACATTATGTATCTACGACATTTCAATGTGGTCACACTATATCGTCTGCAAACCTGTTAACCTGGACAATAAAACGTCTTACAACTCCCACTTGCCCATCACAAACAATCCCAAATAGTTACGATAAAATCCCTCACCGTGTTTTTTCGGGGATTGTCCGGAAAGGCGGTGCGTGTTATGGTGTTATAACACTATTTGCTAAAATATCCACGACTTATATTAACAGTATACCGGAGTGTAGGGTACTTGTAGTTTGTTTTCATTCACTTAGAAGTCAAAAAGACTTGCTCGTATGGTGACAGGTGAAATCACGTGGTCATGTGATCAAATGGTATTACAACCTTATGTATGACATAACTTCCAGTAGCAATGGAAGGATGCAGATTAGACGTACAACAAACACCTGTCAACACTGAATTCAGTAATATGACAGTAGTGAGAGCGACCATGGGCGACCTTGGACGACGACCTCGGATGACCTTCTCCGTTTTCAATGTTAACATACAATGTACCTGTTCCATGAAGACACAATTACTGCACTAACCAGCGGTGTAAACTAGTGTCAATATAAATGTAGACTGTTACACGATACGCGATGTAAAGGAGATAAGTTTTATACTTATACAAAATAAAGCCCTAACGACATAACTTGATATTGTCATACGTAAGCGAACAACGAAAACGAGGCCAGTTACAATTATTACCGTGTTTTACACAAGGCAAGTTAAAGTGATACATTCCTATCAAGTATAACTGTCGATATCAAATAACAACAAATTCATTCCAGTAACTGTTGGATTCGAAATCGTCAACGGTCATGTGTCCAGTACTGTACTTAGACGAAGAAACATAATTCTGTGTGAACTCACTGGCAAAATTCTCTATTTACTTGTGCAATATAAAGTGGTTTTTTTTACCTGCGGTCTCATTGAAACTATCAAGGTTCTCATTATGATCATACGAAAATGCATTGACTTAACTTCTTTTTTATTGCGGGTGTGTGGAACGCCTTGTTTTAATCTCTCTTTCAAAGGTCTGGAAGTAAATCGTTAATATATCTATAATTAAAAGTTTCCACTACTTAGAGTGTGGGGAAATAATTGTCCTTTGGAGGGGGAGATCATTATTTTGTGAATGGGAGATAATTCTGTCCTTTGAAAAGGGAGATAATTGGTCTTTGGGAGGGGAGATAATTGTTTTTGGAAGGGGAGATAATCAACCTTTTGCGGGGGAGATAATCTACCTTTGGAGGGGGAGATAATCTACTTTTGGAAGGGGAGATAATCTACCTTTGGAGGGGGAGATAATCTACCTTTGGAGGGGAGATAATCTACCTTTGGAGGGGGAGATAATCTACCTTTGGGGGGGGAGATAATCTACCTTTGAAGGGGGAGATAATCTACCTTTGGAGGGGGAGATAATCTACCTTTGGAAGGGGAGATAATCTACCTTTGGAGGGGGAGATAACATTAGAAAGGTTGCTATTTTGTAAGGTGGTGGTTAAAATTGACCACACAAAGCTACTCAGATTATAGTTCGACCCACTGTTTAAGAGAAGCCCCAAATCTGTGATATAATCGCTTTAATATGTCACGTCCTGTATATAACACACAAAAACTTCAAGTCGCCTGTTGTTTTCGCTACCAATATGAAACTTTCATTAACAGTCTGTCAAGTCGATACATCTAGGGGTAGGTAGCACGTGAGCACGAGGATAGTGTATCAGTTGATCGATATCAGTGCTGATCTCTCTGTGATATCAGCGACATTTCCAGACACTTACACATTTCTGTCAGTTCTCGGTGTAGTATGATACACCGGGTGCCTGTATTATCAACCGTGGTTACATATTCATTACATGTCTATAAAACATGTATTATTACCGTTGACTGTCTACAAGTCCATATCGCCGGCAAAAAGCAATTTATCTTTGTTGAAATTGGAAGGACGCCAACTAGCGACATGGGAATATATTAGAATATTTATTACCAAAATTTGAACATGTTTATTGAAGAGCTGACTTCATTGCACCCAAACTACATTGTGTCATGCATTGAATGCCGTATTGCCTTTTATATATCTGTACTTTACCGAATAACGGATGATTAGTAGATATTTCAGAAGAAACAATGTCGTATGACAGACAGACTGTGTGCTGCTACTGGATAAGTAGTAGTTGGTAGTATGCTTTAGTGAGGTAGCGATCAAACACGCCTACATCGCAGCCTCCTTTACTACACGCATCTCGGGCCCCTTAAATAACTACATCTGAAGACATGACGTTTAACAATCACTCTGGGAAGGCCGTCCTTAAAAAAGCTATAGCTGATGGTAGGACGATAAACAATATTCAGCTGATGGTAGGACGATAAACAATATTCTGGGGAGGCCGTCCTTAAATAACTATAGCTAATGGTAGGACGATAAACAGTATTCTGGGAAGGCCGTCCTTAAATAACTATAACTTATGGTAGGACGATAAACAATATTCTGGGGAGGCCGTCCTTAAATAACTATAGCTAATGGTAGGACGATAAACAGTATTCTGGGAAGGCCGTCCTTAAATAACTATAACTTATGGTAGGACGATAAACAATATTCTGGGAAGGCCGTCCTTAAATAACTATAACTGATGGTAGGACGATGAACAATATTCTGGGGAGGCCGTCCTTAAATAACTGTATCTGATGGTAGGACGATAAACAGTATTCTGGGGAGGCCGTCCTTAAATAACTATAACTGATGGTAGGACGATAAACAGTATTCTGGGGAGGCCGTCCTTAAATAACTATAACTGATGGTAGGACGATAAACAATATTCTGGAGAGGCCGTCCTTAAATCACTATAACTGATGGTAGGACGATAAACAGTATTCTGGGGAGGCCGTCCTTAAATAACTATAACTGATGGTAGGACGATAAACAATATTCTGGGGAGGCCGTCCTTAAATAACTATAGCTGATGGTAGGACGATAAACAGTATTCTGGGGAGGCCGTCCTTAAATAACTATAACTGATGGTAGGACGATAAACAATATTCTGGGGAGGCCGTCCTTAAATAACTATAACTGATGGTAGGACGATAAACAATATTCTGGAGAGGCCGTCCTTAAATAACTATAACTGATGGTAGGACGATAAACAATATTCCGTGAAGGCCGTCCTTAAATAACTATAACTGATGGTAGGACGATAAACAATATTCTGGGGAGGCCGTCCTTAAATAACTATAACTGATGGTAGGACGATAAACAATATTCTGGGGAGGCCGTCCTTAAATAACTATAACTGATGGTAGGACGATAAACAATATACTGGGGAGGCCGTCCTTAAATAACTATAACTGATGGTAGGACGATAAACAATATTCTGGGAAGGCCGTCCTTAAGTAACTATAACTGATGGTAGGACGATAAACAATATTCTGGGGAGGCCGTCCTTAAATAACTATAACTGATGGTAGGACGATAAACAGTATTCTGGAGAGGCCGTCCTTAAATAACTGTAGCTGATGATAAGCAATACGCCACACTGATCTTTGTGGTTTCCCGATTCCTTTAATGCTGCTTGTTTCTTCATGTCTTTTCGTTAAGGTCTGAATTCGCTTCGAAATGTTTGCTACATGTAGGTCCTATTGCACTGACAATACCTTATCCAACAACCCAGCACCTTATCAATATGTCAGAGTGGAGGCGATTACAAACACAGGAACCAGATACTATACAAATCCGGACAGGTTGGTGTTGTCTTTTAATCTGGCTGATTGACATTCGGGGGATTTTAATGTTCATATCTGTACAATAGTAGATAGGAAATCCTACACCATAGCAGTGTGGGTCACCGACTGGATGTTAACACGGGAAGTCGTACCTCGACACACCTAACGCCTGTCGATTTAAATGTTAATGACCCAGTAAACAAATCGACCAATGTCAAATTATCACATGCTAACCGACATTCCTGATCAATTAGAATAAACTACAAATCAGGTGCATTCATATTTATTTGTTCATGTAATCGATCGATGAACGAATGGTTTTCAACCGAATAACCTTGTATGAATTAAAAAAAAAAAATGCTAATTTATAAACTATTTAGTTTGGTAATTAGCGAAATATGTCAGCATTGTTTGATCTCTTTACTTTTTGAGACTATGAGTTATAAAGGAGAGCCTGACTCAGTGATCAAGCGTTGATACGATCCTGAACTCTTTAAGCGTTGATACGATCCTGACCCCTTGATTAATAAGCGTTGACACGATCCTGATCCTACTGATTATTAATTACTATTGATTAGATACCTACACGACACATGTTGTAGATCGACACACGAACAGACTAGTATCGATTGGTTTATCAAAATGACGGTATGTGATGTACACCCACATATATAGATGTAACTGTATTGACACAATGGAAATGAACCCACACACACATGTAAGTATCTATTCTTTAATTTGAAAGGAAGGGTCCTATTTAAAACGATAATCCAGTTTATTTTTTATAATCGTTAGTCTGATTAAACTATGACTTAACTATCACTGTTACAAACGTCCACTTTTCTGTCCAAATCAAGTAAGTTTCCTTTCCTGATTTAATAAGATTTTATAGCATGTAAAGCAACGGAATTTAATCCCTTTCCTCCTCCTATCCTGGTCAAATGTTACCCGCTTCCTTCTGACTCCAGAGAAAGTATTCTTCATGGTTCACTCAAGTTAGGGAGTTGATACATTGGAATGTATTTATGCTTTTCAACTGATTAAAACATACACATTTTGTACTTCTAAAAGGGAATACCTTTCTGTCACTCAAACCCTATCAGATACACACGAGATATAACGACATACAGAGTTCTCCTTATCACAGATCGCTCTCTTCAGACCGCTGTAGGATCCGTATAAATCAACGATACATTTTAAATACTTTGTATCAGAATGTCGGTTATTGCTTCTAATGGTTTCCAAAAGATACCCAATCGAATTGTGTGACAGGGGTTTATATCACTATTGTACACTGTTTCTGACTTTAGCCTGACAGGTATATACATACAGTTATCACTATATTGTACACTGTTTCTGACTTTAGCCTGACAGGTATATACATACAGTTATCACTATTGTACACTGTTTCTGACTTTAACCTGACAGGTATATACATACAGTTATCACTATATTGTACAGTGTTTCTGACTTTAGCCTGACAGGTATATACATACAGTTATCACTATATTGTACACTGTTTCTGACTTTAGCCTGACAGGTATATACATACAGTTATCACTATATTGTACACTGTTTCTGACTTTAGCCTGACAGGTATATACATACAGTTATCACTATATTGTACACTGTTTCTGACTTTAGCCTGACAGGTATATACATACAGTTATCACTATATTGTACAGTGTTTCTGACTTTAGCCTGACAGGTATATGCATACAGTTATCACTATATTGTACAGTGTTTCTGACTTTAGCCTGACAGGTATATACATACAGTTATCACTATTGTACACTGTTTCTGACTTTAGCCTGACAGGTATATACATACAGTTATCACTATATTGTACAGTGTTTCTGACTTTAGCCTGACAGGTATATACATACAGTTATCACTATATTGTACAGTGTTTCTGACTTTAGCCTGACAGGTATATACATACAGTTATCACTATTGTACACTGTTTCTGACTTTAGCCTGACAGGTATATACATACAGTTATCACTATATTGTACACTGTTTCTGACTTTAGCCTGACAGGTATATACATACAGTTATCATGTATCAATTGTCGATATAACAGTGAGTAGTATCGATCTGTCCGACTACAATGAGACTTTGATAATCATCATTTATTACGGACCTGGTGTGTACAGACATTGCTGACTGAGTGAAGACAGAGACAAACCTGGACCGACAGAATATAGAAATAACTACATGTAATTCTACCCGAACTTTGACGGTAAGTCCACGTACGGTAACATTGGGTATGCATTTATAATAATGATCTATTTTTCTTTTTCTTGTCCTGTCCGGCTCCGTTTTCGGTTAATTTGTGTGATCCTTATAGAAGAAATATTACTGATATTGTCACTGTTGGGTCTTGTTAAATGTTGCTTTTTATTGTTTTTTGTTTATAAATATCTCATCTTACTACACCACACGTAAACGGTGTATTCAGACATACAGACATTGTATCAAGTTATTTATTTGTTTATTTATTTATTTATTTGTTTGTTTATTTATTTATTTATTTATTTATTTATTTATTATCTATTCACGGCTTATAAAGCCGATGATAAATGTATTATTTATGTGCGTACATACCATTTAAAGAGGTTTAATGATAAAGCAAGATTTATGTATATTTCGATTATAAATCTAAGATATGAAAAATAATGGAATTGAAAAGGAAACCTTGACTCGAGCGAGGTCAAAGAAAATGAGGACAAATACGTTAAGCTTGATTATCGACTACTGCCTACATTTACAGAATATTTTATAGAATATTGTTCAGGAAAACAAGACACACAATAAAGGCTGCAGTATTAAAATAATATTGGGTCTGACACACCCGACTACTGGCGAGTCGACACACGTTATACCCGATAGCGATCCGAGAACACGAGAAAGTCAATAACTTCACTCAATAGAATTACATTAAAATTTCATGAAAGTAAAATTTTCTGACTCGATGATTTTCATCAATGTTAATAAGTAACACGAGTTTAAAGCCCGAGCTACCGATACGCTGATACCGTGGTGCTGTCTCACGTGGCATTCATACCAGAATGAATACATGTATATATAGCTAAGGAAAGGTAAGGAATATCAATATGATATCCTCCTTATTTGTAAACAAATATCACTTGTAAACAAGTTCAACTCTTTTACGATATCATTAATAAAACGAATTAAACGTGGACAGAGGTAACACCTATATAAACGAAACTTGAACATTTCTCCGTTTCTGCTAGTCAGCTATGTAACCGTATAAATAAAAATGTTAAAAACATAATTCTGCACACACAAAAAAATCTCGTGTCTCGTCTGTTAAAAATATGACAGCTGATATATGCAAATATGCAATTCCGCCAACATTTACCCAATTTATCGCCGTAATTTCGGATTTAAGTGTGTGCTACATGTAATTTGTAGGGCGCATGTTCGGTGAATACAATCTATGTACGTCCCTGATACAATGTACTTGACATATTAAAATGTTTTATTTGACCTATAAGACCCAGATATACAGGTGCGTGTAAACAATATACCCATGTACATACTGTATTTACCTGTATAAGTATCTACGTTATATCAACATTACCCAATTAACATACCTGAGTATTTAAAGAGACATGTCGCCGACAGATGTATACACGTCCAGGTCAACATCGTGTTCAGGTACAATATCTCTACATAAACAATATATTATACAGGAACAATATCTCTACATAAACAATATATTATACAGGAACAATATCTCTACATAAACAATATATTATACAGGAACAATATCTCTACATAAACAATATATTATACAGGAACAATATCTCTGCATAAACAATATATTATACAGGAACAATATCTCTACATAAACAATATATTATACAGGAACAATATCTCTACATAAACAATATATTATACAGGAACAATACCTCTACATAAACAATATATTATACAGGAACAATATCTCTACATAAACAATATATTATACAGGAACAATATCCCGTATACACCGTATAATGTACAGGTACAAGTCACACCCGATATTATCATCCTTAAAACCTATTTGAGAGTTAGATTAAGTAGAGTCCAAAGGGATTCATTTGTACTATAATATTGTTACGTCCTTGTAGGATTCGTGACTGATGCTGAGGGCTTAAAGAGTTGATACACAATGGTTATTTGTTGTGATAAGATATACATGTTTAATTTGTTATACAAGGTGTATAAATGCACGTTCGACTCCATATACCTGAACCTACATGTACACGTAAACTTACAACTGGTATAAGATATATTTAATGATGTCTGCCATTTCGACAGTGAAGCAACGTAGCTCAACGCGACAGAATTAACACAACCCCTCGACAAACACACTTGCCGACAGGGTTGTGGTCATGTTTATTTTGTTGCGAAGTTGCATTGTCGCGCTATCGCAATGTTTTACACGAATTAACTTGTATATATTTGTGTGCATCAACACCCAGGACGTCGATCATATTTTAGTGCTAAACATCCTATACTTTCTGACTTAATTTGGTAACCATTACATCAATGTTGTTTTTTAAACACGGTCTGCTTTTACTGTTGAAAACGTCAGTGTTTTCATTTGAGATTGTCAATAAATTGTCGATGGATCTGATCAATGAGATATAGGTCAAAATTGATTCCAGCTGTGGACGGATCGATAGATAAACACGCCTTCACATGATATAATATATGTCCTAACTTGGATTTATTATATACAAACTTAACATTAAAGTTATTCAACTATTTTATAACTAACGACGAACTTATCGACTAGTTACGCCTCGCTCTGAGTCTATTGTTGTGAATTATTCTGACGCCATTTTCTTTTTCCTTTGAAGGTTACACGTTCTGGTTGAGATGAACTTCTGACGGAAACTTCTTCCCTCTAAGAATTCCTACTGTCATGGCGGCCGCATCTGACAACATTGATATCTCGCGGGAGATCTCGTTGTGTAGTTTGTGTAACGAGACTTTCAAATCCCCAAAAGTGCTGACGTGTTTGCACAGTTTTTGTACGACTTGTCTTGAAGATCACATAGGTAAATCCCTAGTACAGAATGGACAGCGGTATTTTCCCTGTCCGACATGTGAAGGTGAAGTCGACATGCCGTCGGACGCTTTACCAGGGAATTATGCAAATGCATTTAATGAAGACCGCTTTATGGAGAAACTCGTAGAACTTATAAACGCAATGAAAGAAGGAAAACTGTGTGATAACTGTGAGAGGAGGGAGGAAAATGTAACAGCCGGAAATTGGTGTATGGACTGCCATGATGCTTTGTGTGACTCGTGCTTGAAGGTTCACACACACGGAAAGTTCACTTCCGGTCACGTGGTTATTGCGGTTGAAGACATGCGCAAAATGCCTTTAGAGACAATAATGAAAAAGAACAATAAGATTCCATGTATGAAACATAACGAAATAATCACGTTATACTGTGTGGACTGCCGGGATCCGCTCTGTGTCCAGTGTATGGCTGTGTCACATCGACGCTGTGAAAACGTTGTCACGGTAACGGACGCCATGTCGTCAAGCACAGATGTGCAAGACGTTATCGGAAAACTTCAGAACATGCAGGCATCGCTGGAGAACGCAAACGGCCTCGGGGACATGGAAGGTGTGTTGGAGGAGAGCATTGAGGCTTCACGGAGCAAGATTATGGCGATTTGTAACGAACTTTGTGAAAAGGTTAGAAAGGAACAGGTGAATTTGTTGAAGGTCCTTGATAATAAAGCGGAACAGGCTAGAGGCGCTCTTCGCCAAAAAATCGAACCCAAGAAAATGGGCGCTAAAGCCATCCGTTCTGCAAATGAAAGGATGAAGATGCTGACCCGTTACGGAAGTGACGTAGAAGTGTTGTTAGCCTATAATCAAATCCGGAAACAGTTCGATTCCAGTCAGGGAGATTTGGAAAGTCTTGGTTCTAAAGAAGCTGCTGTTAAATTAGACTTCGAAGTTAACGAAACAATGGAAAAATTCGTGAAGGAATTCGAAAATGTAGGGGAGGTTACTCTAGACGAGGGTGATAGCACCGAGGGACTGTCGTCATGGGGAGTCACGTGCACTACAACTGAGGACATCATTGTGACTGACTGCAAAAACAAGAGGATCCAGAAGTTCAGCAAGGTAAAGCGCGAATCCATCTGTTCCTACAACCTCAATCATGATAACCCCTTTAAGAGTATTTTCATTCCTTGTTAAATTTTGTATTGACATAGTATAATATAATCCTACCTGAAATATTCCAAATATTACAAATATAAAATATAAATAATTGTTAGACAATATCTATCATGTTTATATAAAAATAAGAAGAAGTTTTTCTATTACCTTATAATCTAAATCTCACACGTGCACTTTCATTTTCTATTGTAGTTTGGTGATCTGGTTGACTACGTACAACTGGAGGACGAACCACGTGACATAACCACGTGCGGACACAACGACTACGTTGCCATTACGATGGTTGGGAAATTGATTATTTACCTAACAACCAAGAAGACAATGCAACTGATAAAACGGGCGAAAACCGAGAAACAATACGACGGCATTTCCTACTCCGACAGAGAGGCTGTTCTGTTAGTGACGTCATTGAAGGAACAATGTGTGGACAAAATTCAAATGGACGGCACAATTCTCCGAACATTCCAAAACAAACCGGATGGATTGCTGAGGTTCGTGGAACCTCGGTACATTTCGGCATCTCCCGATAAATCTATTGTCGTTTCGGATGTGGAGGGGAATGAGGTGATGTGCTTTACACACGACGGAAAGCCGCTGTATAAATACACGCCAAACGGTTCAAACACTGTCAAAAGACCACAGGGGGTCTGCTTCGATAAACTTGGAAATTTGTTCATAGCGGATTACGGAAACAATCGAGTTCAGCTCTTGACCAATGAGGGCGAGTTCCAGCGTCACGTGCTTGGAGAAGAGACTGGATTAGAGCGTCCTGTAGCATTGCGACTCAGCAACAGTAGCAGAATGATCATCGTCCAGGGAGACGGGATGGTCAAGGTGTTTAGCTACTCCTAACTCGTGTGTCACAGACGAAATGGTCAAGGTGGTCATTTACTCCTAACTCGTAAAAATCTGGTAACATTCGGTAATTATACTCGGTTATTCACAGAGTGCCTTGAAAAGAAAGGCGTGGAGGAGTGTACAAGTTATGTCCCTTTACACGGAGCAATATACACGATGTTGAACCTGCCAATACAGGGGCAGCAACACCATCAGAATCGCTCTGTCACGGAGCCCGGGTGCTTACATGTAGCCCGGATGCATAGCTTACATATATAGCCCGGATGTATAAATCGTATATATAGCCCGGATGTTGGAAAGAACTACATGTATTTAAGAATATATAATCTGCATATTGTCAATGTAGACTTGATACCAATTTCCCATCCATACATTTAGAACTAAATTATGGTATTTTCCTTATTAAAGTGGGATGCTAGTTGCCAGTCTGTATCATACGATTATCATATCGTCAAATAACACATATACTTGCCATCAATAAAGTAACAACTGATTAATGTCACAGCTTTGAATGTCCGTCCGTTTCTTTACTCTGATGTTACGATATTAAGTAAGAGGGAACTTCGCTTGTTATATATGTGATATATGTATATAAAAAAGGAACTGTATCATTTTCTGTGTACATTAACAAAAGCCAGTTTCATTATAACTAGTTACATATCATCGAAAAGGGAGATTAATCATTGAGAAATCTAAAACAAGGTCAAAATGTATGATGACGTCATGACATTGTATAATATAATAATCGGATTTGATTTGTAAAACGTACAAATTTATCATAACAGTTGTAGCCAAAATATTGGATTATCTAAATGTTTACACCACATCATTGTATTATTGTTTAGACATCATACTTTGTGTTTATAAAGGGCATTCTTAGGGTTGGACGCCAGCAGGATGTCTATATCACCGATCAATTTATATGATTGAATATATTTCATGGTAGCGTCCGGCACGGACAGATTTCCTGGACAATTGTTATTAAGATATCTCAGACAGACTGATAAAGTCAGATGTAAACCCCGCCAGGTGGTTGTGGTGCCCGGATGTACATGGATATCCCATCAGCCAGTTGCCATATGGTGCCCGGATTTAAACCCCGTCAGTCGGTCGTTATGCGATGCCCGGACGTCAACCCCGCCAGTTGTTTGATATGTGGTGCCCGGATGTAAGCCCCGTCAGCTGGTTGTTACGCGGTGCCCGGATGTAAGCCCTATCAGCTGGTTACGTGATGCCCGGATGTAAGCCCAGTCAGCTGGTTGTTACGTGGCTCTCGGATGTAAACCTCGTCAGATGGTGGTTACGCAGTGCCCGGATGTAAGCCCCGTCAGCTGGTTGTTATGGTGATCATAGTTTTATTAATGTTACTATATATCTGTCTTTGTTTATGTACACATTCCGTCCATTATTTAATGTTATAGAGTATTATACTTGTTACTGCACATGATATTTTAGCTTTTATAAACACAAACCGTCCAGTGTCGCCGACCACAGGTTTCGTCACAGTTTATTGTGTGTTTACCTGAATTTAGTATACACACATTTATAGAGTGTGACAGGTCCCTGTGGCCAGTTGACACAAACATGTCAAGTTGTTGATTCACGATGGATTTCGTTGATATTCTTAGGACAAGGCATATTTATTTCAGAATCGACTAGATATCTTATTTTATAGAGGATGTATGTATTTGTTTATCTGCAAAGTTGTATTTATTTATTTGTTTTTTGTCTTGCTCTTTCTTTTTGTCTGTCTATCAATAATACAAAAACTCTAATATTTCACTGCCACTGTGGCTGTGTAAAGAAGTCAGTCGTAAATGTATACTACCTACCCAACAGTCAGTCTTACATGTATACTACCTACCCAACAGTCAGTCTTACATGTATACTACCTACCCAACAGTCAGTCTTACATGTATACTACCTACCCAACAGTCAGTCTTACATGTATACTACCTACCCAACAGTCAGTCTTACATGTATACTACCTACCCAACAGTCGGTCGTAAATATATACTACCTACCCAACAGTCGGTCGTAAATGTATACTACCTACCCAACAGTCGGTCGTAAATATATACTACATTGTGTACCTACCCAACAGTCAGTCTTACATGTATACTACCTACCCAACAGTCAGACGTAAATGTATACTACCTACCCAACAGAGAAAATATCCATAGCCTTAACTATTTGTCTACCTTCTATTTCATCCGCCGCGATAAACTTTTTTAACTTTCGAAATTATTGGAATCATTAAGACTTTTGATAAGTTTGATATGGATCACGAACGACAACTCTGGGTTTATAATCAGAGTAACGTAGTGATGATTGGCTAGGTTGTAATATCGTGATCTAATTATAAAAATAACAAGTACTACATCTCGCGTGGGTATGAGTTTTTAACATAAATCGAAGTAAATATTTACATTTCTCTGATATTTTAAATTAATAAGGGTCGTCATAACCTTCCCCGAGTAACCATGTTGCACCCCATTATAGGAGTATATTGGAGTTAAAACAACTCAGCTTACTAAACTTATAATTACTTATGTAGTTTTCGTTTTTTCCCACTTTTTACGGAAATAGAATAATAACAAATAATAAAATCATCTTTTTACCAAAGGATATGTATGTGTGCCTTACCGTTAGATAATCTGTAATCATACATATGAGCGTCATATACGGACGACTACTCGGTACTAAGAGTTAAACAATAAGACAATAATCTTATCGTCCCTCTAATTCGAGCATACATGTACTTTTGTGACCATTGTATTTTTCTTTTTTCTTTTCCTTTTTTTTTTTTTATTATTATTTAAACATATTTTATTGTATCATAAATATACCATGGGATCGGGTACAAGCTTTCCAACCTATATAAAGCCCTTTCCCAAAAAAAGTATACAAGAAAATATTTACACAAGATGTTGACAATTTCATTTCCATAAATACATTATGTCGACCATATCAAACCTTTCATGTGTTGTACATACTTATTGTATGTCGTATATTGAACAAGATTCTCCTCAAATTCATTTTTATTTTATTCATGGCATAAAAAACGAAACCATTTTAGAGTAGTTTCTTACTTCTGCGAGAAAATGATTATTTCTTTGCTGATTTCGTACAATGAGAACAGTCAAGGTTCTTTTGAGGATCACTTTGTAGTAGCTGGTGACTACATCACCAAACAACACGCGAACAAATTAATCTTTATAGAAACAAACCTGTATACATCATTTCAATGTTGTATCAGCGGAATTATATCTCGATATTATTTTATTAAGTCTTTCCGGAAATTTATAAACAACATGATGAATGATGTCAACACAACACAAACTAAAGTATTCCTTTGGAAAATTAATTAATAAGAATTAATTAATTAATTGACAGGTACTGGAAGCATGGGGATGATTTGGCATCACGTCGACCAATCATTAAAGTTATTTTTTTTACCAGTTTTACATTATGAATTGTGCTTTTAAAGTGAGAAAGAAAATCTGGGTTTAATCACTTCAAGGGAGATAACATAGCTGTTCTTACTGTTGTCTGATTTGATTCTGAAATCTAGAGCGAGCGACTGTTTGTGAACATGTTTAAGTGAAACTTTAATGATTTTTTTACCTCGGTATCATTTCACATAATACAATACCAACAATATATCAGTATTTAGAAAAAAAATAATGTGAATCTGTCTCCAAATTTAAATGTTTCCCCATCATGATGTACCTACCGTCTATATCAACAATACGGTGTGCTTACCCCTGTATACCCGCGTGCTACACAATAAACAGAATAACAATCTCTATTGTCTTTTATGTTTTCTTCAGTTGATGTTGATACGTTTAAGCCACAGGACAGGTGAGCTACTGCAGTGGTCTGTCGTTCGGCCATCATCTTTTTACACTCAATATCCACAGACCGGGGGTCATGATATCTAGCTTCACCTATGATAATGATCAAGACGCATGTGGTGATGAATGATTGCCACATTTGTTGTAATAAGCCACGCTAATCTACTAAACGACTTCTTCTCACTACGGAGATGTCCAGGGTCATGGTGTGGCTCAGAAGTATGCTCAAACAAACACCCTTGACCTACTTTCAAGTTCAGAGTTCAAAAGTGTTAAAATCTTTAAACCACTTCTTTTTTACAAAAAGTCCAGGTTTACGATATTGGCCCAGCAGCATGGCGAGATCAAGGACTACGATGTTTGTACAAATTAATGGCCTTGGTATTCTTTCAAATTCAGCGTCCATACATCTATGCTAAATCTTTAAACGACCTCTCATTCAAAAGTCTTGGGGTCATGGAATATATCTCGAAGCATGCTGGGAGGAAAACTTTCACATACTTTCAAGGTCAAATGTGTTTAAATCCTTTCTCGATATCTTCCCATTAATGAACACTAATGGTAAGTAGTAATTTGAAGGCCTACATTTTGTAACTGTATTTACGGGACGTTTAATAACATCACAATTTAGGTGATTTTACTGCCAAAGAAATAAAGGAAAACTATTTAACGCACCTGTTTTGTTGAAACATCATTTTAATAAACAAAAGTAGGGACGGAATGTAACGTTACAGTGCATGGCGTCATCGTCTATGACGTCATCATTGATGCTGACGTCAGAAGGTACAAACAACCACAACATTGTATTACATGAATATAAAAGTACAAGAACTCGTGACAATACACCAATCGTATACAATGTGTAACATTTTAATGTCTAACGCTACAGGGAGTGAATGATGACCCCGTGTCTAAATCTCAGCGGAACTTCCAGAAATTATCAAAACGATATTGTTAGAGAATCAAGTTAAACATGATACAGAGTTTACAAGACATAGACGACGTCTTAAAATTGTTTATAAATAGCTCTCTCATACAGGAGCATAATATACGCAATACAAAATCGTATCATCCTCATTTTACGTATAAAAGTAAACACGCAGCTCAGTTTAATCATAAATAATTCTGTAAAATAAAATTAAACCCCTAAACATTTATTTTATTTATATCACAAAACAGCACTAGTCTCCATACAATGGAACGTCGTACGATATCACAAACAAGTATTCCCAATAGGAATTGTTTAACTACTAGTATAGCGACAAAGCTATGAGCAAGGGGATTGATTCACAGGTAATAGATGACGTTATGCAGTGGAACTTATGACGTCAAAACACGTGCTACTAACACATTTTATATAAAAAATATGTATTTGTGTTTTATCACAACAAAGGCCTTATATGACTATCTTATCATAGTTAAATATAACACAGACATTAACATTAAATTCTCCAATGACCCACCCAGGTAACACCAGTTGACTGTTCACAAGGCATTGGCATGCAGCGGGCTGACAAAACCATTAATATCGTTTAATTATCATTATTTTTTACAAAATTTTCACAAACTTTTCATCATGTTAGGAAATACACAATAATAACAACCATGTACAATATTTGTGTCATAATGAAAAATAAAAATAAACGAAAAGTTGAACCCGTCCGTTCCGACCAGTGCCTTTCACTGGACTGACTTGCCAGCTCATAAGCTGCACGTGCAAGGCATGCCAGTACAGGTGTGCAACCTATTGGGCGAACCATTAGAGAAAACATTTTCGTACTAATTCTTTGTAGTCAACCACGCGAAATATAATTAACATTTTAAAAGAAAACAAACTAACATCAACTAATATAAAATAATCATTAAGATGATATCACATCCACTAATTTGATTTCTACAGAGTTTTAAGATGCATGGAGGTGTTTATCTCTAACGTGTACAGAAAGGCACTATACGAAATACAAAGCACAATTTTTAGGCTTTTATGATATTTTATGACACTGATATTCGTGTTAACATAATGTTAACACTTACAAAATGTACTTTTCTATCAGTTTATTCCTTGATGAAACCGGACGTTTTACAACATGTGTCGTAAACTGATTCAATAACAAATGATTAATATATTACTGTTTATAATGAAGTGTCACGTGATTTGGATCCAGCGGCTGCCATCGTTGTGACGTCACGGAGACATGTTCTGGTATTGTATTTCTTTAGCTTTTGAATGATAAGAAGAACATTATGAAAAAAACAAAATCAAACTTTGATATTCGAAAATAAAGCTGTGATATTGATTCCGGGGCGATAACTTTGACAACACCTAATGGGTCACCTCCAAGCACCTTCGAGTCATTAACGAACCAGGTAACAATATATACATGCGTCTAAAGTGTTTAAACTTTGTCAACTTTAACTTCACAATATGTTGAAACTTTCTCTATGTTTCCATTCTATCATATGTAATCACCGTCTCCATGAAAATGATGATATGTATATAACAGTTTTATCAAAGACAATATGATGCAAAACTATTTTAACAGCGGAACAATCAGGAAAGCGCCATAATTATCTACTTTTTGTAGAGGAAAAATTGTTGTTCGAATCACATTCTTTTTTCAAGTGACTACCAGAACTGAATGATTTCCAGATAAATAATGTTTGTTTGAACTACTAGTACTTCGAAAACTGCATACATTTAGTCTTATCAGCAAGGTCCCAAACTTCTTAAATTACGACAGATTTTTGCAAGATTTGGAAAAGAACATTTGCATACCATTTTTTTTCGAAAAATCGTTACTTAGAATATACCAAGCTATCCTTTCTGATTGACTAGCTTGATTGAAGACGTATTGAACAATGACAACATTTTAGTGATATGTTTTAATTAATACATATGATTTTAGGCTCCTAAACAGCCAGGAATGGCGTTCAGAATTCTCTCTACCATAAGATTATATAGCGGATGGAGTTTTTCAGGGTTAGAAACATTGTAATCACACGTAACAATGTAGTAATCAAACAACAATAGGACCATGTTACCCCTAAGTAATCACAGCTATCAGAATCCTGTCTCGTCACCATGGAGACTTATTTCTCCCATATAATATGGCGTTTCGTAAAACTTCACACGAATATACACGTCTTTATAAAGTTGATAGATTCTAATATTAAAACGATACAAAGGTAACCAAACAATGCACCGTACAATGATATGGTAGATTTTAAATACAAACAATAGGAAAACACAATGATCATTCATGGTAACCATGGTAACCATTGGGTCGATTTCTGTTTCTATAGTTAAACGTAGGTCTTACCCGTCAACACGTTTACAAATATCACATCGAATTTTAACTTACCTGTACATTATAGCAACTTAATGTCACGTGTTTACCAATCAATCAAACAATCAATCAATCAATCACGCAATTGATTGATTGTGCTTACCTGTTAATGTTCTCGAAACTTTAATAACTGCTTTATAAATTTATAAATGATTAACGACTGACAGGGATTTCCATTCTAAACTGATTGAAATGATCGAATCAAATATTATTTATTTAATTATAAATAGAGTATATTGTAAGGAGGACGACGGTTATACTAGTTGTCTCCCTTTAATTTACACTGTGTATGTATGAGAACAGTCGATTTTTGAAATACAAAGGCAGTGATGATATTTTGTATGTACATGTGATATGTTAAATTGCGCCTCATCACAGTAGCACGTCAATATGTCCACTCGGTCAGGGTCGAACATCAATGTGATTGGGCTGCTACGAGTCGTCCTTCTTCCCCGATGTCTAAAAATTATAACCAGTGGTTATTGTATGGATCTATAAATACATATCAACTTAACTCCGCCATATAACTTATACATACTAACGATAAAACAACTGGTATAACATACCTATCGAATTTAACAAGGGATCAAATCATTGACTCAAAATTCTCGAAATCCTGCGAATACAACTTAACGTCTTCAGCTACACTGATGACACCCGCCTTAAGCTTGCTAATGTAAGTAAAACCTGGTTAAGAGACATTCTCAAATGATAACTAGAACTGTAAGCCAATGGCTGACCAACATTTTTTTTTCTACAGAAAAATTCTTTATAGTGACCTATTACCATTGCAACTATAAGTTTGAGGAAAACAAATTTGAAGGTACATCTACACACGGTCCTTTATATATGTGTGAAGTTTAATTGAATAGGTGAGTGACAGTGTAACACAAGGTCTCTCCTCGTGGTCATCAGACAGTACGTATACTTACATTAAGAACGGTCTTCTCCTTCATATTCTCGTACCGATCTCGCGCGATCCTAAGTGGCTCAACCATCGTGCTGTCTATAATGGGGAAAAGCTGCGAAAAGATGGTGTAACAGAAAATGCTTATTACGTCATAACAGAGTACGAGGAAAACAATCGATAAACGCCAGGTAATGATTAAAACATAAACAACACGGAAACAGGAGAGACACAGGGCCGCGTTTTATGAAGAAAGGAAATGTTAACCATTATCTTGTTGTTTTTGTTTTGTTTTTATTATTATTATTTTTTGAAAGCAGATACTGATGACTAGAAATAATGTCTTCGGTAATTGTAACAACTCGGATTGTCATTATGACAGTATAAATTATTAGCTCCTCGTTTCCATATACAATGTATAGTGATATGTTTACCTGGGCTACCGTCTCAAACATGGGTATGAGAACAAACTTGATGAATCCTATTTGTGCCGTAGGTTTTGTCACTTTTTCTCGGTCCATGAATGGAGCCACAGGTAGTCCCTCCATTTTTTCTCTGTCAGACTGAAATTTTCAATAAAACAGCTTTAACTTACATTGTCAACATTCAAAAATCAACTACTAGAAGAACATAGATGACTCGTAAAAAACCGGAAGTTGGATGTTTTACATATTCCATACAGCCTCACTCTCAATCCTCTATATCTACCAATATCACTTTACGCCTCTTTTAGATGCTAAAAAATAGTTCAAATTATATATTTATAATTTTTTTTGATAGCTGCAACATAGAGTATTATAACTTAAATATAAACCATTGTCTCCACAGAAGAAAAAGGAATAGACTCGAATTCCGATTTTTCCGGACGTCTATTGGATTGCTGGTAAGCTTTTTAACATTGTCAGCTTCACCGATCTAAGATTTTATCGATGTTTTGTTGTATGCATATTGATACATTTTAAGATTAAGTATTTGAATGTAAACAATGTTTGTTTATTTTGTTCAGTTACCTGGGTATTACGCGAATATTCTGTTAATAAGCAGTATTAGGCAAAGTTCACGTATGCAACGGCCATGTGTGTACATACACGTGTGCAACTAGAATTCTAGGTTGTTCGGGAGGATGTGGTTTTGAAGTCCACTTACAAGGAATAGCTTCTTCAAACAAAACAATGAAGAATAATTACATAAAACAGACTCTAAACAATTAAACGAGAAAAAAAGGTTAACAACATTAAAGAGTTAGATAGAGGAGATAAAACAAATATATAAGTACATGTATATATAATTTAGATCAGGTTTTCTGAATGAGCAAGCGTCCAACTGTCTTCATAAAAATGTAGGTAAAATCCGGGAAAACAGGTACCCTACGTAGAGTCTGAGCTGAGTAAGTAATCAAGCATCATCAGACAATCATTTCGTCCTTAAAGGAATTCTAAACCAATCAACTGTCCTTGTAGTAATTCTAAACCAATCAACTGTCCTTATAGGAACTCTAAACCAATCAACTATCCGGGAATATTGGAATTCTACACCAAACAACTATCCAGGAATATTGGAATTCTACACCAATCAACTGTCCTTATAGGAATTCTAAACCAATCAACTGTCCAGGAATATTGGAATTCTACACCAATCAACTGTCCTTATAGGAATTCTAAACCAATCAACTGTCCAGGAATATTGGAATTCTACACCAGTCAACTGTCCAGGAATATTGGAATTCTACACCAATCAACTGTCCAGGAATATTGGAATTCTACACCAATCAACTGTCCAGGAATATTGGAATTCTACACCAGTCAACTGTCCAGGAATATTGGAATTCTACACCAATCAACTGTCCAGGAATATTGGATTTATGTATTATAAACACAGGTTCGCCATGGTATATATATAACATATATTCAACTCGCCTATCAGCGATACTTCATCGTACTAACAAATGATCCTTACACAGAAATGATACTATACTGTAAATGAAGGTATTGTGGTAACGGTGTAACAATAGTGTTTATGACTATTAACGGGTAGCGGGCGCGTCCGACATCATATCCCACAGGGGTTTATAGTAATGATTGAAATATATTGATCAGGATTATTATTAAACCTGACGACCTAAACCTCCCGGTTATCAACATATGTACTTACCTGATACATATAGATCAGGGGTACTATTAATACCTGACGACCTAGACCTCCCGGTTATCAACAGATGTACTTACCTGATACATATAGATCAGGGGTATTATTGATACCTGACGACCTTGACCTCTAGTTTAACAACAGATTACTTACCTGGTTGAAATACTCCTCCAGAAGGCAGTCCACCCACGGGTCTGACACCTCCATCGGCCGTACCTCGTTAGAGATATCACAACACTTGATCAACACCATCTTCAGCTAAACAACAAAACACTGGAATTAGTGTGAGCAGTGGAACGTGCAACTCAGAACGGAACTATAAAGTATAGGTAACACGCCTGGACTTACATATACATGTACTATCAGTAAAAATATAAAATAGAATTCATACGGTTTACCTAGACAACAAAACATGAAATGGAATAGGTACAGTATTACCTTAATAATACAGGAATTCGATTATAACTATTATTACTTAGATAATGTAGAGCATAAAATAAAAATTATCGTTACTGGGGTAGAGTAACAAAATGTAATTATCGTTACTGGAGTAAGGTAGGAAAATGTAATTACTGTTACAGGAGACGGGTAACAAAATGTAATTATCGTTACTGGAGTAAGGTAGGAAAACGTAATTACTGTTACAGAAAACGGGTAACCAAATGTAATTATCGTTGCCGGGGAGGGTAATATAATGTAAAATCGAATAAACATTACTTCGGTAACAAGGAATATATATATATATAAAAACGCCAACTAGATAACGAGAAATATAGAATAAAAATGTTACCTGAGTAACAAAGAATGTAAAATGGAATAAGCGTTACCTAGAAAGCGAGGAATAGAGAATGGAATAATTGTTACCTTGGTAACAAGGATTATAAAATGGAAAAAAAGTTACATAGGTAACGAAGAATGTAAAACGGATTTGACGATACCTAGGTAACAATGATTTTTAATGACATTAACGATACCTAGGTAACAAGGATTATAAAATGGTATTAACGTTACCTAGGTAACAATGATTATCAAATGGAATTAACGTTATCTAAGTAACGCGAAGATGAAATTGAGTTAATGTTACCTAAGTAACGAGGAACATAAAATGGAATAAACGTGTAATTAGTTTGTTGTATCTAAGAATGCAGACTTGTTTCAATTAAAATACTAAATTTCCCCACCCTTCAATAATGTATTCTAACACAGAACTTGATTATCTGCTAGAGGAAAACAAATCGCCAAAATGAAGGTGTTCTTAATACAGAAAACATAAAATTAATATACATCACACATATATCAGTGTATGTATTCTAAAGATAATAAATCATTTCATAGAAATCAACTGGTATCATTTGATGTTTTCTATCTGTATTTAGGCTAACATCAATGGAGACTAACATCAATGGACATAACGTTCTTAAACCTTTTTGTTTACATTAAACTAATGAAATATAGCAAAGGCAAAGGGTAATTATTTTCCAGTAATGAGGTCAATATCAGCATTGCCCTTCAGCCTTTTTATTTTTGAAATACCTTTTAACAACACATTTACAAATGATTCATTTAAATAAAACATAGTTGTAAATAAACAATAATAGTGTACGTAATTCATTATGACTGTTTATGCCTTCTTGCTCTCAGTGACGCTACAGTATTAAATGTGTTGAAATCGCCAGTAATACTAATCCAAAATCGCCAGTAATACTAATCCAAAATCGCCAGTAATACTAATCCAATATCGCCAGTAATACTAATCCAAAATCGCCAGTAATACTAATCCAAAATCGCCAGTAATACTAATCCAAAATCGCCAGTAATACTAATCCAAAATCGCCAGTAATACTAATCCAAAATCGCCAGTAATACTAATCCAAAATCGCCAGTAATACAAATCCAAAATCGAAGTAATACTAATCCAAAATCGAAGAAAAAACCAATCAAGAATTACAATACAGAAGGTAAACAGATGTAGGTAAAATGTGTTATCAAGTTAATCGATCAACATGTAATTCCATTAAAAAGATCACTATATGAACTATCATATCAATTGAGGCCTTTTTCTGTAAAACTGCCAACATTACTTTTCTAGACAGTAATTATGATAAACAATTAAATACAGATATTCTTATATCTCATTTAAAACCTGATCATGATAAATATTGTATTACCTTTGAATATCTAGACCTGATTGTGATAAATATTGTATTACCTTTGAATATCTAGACCTGATTGTGATAAATATTGTATTACCTTTGAATATCTAGACCTGATTGTGATAAATATTGTATTACCTTTGAATATCTAGACCTGATTGTGATAAATATTGTATTACCTTTGAATATCTAGACCTGGTTGTGATAAATATTGTATTACCTTTGAATATCTAGACCTGATCATGATAAATATTGTATTACCTTTGAATATCTAGACCTGATTGCTGTTTTTACCTTTTAATATATTACCATGAATTGATATTCTAAAGCCCTTTTTAACACCTACAAAATCCATGTATTGTATAAAGTGAATAAGCCGTTCAAATAAGAATCCAATAACAGGTGGTTTAATCATCAGGGGAGAAAACAAAACGTGGATATAAAACTATATCAAATCTGGGGCACATTAGGAGCAAGAATATGGAAAATCACATTGTAATAATGTAGTAGGGAGGACCAATTCATTCCATAGTTTATATTTAACGTACAGACTTTTGTGAGTGTCTCACGCTACGTCCGGTTTGACAGTACTGTATGACACAATGAAGTAATAGGTATGATAGTATGCATGTATAGATAATATAATACAATAAGTACCGACAATACTTAGGAACAACAGGAATCAAACATACAACAGACACGGCATACAAGGTAAAAACATAAAAGCCAAACATGGCGACATAGTCAAAGAATAAATTGATCTGTGAATTTAGAATTGGTCATTGTGTTGAAAACATTACTGGTTCTGTGCTTAGTAATCCAAAGCTTGAAATATATCTCGTTAGATCATCTTAAAGCAAGTAGAATATTTCAACGTCCAAGCTTTTCAACATCCAAACCAGGACTGTTTTCACATACGAGAATTTCTAAATAAAACATAATATATAATGTGAAGCTAATAAGGTTTATAATCAACAGAAAGGAATTGCTCGACAGGTGTTCTAAACTATGTACTATGGTGCCTTCACCATAACGGCGGAGGATCGGAAACTAAAAAAGACGAAAAAAAAAGATAAATAAAAATCACAACTTTTTAAAACTAAATTAAAATAATGAGAAATGGATAAGGTTGATATAGATGTATCCGTGGTGTTTTAATTTACCGCCTGAATATAATCAGAATCGTTGTAATCAAACTTGGGAATAAGGGACCTGAGTTTTTCCACGATATCCTTGTGTTTGGCCATGTCTGTGGCGAGTATTAGAACCAGCATCTCCTTGATAAGACAAGTACATCAGATACAAACAATCATACAAAATTGATAGTTCCGTCCAAACTGGTGAGCTGGTCACGACCATTGTATACGTCTGCTTATTCCAAACAGGAGACTTGTCCGAAAATCACAGATGTCAGGTATTCAAAGGTTCTATGAATACCAAAGTACTCAACAATTTGGACGGTTATTTCAATAAATATATATACATATTAGATACAAACATAACTGACTTGAAAAACCTCTTCATCAGGAATCTAGTATACTTTTGTTAAGTAAAATAACCTCTGAATACAATAAGTCATATGAATTTTCTGTGAGATCTGGACATACATTCAGTTCGAGATAATGAGGTTTTCCCAGCTTAACACCAACAAACACTTGGCCATACTGCCAGGTGCTCGTTTGACACACAGACGCTTGGACACCTCCAAACCCGGTTACTCGTACTGATCTACAGCACTATTCAGACAACAGACAGACGCACCAAACACCGCACACCATCTTCAGTTAAAATAATATCTTCAGAAACCTGATGTTTTTCGATCTCAAAATAAAGTGATGGCTTTTGTGTGTGTCTGAATTATACGTAGAAATCAGTGAGTATCGAAAGGTTTGCTGCCAATACATATGTACATGTATATATTATATGTAACACGGAACATCTCGGGAGTTACCGTTTCCATCTGCTCTTTATCCTGGTAGTCAAAGCCTAGTTCTATCTTAGCCTTGAAACATTCCATAATCTCACCATGGCGTGCCATATCACTGGCTAGTATCAACATAGTCATAGCCTGGGGTAGAAAGGGAGGTAACTCTTATCGTATTAACATATACTGAAATGCACATGTATTATCAGCCTGATATAACAAAACTCTCATTAACCAATAAAAAAGATAAATGATAATGAAACAAGTCTGTCCCCGCTTTGATGGAAATTGAGACAAACACTAGACAATTCTAAATGTCTAAAACATGAACAATTCATTTGAATGCATAACGTTGATTTTTGAACTCTTCATATCATAGCACCAGATAAAAAAAAACTTTACCTTAATCTTCAACTAAGAAATACCGAATAAATAGTCAAGTCAAAAGGTAAAAAAGATCATTTGATTTTCCAATTTGACGCTACACTATTGATGCTTGATGAAACAAAAATGCGAAGTACCTGAATCAAATAACATCTCTATCATGATATACATTTCCTGAAAAATAAATGTGATGGCCGCTTCCTACTACAACAATAGCATGTTGCGTTACCCCGTGAGTTGTATGTGTATATTACACACATCCTTTGATAAGTCAACTTGACTTGATTAAAGCCCTGTAACCAAATAGCTAGTACAGGCATGATAGGCCACTTATTTTGTATAAGAATATGGTCTCATACATGTTATCATGTTAAAAGTTTCAAAATATATATACATTTGAAAACCGAGAAACTGATTAACAATAAAAAATTAAAAAGTAAATGATTTAATAGATTGCATCATTTTTAGATATTATATAAACATTATATATTTATATATCATCTAAATAACAATGAAGTTAAACTAATATATTACTAAAATTATATGTTATATAATGTCCAGCACCATCTACTCACAGTGAAGTATGGTTCTGTATATCACATTGTGATGTACGATCTACATTAATTCTTGTTACGAGTATCACATGCTTACTGAGGTAACAATGTATAATAAGATGAATAACGTAATTAAGAATGCGAGGTACTTATCTGTCTACAAAGCATACACATAATTACATCCTGATGACTTGTTAGATTTTACGATGAATAAAACAGTAATGATACTTAAGTAACAACAGTCCTATTTACTGTATATAACAGTAATGATACTTAAGTAACAACAGTCCTATTTACTGTATATAACAGTAATGATACTTAAGTAACAACAGTCTTATTTACTGTATATAACAGTAATGATACTTAAGTAACAACAGTCTTATTTACTGTATATAACGGTAATGATACTTAAGTAACAACAGTCTTATTTACTGTATATAACAGTAACAGTAATGATACTTAAGTAACAACAGTCTTATTTACTGTATATAACAGTAATGATACTTAAGTAACAACAATCTTATTTACTGTATATAACAGTAATGATACTTAAGTAACAACAGTCCTATTTACTGTATATAACAGTAATGTTTAAGTAACAACAGTCCTATTTACTGTATACAACAGTAATGATACTTAAGTAACAACAGTCCTATTTACTGTATATAACAGTAATGATACTTAAGTAACAACAGTCTTATTTACTGTATATAACAGTAATGATACTTAAGTAACAACAGTCTTATTTACTGTATATAACAGTAATGATACTTAAGTAACAACAGTCTTATTGACTGTATATAACAGTAATGATACTTAAGTAACAACAGTCTTATTTACTGTATATAACAGTAATGATACTTAAGTAACAACAGTCTTATTGACTGTATATAACAGTAATGATACTTAAGTAACAACAATCTTATTTACTGTATATAACAGTAATGATACTTAAGTAACAACAGTCTTATTGACTGTATATAACAGTAATGATACTTAAGTAACAACAGTCCTATTTACTGTATATAACAGTAATGATACTTAAGTAACAACAATCTTATTTACTGTATATAACAGTAATGATACTTAAGTAACAACAATCCTATTTACTGTATATAACAGTAATGATACTTAAGTAACAACAGTCTTATTAACTGTATATAACAGTAATGATACTTAAGTAACAACAGTCTTATTTACTGTATATAACAGTAATGATACTTAAGTAAAAACAGTCCTATTTACTGTATATAACAGTAATGTTTAAGTAACAACAGTCCTATTTACTGTATATAACAGTAATGTTTAAGTAACAACAGTCTTATTTACTGTATATAACAGTAATGTTTAAGTAACAACAGTCTTATTTACTGTATATAACAGTAATGATACTTAAGTAACAACAGTCTTATTTACTGTATATAACAGTAATGATACTTAAGTAACAACAGTCCTATTTACTGTATATAACAGTAATGATACTTAAGTAACAACAGTCTTATTTACTGAATATAACAGTAATGATTAAGTAACAACAGTCTTATTTACTGTATATAACAGTAATGATACTTAAGTAACAAGTCTTATTTACTGTATATAACAGTAATGATACTTAAGTAACAACAGTCCTATTTACTGTATATAACAGTAATGTTTAAGTAACAACAGTCTTATTTACTGTATATAACAGTAATGATACTTAAGTAAAAACAGTCTTATTTACTGTATATAACAGTAATGATACTTAAGTAACAACAGTCTTATTTACTGTATATAACAGTAATGTTTAAGTAACAACAGTCTTATTTACTGTATATAACAGTAATGATACTTAAGTAACAAGTCTTATTTACTGTATATAACAGTAATGCTACCTAAGTAACAACAGTCCTATTTACTGTATATAACAGTAATGTTTAAGTAACAACAGTCTTATTTACTGTATATAACAGTAATGATACTTAAGTAACAACAGTCTTATTTACTGTATATAACAGTAATGTTTAAGTAACAACAGTCTTATTTATTGTATATAACAGTAATGATACTTTAGTAACAACAGTCTTATTTACTGTATATAACAGTAATGTTTAAGTAACAACAGTCTTATTTACTGTATATAACAGTAATGCTACCTAAGTAACAACAGTCTTATTTACTGTATATAACAGTAATGATACTTAAGTAACAACAGTCCTATTTACTGTATATAACAGTAATGATACTTAAGTAACAACAGTCCTATTTACTGTATATAACAGTAATGCTACCTAAGTAACAACAGTCTTATTTACTGTATATAACAGTAATGATACTTAAGTAACAACAGTCTTATTTACTGTATATAACAGTAATGATACTTAAGTAACAACAGTCTTATTTACTGTATATAACAGTAATGATACTTAAGTAACAAGTCTTATTTACTGTATATAACAGTAATGATACTTAAGTAACAACAGTCTTATTGACTGTATATAACAGTAATGATACTTAAGTAACAACAGTCTTATTTACTGTATATAACAGTAATGTTTAAGTAACAACAGTCTTATTTACTGTATATAACAGTAATGATACTTAAGTAAAAACAGTCTTATTTACTGTATATAACAGTAATGATACTTAAGTAACAACAGTCTTATTTACTGTATATAACAGTAATGTTTAAGTAACAACAGTCTTATTTACTGTATATAACAGTAATGATACTTAAGTAACAAGTCTTATTTACTGTATATAACAGTAATGCTACCTAAGTAACAACAGTCCTATTTACTGTATATAACAGTAATGATACTTAAGTAACAACAGTCTTATTTACTGTATATAACAGTAATGATACTTAAGTAACAACAGTCTTATTTACTGTATATAACAGTAATGATACTTAAGTAACAAGTCTTATTTACTGTATATAACAGTAATGATACTTAAGTAACAACAGTCTTATTGACTGTATATAACAGTAATGATACTTAAGTAACAACAGTCTTATTTACTGTATATAACAGTAATGTTTAAGTAACAACAGTCTTATTTACTGTATATAACAGTAATGATACTTAAGTAAAAACAGTCTTATTTACTGTATATAACAGTAATGATACTTAAGTAACAACAGTCTTATTTACTGTATATAACAGTAATGTTTAAGTAACAACAGTCTTATTTACTGTATATAACAGTAATGATACTTAAGTAACAAGTCTTATTTACTGTATATAACAGTAATGCTACCTAAGTAACAACAGTCCTATTTACTGTATATAACAGTAATGTTTAAGTAACAACAGTCTTATTTACTGTATATAACAGTAATGATACTTAAGTAACAACAGTCTTATTTACTGTATATAACAGTAATGTTTAAGTAACAACAGTCTTATTTACTGTATATAACAGTAATGCTACCTAAGTAACAACAGTCTTATTTACTGTATATAACAGTAATGATACTTAAGTAACAACAGTCCTATTTACTGTATATAACAGTAATGCTACCTAAGTAACAACAGTCCTATTTACTGTATATAACAGTAATGTTTTAGTAACAACAGTCTTATTTATTGTATATAACAGTAATGATACTTTAGTAACAACAGTCTTATTAACTGTATATAACAGTAATGTTTAAGTAACAACAGTCTTATTTACTGTATATAACAGTAATGCTACCTAAGTAACAACAGTCTTATTTACTGTATATAACAGTAATGATACTTAAGTAACAACAGTCCTATTTACTGTATATAACAGTAATGATACTTAAGTAACAACAGTCCTATTTACTGTATATAACAGTAATGCTACCTAAGTAACAACAGTCTTATTTACTGTATATAACAGTAATGATACTTAAGTAACAACAGTCTTATTTACTGTATATAACAGTAATGTTTAAGTAACAACAGTCTTATTTACTGTATATAACAGTAATGATACTTAAGTAACAAGTCTTATTTACTGTATATAACAGTAATGATACTTAAGTAACAACAATCTTATTTACTGTATATAACAGTAATGATACTTAAGTAACAACAGTCTTATTTACTGTATATAACAGTAATGATACTTAAGTAACAACAGTCTTATTTACTGTATATAACAGTATTGATACTTAAGTAACAACAGCCCTATTTACTGTATATAACAGTAATGATACTTAAGTAACAACAATCTTACTTACTGTATATAACAGTAATGATACTTAAGTAACAACAGTCCTATTTACTGTATATAACAGTAATGATACTTAAGTAACAACAGTCTTATTTACTGTATATAACGGTAATGATACTTAAGTAACAACAGTCTTATTTACTGTATATAACAGTAACAGTAATGATACTTAAGTAACAACAGTCTTATTTACTGTATATAACAGTAATGATACTTAAGTAACAACAATCTTATTTACTGTATATAACAGTAATGTTTAAGTAACAACAGTCTTATTTACTGTATATAACAGTAATGATACTTAAGTAACAACAGTCCTATTTAGTGTATATAACAGTAATGTTACTTAAGTAACAACAGTCCTATTTACTGTATATAACAGTAATGATACTTAAGTAACAACAGTCTTATTTACTGTATATAACAGTAATGATACTTAAGTAACAAGTCTTATTTACTGTATATAACAGTAATGATACTTAAGTAACAACAGTCTTATTGACTGTATATAACAGTAATGATACTTAAGTAACAACAGTCTTATTTACTGTATATAACAGTAATGATACTTAAGTAACAACAGTCCTATTTACTGTATATAACAGTAATGCTACCTAAGTAACAACAGTCCTATTTACTGTATATAACAGTAATGTTTAAGTAACAACAGTCTTATTTATTGTATATAACAGTAATGATACTTTAGTAACAACAGTCTTATTTACTGTATATAACAGTAATGTTTAAGTAACAACAGTCTTATTTACTGTATATAACAGTAATGCTACCTAAGTAACAACAGTCTTATTTACTGTATATAACAGTAATGATACTTAAGTAACAACAGTCCTATTTACTGTATATAACAGTAATGATACTTAAGTAACAACAGTCCTATTTACTGTATATAACAGTAATGCTACCTAAGTAACAACAGTCTTATTGACTGTATATAACAGTAATGATACTTAAGTAACAACAGTCTTATTTACTGTATATAACAGTAATGTTTAAGTAACAACAGTCTTATTTACTGTATATAACAGTAATGATACTTAAGTAACAAGTCTTATTTACTGTATATAACAGTAATGATACTTAAGTAACAACAATCTTATTTACTGTATATAACAGTAATGATACTTAAGTAACAACAGTCTTATTTACTGTATATAACAGTAATTATACTTAAGTAACAACAGTCTTATTTACTGTATATAACAGTATTGATACTTAAGTAACAACAGCCCTATTTACTGTATATAACAGTAATGATACTTAAGTAACATCAATCTTATTTACTGTATATAACAGTAATGATACTTAAGTAACAACAGTCCTATTTACTGTATATAACAGTAATCATACTTAAGTAACAACAGTCTTATTTACTGTATATAATAGTAATCATACTTAAGTAACAACAGTCCTATTTACTGTATATAACAGTAATGATACTTAAGTAATAACAGTCCTATTTACTGTATATAACAGTAATGATACTTAAGTAACAACAGTCTTATTTACTGTATATAACAGTAATGTTTAAGTAACAACAGTCTTATTTACTGTATATAACAGTAATGATACTTAAGTAACAACAGTCCTATTTACTGTATATAACAGTAATGTTACTTCAGTAACAACAGTCCTATTTACTGTATATAACAGTAATGATACTTAAGTAACGACAGTCTTATTTACTGTATATAACAGTAATGATACTTAAGTAACAAGTCTTATTTACTGTATATAACAGTAATGATACTTAAGTAACAACAGTCTTATTGACTGTATATAACAGTAATGATACTTAAGTAACAACAGTCTTATTTACTGTATATAACAGTAATGATACTTAAGTAACAACAGTCCTATTTACTGTATATAACAGTAATGATACTTAAGTAACAACAGTCTTATTTACTGTATATAACAGTAATGATACTTAAGTAACAACAGTCTTATTTACTGTATATAACGGTAATGATACTTAAGTAACAACAGTCTTATTTACTGTATATAACAGTAACAGTAATGATACTTAAGTAACAACAGTCTTATTTACTGTATATAACAGTAATGATACTTAAGTAACAACAATCTTATTTACTGTATATAACAGTAATGATACTTAAGTAACAACAGTCTTATTTACTGTATATAACAGTAATGATACTTAAGTAACAACAGTCTTATTTACTGTATATAACAGTAATGATACTTAAGTAACAACAGTCTTATTGACTGTTTATAACAGTAATGATACTTAAGTAACAACAATCTTATTTACTGTATATAACAGTAATGATACTTAAGTAACAACAGTCTTATTTACTGTATATAACAGTAATGATACTTAAGTAACAACAGTCCTATTTACTGTATATAACAGTAATGATACTTAAGTAACAACAATCTTATTTACTGTATATAACAGTAATGATACTTAAGTAACAACAATCCTATTTACTGTATATAACAGTAATGATACTTAAGTAACAACAGTCTTATTAACTGTATATAACAGTAATGATACTTAAGTAACAACAGTCTTATTTACTGTATATAACAGTAATGATACTTAAGTAAAAACAGTCCTATTTACTGTATATAACAGTAATGTTTAAGTAACAACAGTCCTATTTACTGTATATAACAGTAATGTTTAAGTAACAACAGTCTTATTTACTGTATATAACAGTAATGTTTAAGTAACAACAGTCTTATTTACTGTATATAACAGTAATGATACTTAAGTAACAACAGTCTTATTTACTGTATATAACAGTAATGATACTTAAGTAACAACAGTCTTATTTACTGTATATAACAGTATTGATACTTAAGTAACAACAGCCCTATTTACTGTATATAACAGTAATGATACTTAAGTAACAACAGTCTTATGTACTGTATATAACAGTAATGATACTTAAGTAACAACAGTCGTATTTACTGAATATAACAGTAATGATTAAGTAACAACAGTCTTATTTACTGTATATAACAGTAATGATACTTAAGTAACAAGTCTTATTTACTGTATATAACAGTAATGATACTTAAGTAACAACAGTCCTATTTACTGTATATAACAGTAATGTTTAAGTAACAACAGTCTTATTTACTGTATATAACAGTAATGATACTTAAGTAAAAACAGTCTTATTTACTGTATATAACAGTAATGATACTTAAGTAACAACAGTCTTATTTACTGTATATAACAGTAATGTTTAAGTAACAACAGTCTTATTTACTGTATATAACAGTAATGATACTTAAGTAACAAGTCTTATTTACTGTATATAACAGTAATGCTACCTAAGTAACAACAGTCCTATTTACTGTATATAACAGTAATGTTTAAGTAACAACAGTCTTATTTACTGTATATAACAGTAATGATACTTAAGTAACAACAGTCTTATTTACTGTATATAACAGTAATGTTTAAGTAACAACAGTCTTATTTACTGTATATAACAGTAATGCTACCTAAGTAACAACAGTCTTATTTACTGTATATAACAGTAATGATACTTAAGTAACAACAGTCCTATTTACTGTATATAACAGTAATGCTACCTAAGTAACAACAGTCCTATTTACTGTATATAACAGTAATGTTTAAGTAACAACAGTCTTATTTATTGTATATAACAGTAATGATACTTTAGTAACAACAGTCTTATTTACTGTATATAACAGTAATGTTTAAGTAACAACAGTCTTATTTACTGTATATAACAGTAATGCTACCTAAGTAACAACAGTCTTATTTACTGTATATAACAGTAATGATACTTAAGTAACAACAGTCCTATTTACTGTATATAACAGTAATGATACTTAAGTAACAACAGTCCTATTTACTGTATATAACAGTAATGCTACCTAAGTAACAACAGTCTTATTTACTGTATATAACAGTAATGATACTTAAGTAACAACAGTCTTATTTACTGTATATAACAGTAATGTTTAAGTAACAACAGTCTTATTTACTGTATATAACAGTAATGATACTTAAGTAACAAGTCTTATTTACTGTATATAACAGTAATGATACTTAAGTAACAACAATCTTATTTACTGTATATAACAGTAATGATACTTAAGTAACAACAGTCTTATTTACTGTATATAACAGTAATGATACTTAAGTAACAACAGTCTTATTTACTGTATATAACAGTATTGATACTTAAGTAACAACAGCCCTATTTACTGTATATAACAGTAATGATACTTAAGTAACAACAATCTTATTTACTGTATATAACAGTAATGATACTTAAGTAACAACAGTCCTATTTACTGTATATAACAGTAATCATACTTAAGTAACAACAGTCTTATTTACTGTATATAATAGTAATCATACTTAAGTAACAACAGTCCTATTTACTGTATATAACAGTAATGATACTTAAGTAATAACAGTCCTATTTACTGTATATAACAGTAATGATACTTAAGTAACAACAGTCTTATTTACTGTATATAACAGTAATGTTTAAGTAACAACAGTCTTATTTACTGTATATAACAGTAATGATACTTAAGTAACAACAGTCCTATTTACTGTATATAACAGTAATGTTACTTAAGTAACAACAGTCCTATTTACTGTATATAACAGTAATGATACTTAAGTAACGACAGTCTTATTTACTGTATATAACAGTAATGATACTTAAGTAACAAGTCTTATTTACTGTATATAACAGTAATGATACTTAAGTAACAACAGTCTTATTGACTGTATATAACAGTAATGATACTTAAGTAACAACAGTCTTATTTACTGTATATAACAGTAATGATACTTAAGTAACAACAGTCCTATTTACTGTATATAACAGTAATGATACTTAAGTAACAACAGTCCTATTTACTGTATATAACAGTAATGATACTTAAGTAACAACAGTCTTATTTACTGTATATAACAGTAATGATACTTAAGTAACAACAGTCTTATTTACTGTATATAACGGTAATGATACTTAAGTAACAACAGTCTTATTTACTGTATATAACAGTAACAGTAATGATACTTAAGTAACAACAGTCTTATTTACTGTATATAACAGTAATGATACTTAAGTAACAACAGTCTTATTTACTGTATATAACAGTAATGATACTTAAGTAACAACAGTCTTATTTACTGTATATAACAGTAATGATACTTAAGTAACAACAGTCTTATTTACTGTATATAACAGTAATGATACTTAAGTAACAACAGTCTTATTGACTGTTTATAACAGTAATGATACTTAAGTAACAACAATCTTATTTACTGTATATAACAGTAATGATACTTAAGTAACAACAGTCTTATTGACTGTATATAACAGTAATGATACTTAAGTAACAACAGTCCTATTTACTGTATATAACAGTAATGATACTTAAGTAACAACAATCTTATTTACTGTATATAACAGTAATGATACTTAAGTAACAACAATCCTATTTACTGTATATAACAGTAATGATACTTAAGTAACAACAGTCTTATTAACTGTATATAACAGTAATGATACTTAAGTAACAACAGTCTTATTTACTGTATATAACAGTAATGATACTTAAGTAAAAACAGTCCTATTTACTGTATATAACAGTAATGTTTAAGTAACAACAGTCCTATTTACTGTATATAACAGTAATGTTTAAGTAACAACAGTCTTATTTACTGTATATAACAGTAATGTTTAAGTAACAACAGTCTTATTTACTGTATATAACAGTAATGATACTTAAGTAACAACAGTCTTATTTACTGTATATAACAGTAATGATACTTAAGTAACAACAGTCTTATTTACTGTATATAACAGTATTGATACTTAAGTAACAACAGCCCTATTTACTGTATATAACAGTAATGATACTTAAGTAACAACAGTCTTATGTACTGTATATAACAGTAATGATACTTAAGTAACAACAGTCGTATTTACTGAATATAACAGTAATGATTAAGTAACAACAGTCTTATTTACTGTATATAACAGTAATGATACTTAAGTAACAAGTCTTATTTACTGTATATAACAGTAATGATACTTAAGTAACAACAGTCCTATTTACTGTATATAACAGTAATGTTTAAGTAACAACAGTCTTATTTACTGTATATAACAGTAATGATACTTAAGTAAAAACAGTCTTATTTACTGTATATAACAGTAATGATACTTAAGTAGCAACAGTCTTATTTACTGTATATAACAGTAATGTTTAAGTAACAACAGTCTTATTTACTGTATATAACAGTAATGATACTTAAGTAACAAGTCTTATTTACTGTATATAACAGTAATGCTACCTAAGTAACAACAGTCCTATTTACTGTATATAACAGTAATGTTTAAGTAACAACAGTCTTATTTACTGTATATAACAGTAATGATACTTAAGTAACAACAGTCTTATTTACTGTATATAACAGTAATGTTTAAGTAACAACAGTCTTATTTACTGTATATAACAGTAATGCTACCTAAGTAACAACAGTCTTATTTACTGTATATAACAGTAATGATACTTAAGTAACAACAGTCCTATTTACTGTATATAACAGTAATGCTACCTAAGTAACAACAGTCCTATTTACTGTATATAACAGTAATGTTTAAGTAACAACAGTCTTATTTATTGTATATAACAGTAATGATACTTTAGTAACAACAGTCTTATTTACTGTATATAACAGTAATGTTTAAGTAACAACAGTCTTATTTACTGTATATAACAGTAATGCTACCTAAGTAACAACAGTCTTATTTACTGTATATAACAGTAATGATACTTAAGTAACAACAGTCCTATTTACTGTATATAACAGTAATGATACTTAAGTAACAACAGTCCTATTTACTGTATATAACAGTAATGCTACCTAAGTAACAACAGTCTTATTTACTGTATATAACAGTAATGATACTTAAGTAACAACAGTCTTATTTACTGTATATAACAGTAATGTTTAAGTAACAACAGTCTTATTTACTGTATATAACAGTAATGATACTTAAGTAACAAGTCTTATTTATTGTATATAACAGTAATGATACTTAAGTAACAACAATCTTATTTACTGTATATAACAGTAATGATACTTAAGTAACAACAGTCTTATTTACTGTATATAACAGTAATGATACTTAAGTAACAACAGTCTTATTTACTGTATATAACAGTATTGATACTTAAGTAACAACAGCCCTATTTACTGTATATAACAGTAATGATACTTAAGTAACAACAATCTTATTTACTGTCTATAACAGTAATGATACTTAAGTAACAACAGTCCTATTTACTGTATATAACAGTAATGATACTTAAGTAACAACAGTCTTATTTACTGTATATAATAGTAATCATACTTAAGTAACAACAGTCCTATTTACTGTATATAACAGTAATGATACTTAAGTAATAACAGTCCTATTTACTGTATATAACAGTAATGATACTTAAGTAACAACAGTCTTATTTACTGTATATAACAGTAATGTTTAAGTAACAACAGTCTTATTTACTGTATATAACAGTAATGATACTTAAGTAACAACAGTCTTATTTACTGTATATAACAGTAATGATACTTAAGTAACAACAGTCCTATTTACTGTATATAACAGTAATGTTACTTAAGTAACAACAGTCCTATTTACTGTATATAACAGTAATGATACTTAAGTAACAACAGTCTTATTTACTGTATATAACAGTAATGATACTTAAGTAACAAGTCTTATTTACTGTATATAACAGTAATGATACTTAAGTAACAACAGTCTTATTGACTGTATATAACAGTAATGATACTTAAGTAACAACAGTCTTATTTACTGTATATAACAGTAATGATACTTAAGTAACAACAGTCCTATTTACTGTATATAACAGTAATGATACTTAAGTAACAACAATCTTATTTACAGTATATAACAGTAATGATACTTAAGTAACAACAGTCTTATTTACTGTATATAACAGTAATGATACTTAACTTACAACAGTCCTATTTACTGTATATAACAGTTATGATACTTATGTAACAACAGTCCTATTTACTGTATATAACAGTAATGATACTTAAGTAACAACAGTCTTATGTACTGTATATAACAGTAATGATACTTAAGTAACAACAGTCGTATTTACTGAATATAACAGTAATGATTAAGTAACAACAGTCTTATTTACTGTATATAACAGTAATGATACTTAAGTAACAAGTCTTATTTACTGTATATAACAGTAATGATACTTAAGTAACAACAGTCTTATTTACTGTATATAACAGTAATGTTTAAGTAACAACAGTCTTATTTACTGTATATAACAGTAATGATATTTAAGTAACAACAGTCTTATTTACTGTATATAACAGTAATGATACTTAAGTAACAACATTCTTATTTACTGTATATAACAGTAATGATACTTAAGTAACAACAGTCTTATTTACTGTATATAACAGTAATGATACTTAAGTAACAAGTCTTATTTACTGTATATAACAGTAATGATACTTAAGTAACAACAGTCTTATTTACTGTATATAACAGTAATGATACTTAAGTAACAACAGTCCTATGTACTATTAAGTTAAACATCATGTTACTTAAATACTTACAGCGCGTATCCGTTTGTAAACATCTTTATCTGTATTTGCAAAAATATTGCATTCTGGGTTTGAGAGTATTTTGAATGCGACTGCGCAGTGATGGTTTTCCAAGGGAGAGATATCATTGTAGCGGATAGCCAGTTCTGTCCGCGCGTTGATCTGGTACCTGTAATCAAAATTACAAGTGTCATATTAGTATGACCTAATTAACAATCACAAAACAACAGAGAACACTGACATTATTATATTTTATATCATTATGCCATAATTAGCGATCATAAAACCACAGATAATACCGATATTATTATATTTTATATCATTATGTCATAATGAACGGAAACATATGGTATAGATATGAAAGTATTTGTGCGACCTTCTCGAATATGTTACCCATATACCAAACATTGACTTTCCTAGCATAATGAAGATATCTGGAAATCAAAATGTATTTGTTTTCACAGCCAGAAACTGAAACTACTCTAACTAATAGCAAGTTCGATTGAAATCCTCCTAATCTCAATATCCAATTTAGAGGGACCAGATATATGAACTTTTCATACATATCGACATCAATTTGATAGAAAGAAAGATTCCAACAAAACAAAACAGTAACATCGCAAGTGGTATTCCCTTGTGACGTCATCAGATACGACTCGAAGAATTGATGCATGTTCATTTCAGCATCATTTTACTAAATAAGAAAAGAAACAACAAAATAAAACGAAAGTGTACACAAAATCGTAAATCTGAAATAAATTACAAATTCTAATCTTGTAAAAGTAAATATTTCGAAATGGTACACATCATTTGTTTCATCATAGATATATAGATGCCATGTTTTTCAACGGAGAACAACGGTAGCGACATCTGATTTGAATGTGAAGGAATACAAGAAATAGTTTATCGTAGTGGATGGTCGGTAGAATACTTCCATGCTTTTTATACAGGTATTTGCAATGTGTTCGTCAGATAGCGGGTTTTCATTGAAGCCGTAAAGTTCTATTGACGATAGCTTAAAGTGGCATTGCGCATGCTCACTTTATCTCTTTATCTTTGAGTCATAATCAAATCATGAATTTATTTTTGGTATCGTACAACTTAACTGATACAATGTTTGATATAAAAACAGACCAAAAACATGCTGACTTTTTCAAAATAATCATTTTTTAACTTTATCGAATATCAATTTAACATCCTGATCCCATATTGGTTTGGTGATCAATATTTTTTCAATGATTTGAAGAAATTTGGGAACGACTTCAATTGATTGATTATGATTCTTTGCGTTTTATTTTGAGCTATTGTTTAATAATTTGAACGATTTTATAGAATGTCTAGATTTCATATGTGAACATGAGACTGTATGTATAGCTACATGCCCCTGTCCTCCGTGTTTATTTTATTTTATTTATTATTTTTTCTAAGGTAGTTTACCAACGGTTGTTCCTTGTAAAATTAGTTTCTAATACGTGTGTTGCATTCACAGGTGAGCTTTATAAATCAATATCATAATACCTACATATAAATCAATATCATAATACCTACATATAAATCAATATCATAATACCTACGGTTGCCATGACAACCCGAATTAATCTACGGTATTTTATCATCAATAGATACAAGAACTATGTTTGACTATAGCGAGAGAATCGACCACTGGCCAACGAAATATCCAGTCAAAATAGACATACATTTGTACAAGAGAATGATGCATGGCAAATGGGATTATATGCCATGCAATCCAAGTTTCAACGTAATGGCATTCGGATGTATACGTCATGACATCTGGGCGATTACACCATGTCATCCTGGTCTATACGTCATTTTAATCTAAATGTAGCATAAATCGAACAGTTCAAAGAAACGGACAGATTCATTTTGCTTTCATATTGATATGCTGAACAAAACGAAAACAACATCAATCATTACGTGTTATTGTAACCCGGATGATCAAGATCGTGACAGATGCATGACGTCAGCAGCACGCCCAAGTCCTCACGTGACATCTTCTCCCAAAGTTTACAGAGATGGATCATCCCGTACATCATCTGAGTCACACAGAAACAGTGCCGGAAGTTGTGAAAAGGGTTGTTCCTGTAGTTCTCCTGAACACAAAGCTGAAAGACAAAACGACAGTTTTCATTTAGTTGTTTGATGAATCGAGTGTTTTTCCCTAATGATGTCTGCCACGGCTGTATAGTTTTTCCCCGTTTTCCACCCGAGTAAACATCCTTCATTTCCAGCTCTACTTATGCGTAACACTTTATCATTAACCGACATAAGTACGGTTTGATGAAGTCATTAAGCTGTGAAAACATTAATTCAAATTACGATAAACTCACTTGACAGAAAACTAATGACCGCAAGTTCCTGGTAAAAGACTCAAATTAAAGCACTGGATATGATCCTCGCCATTTCAAATTTATACTTAAATCTTCACTTCCCGATAACACCACCAATGACTAGAGCTGTCACCGAGGGGATGACACGTATACCCCCCGCTTTTCCATGATTGGTTTGGATACTTTGTGAAGCTGCTTATGTATTGTGCTATAACCAAATAAAACATGTTCTATGTTTATGTAAGAGCAAATGAGCTCAAATGAGAAAAACAACCAATTTAATGAGATATGAACATTTTTTCGGAGAAAGCATTTACTGGAGGCACAAGTGTATGCAGTCCTTCAACTGTGTAAACGTTTCAAGAAAATCCATTAAAAACAAAATAAATCCATAGCGGGACAAACTTGTAACCATTTCTTACATAAAGAGTCATAACTCTGGGTTTTATAGGAAAAAGTTGTTCCTGGCGGGACAATTCCATGTGGTATTTCAATTCCTTATAAAGTTTCAAGAAAACCCATCCAACAATAGGTGTATGATTAGACGGACAAATTTTTGCTCATTTTGAAAGAAAAAGGAGCATAACTCTATTAGAACTGGTAATTCGGCAAATCTTTGAATAGAGCACAGCCTCATAGTGTCCTCCAACTACATACCAAATTTTAGTAATATCCATTGAAAACAAAGCAAATGCATAGCTAGTTACCATGTTTTACATAAAGGGACATAACTGTGTAAAAAGGGTTTTTTCGGAAGAAGCTGTTACTGGAAACACAACTTCATGCTATCCTTCAACTCTGTAAAAAGTTTCAAGAAAATCCATCAAAAACTAAATGAATGCATAGCCGAACAAAATTTTGCTCGTTTTTAAAGAAAAAGGAGCATACTCTATTAGAACTGGTAATTCGGCAAATCTTTGAATAGAGCTAAGCCTCATAGAGTCCTCTAACTACATACCAAATTTTAGTAAAATCCATCGAAAACAAAGCAATTGCATAGCCGGACAAGCTAGTGACCATTTTTTACATAAAGGGACATAACTCTGTAAAAAGTTTTTTTCCCGAAAGAAGCCGTTACTGGAGACACAACTTCATGCCATCCTACAACCCTGTATAAAGTTTCAAGAAAATCCATCAAAAACTAAGTGAATGCATAGCCCGACAAAGTTATGACACATTTTGTATCAAAAAGGGGCATACCTCTGTTAAAAAGAGCTAAATCGCAAAATCACTGCAGCAAGGTGGTTCCAGTCCAGTACCCCCCCCCCCCCCCCCCCCCCCCCCCTAACTTCGTTGCAGGGGGGTAATTATTTTTGTTATTGTATAACATTTATATTATCTTAATTGTCTTAATTTCTTTAAATATGTGAATAATATGATAATGATATATGTTTTTAAATATCTGGAGCAAAATAAACAAGTTAAACTTAATGCCTTTTAAAGATACAGTACAGAAAAATTGAATTAGAATCTACCATACAGCTGTTTCGTCCTTCTAGGACTCGTCAGTGATGCTAGGGACGTGAAGGGTTGATTATAGGAGGCGACCACATCCAAACTTACTTTATTCAGTAAATTTGATAATTTCCAATGACTTAAATCATTTTCAATATTTTAATTGGAAATAACGTTAATTATATTCTGAAACATGTCACTAAGGCTTACACACAACTTACCAGCCAGCGTTTCAATGTTATAGGATTGATGTTAAATTCCGTCACTAGTCCCAGCTCATGGTACATATGTTCCAGGAGACTAAGCATCTGTCAACAGAAAATGTACTATACAGGAAACATCATAAAATGTACTGTACAGGAAACATCATAAAATGTACTGTACAGGAAACATCATAAAATGTACTATCATTATACAGGAAACATCATAAAATGTACTATCATTATACAGGAAACATCATAAAATGTACTATAATTATATTATACAGGAAACATCATAAAATGTACTATCATTATACAGGAAACATCATAAAATGTACTATCATTATACAGGAATTATCATAAAATGTACTATCATTATACAGGAAACATCATAAATTGTACTATCATTATACAGCAAACATCATAAATTGTATAACTATCATTATACAAGAAACATCATAAAATGTACTATCATTATACAGGAATTATCATAAAATGTACTATCATTATACAGGAAACATCATAAATTGTACTATCATTATACAGGAAACATCATAAAATGTACTATCATTATACAGGAAACATCATTAAATGTACTATCATTATACAGGAAACATCATAAAATGTACTATCATTATACAGGACACATCATAAAATGTATTAGTATCATTGTATTATACACGAGATATCATTTAAATGTATTACTACCATTACATTTTACAGAAAATATCATTGAATGTATAACTATCAATATATTATACCTGAAATATCATAACAAATACAACTACCATTGTAACATACATAAAACATCATGAAATGTATAACTTTCTTTGTATCATACAGGGAATTCGTTAAAACAATGTTAGATTCACGGTGTGTCTCTTTTTAACTTTCAATTTCTTCTCAAAATGATATTAGCCGATCGATGTCCGCAAGACCATTCATACTGTATGTGAAATTGGATTGCCTTTACGTAAATAAACCAGTAAATTAGGCAAACAGAACTCAACCCAATCTAGTGCCAATTAATTAGCAAAAATCGATATGAAAGACTGCGTTCAATTTGAGATAATTAAACCACATCTATGCTCAATACAATATCACCAGGAAACGTGAATCAACATGCCACAAGGAAATAACTGGCAAATATTTTCATTTCAAAATATTTAATCAAATACGTTAGATTCAATGAAAATTGGGCAAAACGTTACATCTATAAAAGAAACTCTCCCTATATTGCTTTCTGCTTTTTTTTCCTCAAAATACTTCATTGTATTTATTTTAGAATTTGTCTTGAACTATAGAAGATCATAATACGGATTATACACGTATTAATAAGTTAAAACAAGTATTCGGCCAGCCAAGCACTGCCATATGTTTTGGCCACATGTCAGTCATTCTGTAATAAGCATGCAATCTGAACACTCATACGCTCCAAAAATATCCATTTCACGTATAGCTACTAGCTATTTTCATCCACGATGACAATGTTTCAACAAATTGTAATTAAGTATGGCATTCTACTGAAATTTCAAATTATGTGTATTTGATATCATTGGAGGGACGAATAACAGGTTCCTTTGATCTTGGTAGTTCTTGTGACTACTTAGATAATAACAATACAATTTCGGATTGTCTACGACCTCGCAGTCGTATAAGATCCGTTTTGAATTCACCATGGCATTCATTATGTCTTGATCGTTATCAAGTCTTGCCATCACTGTTGCACGGGTTTACTTTTGTTTGGTATGTTGTGATATTGTTTATGTCCTATTACATGTAACACAATATGGTCATTACGGACGATGTCCACAAATGAAAGGTCATTGATAGACGCTTGTATAGTGTCATCACATTGAAACGACACACATGATACACTTGCTCAGTGCTTTCACAATTAAATGAGACACCTGGGCACCGTATATTTAAATCTTGCTAATCTGTCCCTATTGCATGTTTTCAAGTTGAATTAAGCAAAAAGCTGTAATTTTTTCCAATTTCCTTTTGTTAGAATTAGACCAAAGGACAGAACTCCAACCCTTCCTTAGAGGAACAGAAGCGAGAACTAATGCGAACATAAAGGCATGTCATTGGAGACGTTATTCAGAAAATAAGAGAAACAAATAATATTTTAATTTCAGTCGCCTCTTAAAAATCATTTTCTATGGACAAAAGCTACAATTCGTACACCCTTTGAAACAGCAGGCCAGGAGGAGGAGGAGGAGGAGGAGAGGAGGAGGAGGAGGAGGAGGGAGCACTTTAGGCGCTTCTTAACCCAACATACAATGGCATTAAGCAAGCCGTATCAATCATTGAAGTCTAATATCTCAGAAGATACCAGGAAAATCGCCCTAAACCTCCAGGGGCAGTTAGTCGCTACCTAGTGAGATACAAAAGGCATGCTTTCCCCGCCCACGCAAAATATGTGATGTATGAAACTACAAAACAAAGTGATAGTCACCTACCTCATTCGGCTCCCAATGCCAAATGTCAAACGTTGGCTGCTTCAGATAATTGACCGTTTCTTGGGAAAGTGTATACTGAAACAATATATCTAATGTTGAATCATCAAATTTGTTCATGTTTTATACATACATTATATAACAACACAAGAAGATATTTTCAAATTAAGGTTAAACACCAAACTTCAATAGAATTAATCAAGACTGTTCCAATATTGTGTAGGAGACTTTAAACAAAGATAAATGAATGTATCAATACGTACACTCCTTAGATAAAAATATCCCTTTCGATTAAACATCGATCGGCAAATTTCTAAAAGCAATGTAGCAAGATAATTGAACGTCAAATTTGCAAAGTCAAAGATCGCTTAAGGCATATTATTTTTGTTCACATGGAGATCAATCGTCGGCACGCGCGCAGCCATCCCATTGTTAATGGCGAATATTAAACGGCGCGTAAAAAACACTTTTGATTTCCAATAAGGGGGCATTTAATTTTGTGTAGAGTATTTGAAAGTGGGCAATGATATTATAGTGTAGGACATGAATCTCCGTGGTGTGGACATTCCGATGATATTATAGTGTAGGACATGGATCTCCGTGGTGTGGACATTCCGATGAGATGATAGTGTAGGATATGAATCTCCGTGGTGTGGACATTCCGATGGTATTATAGTGTAGGACATGAATCTCCGTGGTGTGGACATTCCGATGATATTATAGTGTAGGACATGAATCTCCGTGGTGTGGACATTCCGATGATATTATAGTGTAGGACATGAATCTCCGTGGTGTGGACATTCCGATGATATTATAGTGTGAGACATGAATCTCCGTGGTGTGGACATTCCGATGATATTATAGTGTAGGACATGAATCTCCGTGGTGTGGACATTCCGATGATATTATAGTGTAGGACATGAATCTCCGTGGTGTGGACATTCCGATGATATTATAGTGTAGGACATGAATCTCCGTGGTGTGGACATTCCGATGATATTATAGTGTAGGACATGAATCTCCGTGGTGTGGACATTCCGATGATATTATAGTGTAGGAAATGAATCTCCGTGGTGTGGACATTCCGATGATATTATAGTGTAGGACATGAATCTCCGTGGTGTGGACATTCCGATGATATTATAGTGTAGGACACGAATCTCCGTGGTGTGGACATTCCGATGATATTATAGTGTAGGACACGAATCTCCGTGGTGTGGACATTCCGATGATATTATAGTGTAGGACATGAATCTCCGTGGTGTGGACATTCCGATGATATTATAGTGTAGGACACGAATCTCCGTGGTGTGGACATTCCGATGGTATTATAGTGTAGGACATGAATCTCCGTGGTGTGGACATTCCGATGATATTATAGTGTAGGACACGAATCTCCGTGGTGTGGACATTCCGATGATATTATAGTGTAGGACACGAATCTCCGTGGTGTGGACATTCCGATGGTATTATAGTGTAGGACATGAATCTCCGTGGTGTGGACATTCCGATGATATTATAGTGTAGGACATGAATCTCCGTGGTGTGGACATTCCGATGATATTATAGTGTAGGACATGAATCTCCGTGGTGTGGACATTCCGATGATATTATAGTGTAGGACACGAATCTCCGTGGTGTGGACATTCCGATGGTATTATAGTGTAGGACATGAATCTCCGTGGTGTGGACATTCCGATGATATTATAGTGTAGGACATGAATCTCCGTGGTGTGGACATTCCGATGATATTATAGTGTAGGACACGAATCTCCGTGGTGTGGACATTCCGATGATATTATAGTGTAGGACATGAATCTCCGTGGTGTGGACATTCCGATGATATTATAGTGTAGGACATGAATCTCCGTGGTGTGGACATTCCGATGATATTATAGTGCAGGACATGAATCTCCGTGGTGTGGACATTCCGATGATATTATAGTGTAGGACATGAATCTCCGTGGTGTGGACATTCCGATGATATTATAGTGTAGGACATGAATCTCCGTGGTGTGGACATTCCGATGATATTATAGTGTAGGACATGAAGCTCCATTGTTTTGAACATTCCGATGACGTTTCGGTAGTATGGAGATAAATGAAAAAAAATGATAAAATGAAAAGCATGTGATATTAGCGAGGTGCAAATTTCATCTGATCTAGCGACCCGTTTGAAAACACTGAAATATGAACGGATAAGTATTAACGTCACTAAAGACAGACTCGCTACATTTTACTCTTACACTCATCGTGTTGAATGTTCTCACCTTGAACACACAAACAAGGGAGTGACGTGGTGGTAGGAATACAATTTTTGACGTTAACACGTTTACACTAAAAAAATAGTCTCTCTAAAAGATTGTAACATGAAAAATGACTTTGAATCACAAGTAAAATAATAAAACATAAGACAGGAACAGTCATTATGCTGAACTACGGGTGACCCGAAAACGAAGATAAATGGAACAAAATTATTTAACAGACAACCCTATTCTTTAATTAGGTATTGATGAAAGTCACCGAAACAATGTCAGTACAGTAGTAATGTATTCGTTGATTCTGTGATACTCGGTACTGACCTTTGGGTAGGATGGGACGTCTCTCTTCAGGCTGATTTTCCGTTCATCACTCAAAGCACTATAACATCCATTATAATACATTGGTCTTCGAGGGTTGGAAATTTTCGGGAATCAAATTAAAGGGAAGTGAAAAGAAAAACAAAAATAAAGCAACAGAAAAAGGGTTCAGTAAAGTCTGACTTAATCTAACAGAATAACACAATGATGTAAACAGGTGTCTACGGTAGAGATCTCTCACATGCTTCACAGGGTGAGTCCGTGGTTGTAAGGGAGGGATAACTCTTTCTCTCACCCTGGACATGGATATTCGCAGTTTTACCGGGTTGAGATTTTCTCATCTCAACCTGGGAAAAAGACAAGCTACACGTGCACTTTGAACGTGGTCTTGTTCTCGATAGGGTGACGTCACTATGACCTGACCCGGAACGTTTGAATGCTAAATATCAATATTATTCACAAAAGAAATTAAAATAAATATATACTATCAGAGCTAACTGGGTTCTTGGTGTTCTTTTTGACAAGCTAATCGTAACTTTATTTTGTATGAAATCAACATCGTAAGGTGTAAAGCGTCTGCTGCAGCCTATCACAACTGTCATCCGCCATCCACGTGTTGTTGTTTACATACGTTTGGATTTGGTTCACACTACGATAGGAAAACAGAGTAAGAGAAAAATAATCATTCAGCCCTTTTTGGGATGAGATAGAGGGATCTCAACCCTCGGAGTAATCTCATAAACTTCAAAGGAGGATCACGTGGTTGCAAGGGAAGGGATGACTCTATCTTACATACTTCACAGGGTGATCTCGTGGTGGTTAGGGAGGGGGTCACTCTTTCTCCTACCCTGGACAAGGATATCCAGTTTTACCGCGGTAAGATGGCCTTACCGGAACTATATTGTGTGTATGGAATCAACATCGTGTGTAACAGGGTGTAAAACATCCGCTGTACACTTATCACAAAAGTCATCCGCCGTCCATATGTTGTTGTTTACAAACGTTTGGATGTGGTTCACACTACAGGAAAACAGGGTAAGAGAAAAAGATTCATTCACCTTTTTTGTTAAGATATAGGGGGATCTCAATTCTCGTTGAGAGAGTGTTAAGTTCCCAAACAATCGGCAAGCCTCGTGTTTCGGAACTTCCTATCTCACCCCAAAAAAGGATGGAATATTCCATTAATCTCTCACAGGGAAGAGAGGCAGCTCACACGGACGACGACGCTACTCTCAACCCCATCATTTGATTTCGACGTACGATAAAAAATGTTTCATTTACAGTTTGTTGCTCGTTAGGTAAATGAGAAATATAATAAAGCACGCATCTGTTACGACAAGGATATCTCATCCGTAGTGTAAGCCTGACTCTTACACGGGGTTGAGATTTCCCTGTCCACTTAACAGACCGCTGATTATATTAATGACGTACAGCTTATAGTAGCAGCAAATGTATCGCAAGAAAGAAAACTATGGATTTTGTCAGCCCGAGCAAATGTACAGCAAGAAAATATATACAAAATATCCCAAAATATAACTTTAATCTTTCTTAAGCGAAAGAGTTAGATACGCGAGGGAATCTTTCAAATGTGAATTAAGTTAGCTAATGTGTAGTTGTTTAATTTGATGGAGCTCGTGATTTGCTATTGTCCTCGTCAGAGTTAAATTTCACGCAACACTACCTACCGAGGCTTATCTGAGGGTAGAACGAATATTCATACCCTGCCTACACTGCTCTCCGGCAGGGTATGAAGTCCCTCCCATTGCCGATAGTGTAGCAAGCCCCGATGTGATTCACATCGGGCAGTATTAGCATTGGTAAAATTTTCTCGGATAAAAAAAAAACATGTAAATTGATGATTCTGGTATCTATTATGAATATTCAAGCAACAAACCTGCACATTACTTCAAATGTTTGACAATAAATAGTAAAATCCAAAACGAGCAAGACACACGGAGATATCAGTTCAAACATACCGCCATCTTTGATACAAGTGTAAAGGTCAATTTCCTTATAAGGAAATCAAAATAAATTGATGCTAATGAGGTTTCCCGCGAGATTTCAAAAGAAAAAACAGATTCGGAGTAATATATCTCGGTAAGGAAGGTCAATTCATTCTGAAATTATTTAATTACGCAAAGTAAGATTCGCTTTCTTCACAAGAGTTACAAAAGAGTGGTTAAATATCTCTGATTATGTATTTATTTATCGTAGTAGCTTCATCCATATATGGATCACGGGTTCCATATTTGGGTTAGAATCCTCGCGAGAGTTCTTCGAGAAGTATCATGGCGGATCACGGAGACAACTCCGAGCAGTATGATATCAGAATATGCGAATTAAAGATTTCTAGATTAGACGGTAGGCTAATACATTGCAAAATTGAATTAGAAATGTTTAATTATACGAACTATTACTCCAAAGTTAAACGATATCCGCTATTTGTAGCATTTTCGAGGTTCACTGTTTTGCTACATTACGAGCAATGGGAGGGAATCGTAGCTCTGACGACGACCATCTGTCAAAAATTGTCCGTCCGTCGTCCAGAGCTACGTTATCGCAGCTAATCTGAGGGCAGCAATACATACACCAAACATTCATTATTTTACTTCCACATTGTCTTGGGAGTAAATACTGTGAGGATAATAATAACCCGGGTATCTTGTGCCACAATCGATGGCGGAATATCATACAAAACATAATTATGACGTCCTTTGAATAGCGCTGACGTCATTCTAATGCGATATGTGACGTTTATAGAATAAAGGAGCGCGCAGTCTATCTTTTCTAACAACCTAGATGTACTCCTTATCCTATTCGCGTCCTCCAATCTAGTTCGGTTACCTGGCGTATGACATAAGTTATGAATTAATTAATATTCCTACCATTCTCATACGAGTCTTGATATGTAACTTTCGAACGGAAAACTCTATGCTTAAGTTCACATTTTAAAAAAAATCAGAATTCAAAGTTAAGATAGGAGAAACTATTCAAAGTAAACAAAAAATGAGATTTTGAACAGCATGCATGACAACATGTATATTTTATATCTACTCTAGGTATATGCTAAAGAAAGTGATATAGTTAAGAGATTTATAACCGTAAAAAAATATACAAGTGATAATAGAAGAGGCACAGGGGGCCTGTATCGCTCGCCTGGACATTTCAATTGTAAATATTTCACAAATACTTTTCTCACTTTTGGGTCTCTTTGCAGTACAATATATTGCAGTCAATAATTAACTTTAAAAACATTTACTTGTAGCTTTCTCTGGATTCAATGAAGTGTCAAAGCATAAAAAAACCCATTAATAGCCAATTTACTTCCATTTTCGGGTCCTGGTCCCCTTCCCTTACTCTAGGAGGAATGGACTATTTAGTAGGACCTTATTCAGTTCGTGTGACCCTGTGGGGCCAGATCCACTGTTGATACAAGTTATGGTTCCCCAATAATTGTTCGGACCAAATCTGGTTTAAAACCACTTGTCTTCAAGACAAGGAGCAATTCTAAGGAAATTTTGTGTCAACCATAGACGAACAAAAGACGCTACGCCATGCCGTATGCTGACTTATCCTTTATACAAGGTGAGCTAAAATAACCGAAACAACTAGAGGTATAATCCGAATGGAAATAACCTAAACAAACAAAGGTATACCCCCAATGAAGCTGCATGCTAAATTAAGAAAGGATAGTTCATCAATGTACCAACGACCAGAACAATGTTGTGCGGTTAAAATAATTCAAAAAGACTAAAGAGTAATAATTGAGAAATGAGGAAAGAATGGAATAGGACAGGCAACCCTTAAAATTACCATATCGATTATCTTTTACACAAATGACATTAATATATATTATATTCTTGTGTTCACTGTCGTATGCATTCATACAGATATAGATATGTTTTTTCATATATCATTTCCTTTTCATCCATAATTCACATTATCTACTCTTAATAAAATTGAAATGTCAATGGTGCTCATCAATGGTGTTCATAAAAACATAGTATATCGCCCTTATTTAAAATGTAGCATGTAAAATAAGTAGCTGACCTCAAATCATAGCGTCAATAGTAAGATTACTTACCTCATATTGTTGAAGTCAATAACCTTTTTCTGAGAAGTCAACATTTGATTTTTAATATCGGATATATCCCGCTTGCACTTTTCGATTTCAACCGCTTTCAGCCCCTCGACTAGAATAAGAAAGTATTTATGATATGAGACGCCTATCGGCCTCCGTAACGGCTAGGTCATGTGAAGACCCTTGACGTTTTCCTTTATAATGGTATCTCTCTGAAATGCCATATCAGGATACGGTATCAGCACTTCATACCAAGTCACATTTTGATGAAAAGGTTAACATATCTCGATCCATACCTGGTCACATTATGATGATAACGTTACCATGTATCGATCCATACCTGGTCACAGTATGATGATAACGTTACCATATATCGAGCCATACCTGGTCACATTATGATAACGTTACCATATCTCGATCCATACCTGGTCACATTATGATAACGTTACCATATCTCGATCCATACCTGGTCACATTATGATGATAACGTTACCATATATCGATCCATATCTGGTCACATTATGATAACGTTACCATATCTCGATCCATACCCTGTCACAGTATGATGATAACGTTACCATATATTGATCCATACCTGGTCATATTATGACGATAACGTTACCATATATCGATCCATACCCTGTCACATTATGACGATAACGTTACCATATCTCGATCCATACCCTGTCATATTATGATGATAACGTTACCATATCTCGATCCATACCTGGTCACAGTATGATGATAACGATACCATATCTCGATACATACCTGGTCATATTATGATGATAACGTTACCATATCTCGTGCCATACCTGGTCACATTATGACGATAACGTTACCATATCTCGATCCATACCTGGTCATATTATGGTGATAACGTTACCATATATCGATCCATACCTGGTCACATTTTAATAACGTTACCATATATCGATCCATATCTGGTCACATTATGATAACGTTACCATATATTGATCCATACCTGGTCACATTATGATGATAACGTTACCATATCTCGATCCATACCTGGTCACAGTATGATGATAACGTTACCATATATCGATTCATACTTGGTCACATTATGATGATAACGTTACCATATCTCGATCCATACCTGGTCACATTATGATGATAACGTTACCATATATCGAGCCATACCTGGTCACATTATGACAATAACGTTACCATATATCGAGCCATACCTGGTCACATTATGATGATAACGTTACCATATATCGATCCATACCTGGTCACATATTGGTGATAACGTTACCATTTTTACTAAACTTTGACATGTGATCACAGATTGACGGTATTATAGACATCATTGTACAAATGACACACACGTTATTTACACCTATCAAACAAATCGGGAGTTAGATACAGTATAGTAATAATAAAGCTGTATCATTCTTCTATAGGACTCGTCAGTAACGATGAGGGCCTAGCATGTTGATACCTGGAAGGTGACTAAAATAGGTCAAAAGAAATAGAATACAATCTAAATAGGGAGGCACAAAAGCCTTAGAATTTAATAAACATGATTTTCATTTGTGGATTTCAAAAACCAGATGTTAATATCCTTTACATTTTTAGCATTCGCCAGTCTGTTCTCGGTTAGTAACACAACAGTCAACCTCAAAAAGGTCGAACTTCAAAATCAGACAAACTTCAAAAACAGACAAATTTTAAAGTGTTTTGGTTTTGTACGACAACAAGGAAAGATTACCAGTGATGGTTTCTGTCCCCGCTAGCTGTGTAATCAGGCTTGTTGTCGTGAGTTATCTCTATTTATAGTTTAAAAGTAATCAGGAAAACAGGCACCGCCGTCACATCAAAGATACAAGCCTTCTGAATCCATTACCTAGGAAAGCTTAGATCTAATAAGACAGCCAGGTATTACCTATAATACATTCTACTATGAAAAAATCAATTATTGCCTGAAACGTATATCAAAGTGCAAGAGATTCACCACTTTTGTAAAGCGGTTTATTGATCTGCACAGTCTTTGATATGTTTGAGCCTTAAATCCAAGCTTTGAAATAGCAATATGAGTCACGGAAAATCAAATTTTCATTTAAACCAAAGTTTTATATATACTTTGACGACTGTTAATTACTGCAGATATATATATAATATAATATAATAATCCCCTGAAGAGCGGCAGAATGTAGCCGCGAAAGTACTAGGGAGACAGCAGATCTGTGTTTGGCTTTTTATTTTATTATTATTTACCGTCACATGGACATTTCAACTTTATTCTATATATATATCATCCATTCGTTCTCAATTCAAAACGGAAAGTAGGTACATTTTACAAGTCACCTTTTGCAAATATTTTCTTATAAATTGCAACTTCCTTTAAAGGAAGTGATCAAAACAGCCATACAGACTCACTAATATGTCAGTAGTAAACAATGCAGTCTTTTTTATCATTGTCGATCCATTTTACACCAATCAGAATGAAAAAAATCCTTAAACCTGTGAAGATAGAATTATATGGAAAAACATGCTAATACCTTAATTGGTAAAAATGTTAATAATCAACATCGTACTTAATTAATAAACAAAGAATTTTAACGTTTGAATTTCAACATAAATCTTTAAAACGCCATATGGTACATTAACATCTTGGTTATAAAACTAAAGTACAGTATTACAGTTAGTTATGATACTCTAAGTACAATATTTCATTTGGTTGAATATGTTTCAAACATCTTAAGTTTCTTCATGATGGTAGAATCTGTATTCTATTATTAAATACTTACGTTCAAGGCGTCGTTCCAGTATGTTGATACGGTTTGTTAGATCCGATCGCATCTCCTCCACTTTGAATACTCTAAAATCGGCAAAACAGGAACAAAATACATATTGTGATTAAAACTGACTCAATGTTTCTTTAGAAAGAAAAATAACAGTTATTTGGCAAACATTTTGCAATGATATGACAAGCATACAAATTACACTGGAAGGTAAAAAGTCTTTCTGCACCTTATAATGTTGCGATATAATCTTATTTTTTGAACAGTTTCTCAAAGAATTTTCCCGAAAAATGTCTAGCTGGGTTTTTTTAACACATAAATTTCAATAAAATACAACCATGGATAAAAGCAGGGTACGTGATTGAAAAATGTTGAAAATACAAAGACGTTATAGCAGAAATAGATTTTGCAGAAAAACTTTGGACCCGAAACTGTATATCCCGTTTTCTCAAACATTCATTGTCCTAAACAATCTCATAATTGACAAATATTTGGCAATGAAATGGCAGGCATACAAACTATAGCCTGTTTCCCCACACCTTCATCGCCCTCAAACGGTCTTCCTTCCAAAAATGTGTCCTTACCCAGATACAATTGTTTCCGCACCTTTGCCTTAACGGAGGATTTTGTAATCTGTTTAATTAATGGTACTTATAGTTTAATTCATCACGAGACATCTTCTTTCAAACTGTTGAAATTACTATCACATACCTATTTCTACAGAAAACATATTTTTTCAAAAACATGGATTTGACATTGTCAATATTTTGTGTAAAAAACACGTTGATTTCGAATAAATGCTGCCAATTCACATTAATAAACTCTCTATATTTAGACTTTTATACAAATACAAATACGCCGAGTGCTCTATCAGCCCTCACCTGCGTCTTAATTGACATTTAAATCAGTTAACAGCGTCATATTATGATAATTCTAAATATAGAACTTAGCTGAAACAAAAATCTCCTATTTCGCTTAACAGGTCCGTAACCAACTTTTAATCTTTTTTTCTAAAATATCCTTACTAATCAATAATTTGAGCGAATTCTATTACACATTTAGCCGCGGTGTTATATTGCTACGAGGGTTTGTCAGCTGTCTTGTAGAATATCCATATTTAACTCTTTATCATACACCTTATCAAAACTCGTGTTCTAAATAAACTCATCATGATTCTAATTACAGCCTCCCGATCATCACCCAGACTACCTTAACAAGATGTGTAAACAAAGTTATCATTTCATCTTAGATCGATAAAACGAGGTAATCGGTAACATCATAAAAATATAAGGAATACGGCAATATAAACTCTTTATAAAGTATTGCCGAACACAAGACAAGGACAAGATCTAGTGTAGTTAATTATATCACTGAATGGGATGGTAAACATATTTGTTAAAGTGATATTTCAAAAAACATTTATTGTCAGAAGTCTCGAAATCTTAAACTATAAGCAATACATGTGATCAGAACAATAAGCTTAATAAATATCATTCCTAATAACCGTTCGGACATGGGCGTGATCACAGGCCCGCCCACGTGGGTTTCCTTCGGGCACTCCGCTATCTTCCCGAAATAAAAATGCCCGCCTACTAACTAGGGTGTTCTTCTAAGACTCTTAAGTGACGCTATTGGACGGAAGTGTAAAACCAGAAAGAAAGTGAAAATCTAAAAGAACAAGTGTAAACATACAGAGAGAGGCGCGCAAAGTCCATAGTTTAATCAAGTTGGGTTTTTTTCTTTTTATATTATATATATATCGGATAAGATTGAAGTGTTATGAAATAAGTGTGTGAGTTCTGTACCATTACTATATTCAAATATACCATTCAAAAGGAGCACGAGGCCAATTTTAGGAAATTAAACCGCTCGTCAGTAACTACCTCGGTTAGAAGGATACTGATTGCCTAAGACTCCATTTCATCTTTATTGTTGTCAGCTATGTTCATCCATGAAACTTTCCCAAACAACCAAACAACTATCTCACTAGTAACTCATACCTATTGTCCCAACTGTATGTCCAGTAATACAAATATATAACATATTGGTCTGTTATATCTATCAACTATACGTGTCAAAACAAAAGGTGGATGATTGTGATGGAAAGTGAAAGAAAAACCACAATACCGATTTATTTTAATCATTCCTTATTTTTTGTGGAATTGTCAATTCTGCACTGACCGATCTACCAATGATACGATTTCTAACGATGTACAAAAACTCGCACCTAACAAAAAGACGGCTTCTGACGATATACCAAACTCACAACCATCACAGAAAAGACCTCTGACGATGTAACAAAGTCAAAACCACCAAACAGACGACTTCTTACAATTAACCAAACTCACAAATACCAAACAGACGACTTCTGACGAGTAACGAAAATCCCCACCATCTCCACACAGACGGCTTCTGATGATGTTCTAAACTCACCACAACCATACTACAAACGACTTCTGATGATGTTCTAAACTCACCACAACCATACTACAAACGACTTCTGATGATGTTCTAAACTCACCACAACCATACTACAAACGACTTCTGACGATGTTCTAAACTCACCACAACCATACTACAAACGGCTTCTGACGATGTTCTAAACTCACCACAACCATACTACAAACGACTTCTGACGATGTTCTAAACTCACCACAACCATACTACAAACGACTTCTGACGATGTACCTAAATCATAACCACCACACGGACGACTTCTAACGATTTACCAAACTCACAAACACCAAACAGACGGCTAAAGTAGTAGTGTTTAAAGTTATATTCAATTCAAAATAATAAGAAAACCAGTAGTTATCAGAACGATACCTGCAGACTGTAGTAAGCATTATGGTTACTTCATGATTCAGTGGTAATAACTGCGCATGCGTGCTCAATAACATTCCCTATAATGACCGTGGGAGAGAAGCATCACCATTTTGTATAGGCTGCATGCATTGGCAGTGATTCTTTGTCTTTTTGAAAAGTGGTAAAATGTTTTATTTGCATCCAAGTTCGAAATATATATTCATACAATTGACATCATTACATTTCAAGATCGTAAGAAGCAAGTATGTGTTTCGCCGACGTGTATGTATATATATATTTTTTTTCAAATCCAGTTCACAGCAAAAGAATAAAAGTCTTATTATTGTTTAATTTGCATTTTGTTTTACTTTTAATTGATGGCGTCACTTTATTTCACCCTACGTAACATTATCAATGTTGTACGTACACTATGAAGTAATTATGTTATAACGCCTTGCTGATAGTTTACCCATGGTGATGACATTCAATTTTAGGATATCAACATGTACGCCATTTTGAATTGACTGGGTTTATTATTTTGATCCAGTGATGCTATTGTTACTTGGTTTTCCTTTGTGTTCCTTACTAAAGGAGACATAACTACACTGACAACAACAAACACAATCTAATACAGAACAATTGCTTCATGGCATTCAGGAATAAATTCATTAGTGAGTCAATATTAGGTAGTCAGTAGTTCTGGGTTAATGTGTAGTTTAAAAAGTGAAATTGACCATATCAAACGTTATTATGACGGGAATGGCAGTGAATGTGAATGACTAAGAATGACTTCGTTGTTTCTGTGCACACTTTCTAAGAAAGTGATGTGAATGATGAATGTTTCTTGGTGAATAAAACTACAAAACTATATTAAGCATTAAAAAATAATAGCATCCGTTCCCCGGAAATGAATCAATGGTGGGAATCACGCATGCGTAAGGCTAGGATGAAATAAGAGATGAACTACTTTACCTGCTCAAATCCACATTTTGAGAGCTAAAATACAGATATTGTAATGACTCAAGTACGGGGATGTATCTTTAAATTACATATATCATAATTGGATGTTACTCTCCTTATCAGGCTTAGTGTGTCTCGTCTATTAGCAATAACATTTGTGCCACCAAGACCTGCGGTGACCTTAATCGTACTAAAGTCTATAAAAAGGCCATTGAATTATGTCACATATGAATCTAACTTTGTGTTATCCTATAAATAGAAGAATCGTGACGTGTGCCAGGTATGAAATCCTATAAATAGAGCCGTGACGTGTGTCAGGTATGTAATCCTAAAAATAGAACTGTGACGTGTGTCAGGTATGTATTCCTATAAATAGAACCGTGACGTGTGTCAGGTATGAAATCCTATAAATAGAGCCGTGACGTGTGTCAGGTATGTAATCCTGAAAATAGAACTGTGACGTGTGTCAGGTATGAAATCCTATAAATAGAACTGTGACGTGTGTCAGGTATGTATTCCTATAAATAGAACCGTGACGTGTGTCAGGTGTGAAATCCTATAAATAGAGCCGTGACGTGTGTCAGGTATGTTATCCTAAAAATAGAACTGTGACGTGTGTCAGGTATGAAATCCTATAAATAGAACCGTGACGTGTGTCAGGTATGTAATTATATAGATAGAACCGTGACGTGTGTCAGGTATGTAATCCTATAAATTGAACCGTGGCGTGTGTCAGGTATGTAATTATATAGATAGAACCGTGACGTGTGTCAGCTATGTAATTATATAGATAGAACCGTGACGTGTGTCAGGTATGCATTCCTATAAATAGACTCATGACGTGTATCAGGCATGTATTCCTATAAATAGGTCATTGACATGTGTCAATTATGTAATCCTATAAACAAACTCATGACGTATGTCAGGTATGTAATTCTATAAATAGACTTGTAAAGTGTGTTTCGTTAAATAATGAATAAATATATAAGAAAAGAAATATAAACTATGTTAAATATGTTTTCATGTAAATGTCAAATCAACATATTAGATTCGATGGTTCCTCTAATTAATCCAGCACCAATCGGGAGTAACGTCAAGCAATTACACTGTAAGCTTACATACATGTACAATACATATAAATATACAGGTTAATTGTATAGCCATTATATAATTAACTCATTAAAACATATACGCCGATTTATATGTACGTGAAGGCCGACGAAGGACAGGATTATATTGAGTGCGCATGGGTGCACTTGAGGACGTCATGAATACATGCGTTACTTACTTGCTGAACTGTTCCGTGACGTGGGTTAACACCTGTTTAAAAGCCTCGCCATCGCCTGCTGTGAATGAAAGCTCGTCATTATTATTACACCACAATCATATAAAGGACGTCATTTATTGCTGTTGTTGTTTATATACAATGCTGTACAGTATCAGATAAAATCTACATTACGTGTAAATGTTGTTGTCATCATTGTGTATACAGTATCACATACAATCTACATTACGTGTAAATGTTGTTGTCACAGATCTGTATCAATTGTAAACAGCAGTGTCTAAAACAACAAAATTGGAAGTACTTCGTGGAAACTCTCTAAATACTGTTCTTTTTCAATAATGCTGCATTAAGCTTGGATATTAGTTTCGTCTGTCAAAACAAATGTAATGCTGAAAAATAATCAGGGCTGGTATTAGTTTCTCTAGAAAAACATTAATTTGAAATGTTTCTCTAGAAAATTCGAATGCTTTAATGGTTTTTATTGAAGCATTATGCTATAAGAGCAATTAAGACAACCTAAAAATAAAACATGTCTATACATGATTAACATTTGTGTTAGTTATGCCTGCTGTGACCTCACGCCACAAAGGGAAATGTATGGCTGGAAAAGCTAACACAAATATCACCACTTAAATCAGAGATAATGAACAGAAAATTGTCAGACATCACTGTGGTAACCATGGTGATAAAATGAACGACACATCAGGTTTATAAATCTGGCAACTAAATATAACAAAAGGATAGACACAATCATTAGCTATGAACGTCTGGTTACTATAGTAACAAAGGAATACACACAATCATTAGCTATGAACGTCTGGTTACTATAGTAACAAAGGAATACACACAATCATTAGCTATGAACGTCTGGTTACTATAGTAACAAAGGGATACACACAATCATTAGCTATGAACGTCTGGTTACTATAGTAACAAAGGGATACACACAATCATTAGCTATGAACGTCTGGTTACTATAGTAACAAAGGAATACACACAATCATTAGCTATGAACGTCTGGTTACTATAGTAACAAAGGGATACACACAATCATTAGCTATGAACGTCTGGTTACTATAGTAACAAAGGAATGCACACAATCATTAGCTATGAACGTCTGGTTACTATAGTAACAAAGGGATACACACAATCATTAGCTATGAACGTCTGGTTACTATAGTAACAAAGGGATACACACAATCATTAGCTATGAACGTCTGGTTACTATAGTAACAAAGGGATACACACAATCATTAGCTATGAACGTCTGGTTACTATAGTAACAAAGGGATACACACAATCATTAGCTATGAACGTCTGGTTACTATAGTAACAAAGGGATACACACAATCATTAGCTATGAACGTCTGGTTACTATAGTAACAAAGGGATACACACAATCATTAGCTATGAACGTCTGGTTACTATAGTAACAAAGGGATACACACAATCATTAGCTATGAACGTCTGGTTACTATAGTAACAAAGGAATACACACAATCATTAGCTATGAACGTCTGGTTACTATAGTAACAAAGGAATACACACAATCATTAGCTATGAACGTCTGGTTACTATAGTAACAAAGGAATACACACAATCATTAGCTATGAACGTCTGGTTACTAAAGTAACAAAGGAATAGACACAAACAATAGGTGTTAACAAGGGACAACATATCGACTCTGTTAGAGTGAACAATGTATCGTGTACAATGTATCGTGTATCGTGTCAATGTATCGTGTCAATGTATCATGTACAATGTATCGTGTATCGTGTACAATGTATCGTGTCCGTGTATCGTGTATAATGTATCGTATCAATGTATCGTGTACAATGTATCGTGTATCGTGTACAATGTATCGTGTATCGTGTCAATGTATCGTGTTCAATGTATCGTGTTCAATGTATCGTGTACAATGTATCGTGTATCATGTACAATGTATCGTGTCAATGTATCGTGTACAATGTATCGTGTATCGTGTCAATGTCTCGTGTATCATGTACAATGTATCGTGTACAATGTATCGTGTCAATGTATCGTGTCAATGTATCGTGTACAATGTATCGTGTATCGTGTCAATGTATCGTGTATCATGTACAATGTATCGTGTATCGTGTACAATTTATCGTGTATCGTGTACAATGTATTGTGTACAATGTATTGTGTACAATGTATCAGGTATCGTGTACAATGTATCGTGTATTATGTATCGTGTTTCGTGTACAATGTATCGTGTATCGTGTACAATGTATCGTGTACAATGTATCGTGTACATTTATCGACACTGTAAAATAAACAACTTTAGGATATACTGTACATGCACACAGAGAGGTTTAAATAACCTATAGTTGGGTGGACTTGGGTGGATATTTGACTTGGGTCGATATTGGACTTGGGTGGATATTCAGTCATGTTTTCATTTAGAAATAGATATACATGTAAGACATGTTTAAGGTTTGCGAAATATGTATTCAAATACTTATCGGAATGATAATTATGTCCTTATTTTAAACTTTCACTCTTCAGATTTATAACTTAAAAATTCTAAAAGAAATACTGACTAGTTTACAGGTTGAGGGAAAGTGAAAACACAGATAAAACACTAATAACATACCTCCACCCAAACCGTCCAGGTCAACTACAGCATGCAATAAAAACGGAAAAAAACTGATTGAAATCTAGGAATTATAAATATGTAACGGAAGAAGAAAGGGGAAGTGAGGGATTACTAGGATAAGCCTCCGACATAATAAATTGTATGAACACATATGTTATATTTTTACAAATGAAATGTCGAAAAATATTCATTCTATAAATGTTATATTTTTCACTAGTAAAAAAATATCAATTCCCTTGTTTGACCAATCAAAACACTGCTTACAAAGGCAATGGGGTAAATTGAAATAAAAGACCTAACAGTATGTTCAGTAATACTGTGGCGCACTTTCAAAATATTAGCCCTACTCGTGAAATTTATTTGGTATTACTGAAGACACTATTAGATACCCTCTATATATTTAAGTCTCAAGTTCTTATATACATCTATTGATTATACATGTAAATGTGAGTTTAAGTCATATACACATTTGTATCCCGAGTTTATCACATAACTGGCCCGTTCTGCCAAGTCACATGACCATGTCATACATGTGTAATTGCACTACTGTGACGTCATAATTGATATGTGACGATGTTGTAATAAACATATGACGTCGTATGATTGTCTGCGTTGGCGGAAACGTTCGATCCGAGCCGGATTTTATAATCACCAAAAAATTGAAAGTTTTTTGCTTATATTCTCATAAATATAAGTGAAATGATAAATAGAATCTTACACTCGTGGCCATGTCGTTTGAAATTTATAAAACGAGTTCAAAAGTTTCATCTGCCACTCGCTTCGGACATATCCAATTATTGAACTCGTTTTATAAATACCATATGACATAGTCACTAATGTAAGATCCTCTATATATACAGGAGACAGTGTGACAGGGCCAGAGACAACTCGGGCTACTCTATATATACAGGAGACACGGTGACAGGGCCAGAGAAAACTCGGGCTACTCTATATATACAGGAGACACGGTGACAGGGCCAGAGAAAACTCGGGCTACTCTATATATACAGGAGACGAGGTCATGTACGCGTGAATAATTTGAATATACGGTAAAAATAAAAACATTAACCATTGGGTCGACATGGTCAATCAGTGTAAAGGTTTTGGACGGATGCGTTAACCTGGGGTAAATCCTGTAGAGTGTCGTTACTGGACAGGGTACAGCTAGTCTTAAACATCGTACAATAAGGTCTCGGAGGACTGTTAATCTGTGTTGTCTGAACTCCAATGTCCTGACTGGTCTGACTCTGTGACTTCCGAATCATCTGTCAACATGTACAGGCCGTGTAAACACTCAGTGACAGTCAGGATGTGTCATCACCTGGACCACTGGGGACTCTGACTCTGACGACACTGAGGACTCTGGGTACACCTATTACTGACATTTCCTTTGTGGTTGTTTGTGAAGAATGTTTCCCTCACGTCTCTCTATCCAAACAACTCTCCAAAAGGTGGGCTTCCTGTTGTGTTCTTACTGACGCACCCATCGCAAACGTCAACGGTGGAAAAATATCCCCTCGTTTATTTTCCTTTTTTAGTAAATGTATTGTGAAAAACAAACCGACATAATACTGAAACAGTCATTCCAACAGATAGCTGTCGTACCACCTTGGTCAGAGAGTTCTCCCCATTACCCGGAAACTAAATCCTGTTATCTGTTAGGCTTCACCAGGTTTGTAACAGTAAGGACGTCAACAAAACTCGCGAACCTGTTAACTCGTAATAAACTAACATTGGTGGGAGGTCATGGGTGAACTTGTTTATTACATCTTGTTTATCAGCTTCGTCTCGCTCCTGATGAGGGCAGTTACCTGGTTTCTTTGAAATCGCCATGAATGCCATTTTCCTGACGTCTTGGTGGCTACAGAGAGCTGTCCAAACCAAACCAGGGCTGATAATGCTCTAGATCCGTCCTTGTTAATACCAGAGTATGCGGAATTTTCAAAAATATATTTCAGTATTTCCAGTAACATCACATCTGGGAAACGCTAATTTGGTCGCTGGTGCACAATTTGGCATCGAAATTCGGTTGTTACAATTAATGGTCCACGACTCATGGGATTGGGAATCAAACTCATAAAAATGGACGGATATGTTGTTCCTGTTGTAGTCCGAAAAATTATTATGAGAAAAAAAAACAAAAAAAAAACAAAAAAACAACTTGCAGCACCGGATCACCCACTCAAGGAATATTTCGCTTGGGCCTCGTATTCAAAATGCAAGAAAATTCCAGTAAAGTGAAAATGTCAACACACAACTTTCCTTTTGCACAATAAATAAATACCACAGGTTGGTAAATGACAGCGACAATTCAAATAGAAAGGTCTCATATGAAAACCATGTGTTCCTGAGAAAAATACGATCCCCACAGTGCGAATACATACTGTAGACCAAAGCAGCCATGGTGTCACTGTCATCCATATTATTTATTCGTGGAGAAGTCGCGCCCATTTCCGCAATATTCAGTTTAGTTCTTGACAAAAATACTCACTTGACGTCAGCGTTTTGTGCTTAGGTCTTTTAGTAACAGGAGAAAACGCTAAAATTGCGTAGATAAGTCCTTTCAAAATGGCGTCGTCTAGTTGACGTTCCGGTAACGTCACAAACAGACGACGTCATAATTATGTTACTGATTCCCGCGCTTATTAATCTGCTGAGCCTTTTTTCACTGCGTATAAGCTAATTTATTTGCAGTCAGAGTTTACTAAGCTGAAGAAGGGAGAGATGTAAATATAAACTAATAGCAAAGCAATATTCGGAGTTGGGTTACTTCCCCTTAATTTTGAACATTTCTCAAACCCAGTACATAATCACAACAATAGTACGATACTCACTGTTTGCTAAGGTGGGTGATGTGATGTTAACTTCATAAGGCGACCTACAACATAAACGGGTCGTACTTCAAACCATTATAATATTGATAGCCGTAAGAGATGCGGGAAAAGCAGACAATTCTATCTATAAATCTGTAATTGAATATACTGAACCAGTTGACACTGTTTTGTGTTCTATGATGACAACTACCATATGTCGCTGCAACATTGATGTATAGGTACTCTACAAATGTACCGCCATATACTGTATATGTTAAGGATGAATTTAAAATTATTCAAAACTGAAAAAAATAAGCTATGATAGTCTGGTTCTTATAAGACCGATATGTCATGATATATTTAAAGTACTTCACTTACAAATTAATGCTATTTCATTATGACTCAGTTTGTGACATCTTTGCTAGGCTACGTTCTATGTTCATATACATGTATTTTCTTGATAAAGCCAAATGCCACCCTATATATTAACAAGTAATTAGGCGTTTTATTTTAAGTTTTATAGTACACATGTTCCTACCTACAGGTGATACTAAAATGACAGGACTCATTTGTTAAGTTAGCCTTGTTTTCTCTTCATTTTCTTAACTTTTTTGTCAAACATTCCATTATTCAACATTTCCACACCTGATTTTTTTTTATCAAAATTATTACTTTTTAATCCCTTTAAATAAGGTAATTTCAAATCTAATTTAAGATATTTCAAAAAAGAATTTCAGATTTCGTTTCAGTTTAATTATTCTAATAATTCCATGATTTATCCAGTATTAATAGTAACACATATTAATCTCTATACTTACGACGCTACGTTCTTCGCCATGGACGGTGATATTGGTACCAGGGCCCCATCGCTGTCCCTCAGTGTAATTCCCGAGTATCTACAACATATATTAAGGAACACGTTTAATTGTCATGCTTTTCCATTCAATAAATGTATCAAAATAAACAAATAAGTTGGTATTCAAGGGAGACACGACACCAAAAAAAACGTGTTTTTTGTATTCTGTGACATTAGTACAATGTGTGGCATGGTGATGTGTACCCGTCAACTCACGCGCGAAGGTCAACAATACGTTCACACAACAAAAAGACCGACAACAGATAAGTTTATAAATAGTTGTCATTTTTAATGTAGACGTGGATAAAATGAAATCTACATTCCAAAATTCAAACAGCTTTTTTTAGTATTCTCAAATATAGATACATGTTTAAAGTTAAAGTAAGTTTGCTTTACAGACGCCGATAGGACTCCCCCCCTCTGCTGGACTCTTTAATATATTATTGTATATAATTGCTACTTTATATTGATCTATAATTGTACTGGAGTTTTTCTACCAAAGCGTATATATTCTATTCTTTAAAATATTGCTATCTAGAGCTGATACAACACTCCCCCTCCCCCGCCCCAACTCCCGGAAGATTAGTCAAGGTTTTGACTACTTAAGATATGAAATGGCTTCTCCTCTCAGATGTTATCGACTGATATTGTTTTTCCCTCTTGTACTATTTCCGATTGATTCCTCAGCCCTTATAAAAGTACTTGTCTCCGAGGTTAACTCTCGTTACTATTACTATCATATACATTTCGGTCATGTCCCCTCCACATCTGGTCTCAATGTAGATACATCGCAGTCATTCAGATATTCAGTTTGCATGTTAACGAAGCAGATTGCTTTATAAAAAATATAATTAATAGCTGAGAAGTTCCTCGGTATTAATTTGCTTTAATTTGTCAATAACCACGATTTCCAGAAAACATTCTGTTTGCACGAGCCGCGAGATTAAAACGTGAGAAATCTGCTTCACGAGACAACTGTTTTGCATGCTCAATAAAACAGGCTAATTTATATCATTCTATTAACTGTATGATATAGGTCGGGTGCCTTGGGGATATTTCGACAGACACGGAAGCCAGTTCCATAATATTCTGTCCCCTGAGAACATAAATATATTTGTTGTACAAGGATTAAAATGGTAGGTGTTGGGAGGTACTGTGGTAATACACTCCGATTCCCCCAATCGGCCCTGAGGGGGGATGGGGTCACGTGCCATACCACGTGGGTTTTCTCCCGGAACTCTCACACTAAGGGCCGTCAAGAGTGATTATTATAAGTTGGTATAACTTGTTTAACAGTTGTGAAATAGATACAGTAGGAAACTGTATCCCCCAGTGTCTGTCTTCTGTCTGTTTCCTTCGTTCTTGTTTATACTGAGGCTAAAAATCTTCTCATTTAATATCGATATACTACCCTAACTATTTACGGAATACATTATTTCCAGAATACATTATTAACAACAGCATACACAATTTCCAGAATACATTATTTCCAGAATACATTATTTCCAGAATACACTATTTACATAATACACTATTTACAGAATACACTATTTACAGAATACATTATCTACAGAATACACTATTTACATAAACACTATTTACAGAATACATTATTTACAGAATACATTATCTACATCAACACTATTTACATACTACACTATTTACAGAATACACTATCTACAGAATACATTATTTACAGAATGCGTTATTTACATAAACACTATTTACAGAATACATTATTTACAGAATACATTATTTACAGAATACACTATTTACAGAATACACAATTTACATAATACACTATTTATAAAATACACTATTTCCAGAATACATTATCTACATAATACACTATTTACAGAAACACTATTTACAGAATTCACTATTTACAGAATACACTATTTACAGAATGCATTATTTACAGAATACACTATTTACAGAAAACTCTATTTACAGAAAACACTATTCACATAATACATTATTTACAAAATACATTATCTACAGAATACATTATTTCCAGAATACACTATTTACAGAATACATTATTTCCAGAATACACTATTTACAGAAAACACTGTTTACATATACACTATTTACAGAATACACTATTTAGAAAATACACTATTTAGAAAATACACTATTTACAGAATACATTATCTACATAATACACTATTTACAGAAACACTATTTACAGAATACACTATTTACAGAATACATTATTTACAGAATACACTATTTACAGAATACATTATCTACAGAATACATTATCTACATAATACATTATTTCCAGAATACACTATCTACAGAATACATTATTTCCAGAATACACTATTTACAGAAAACAATAATTACATAATACACTATTTTCAGAATACATTATCTACAGAATACACTATTTACATAAACACTATTTACAGAATACACTATTTAAATCATACACTTTTTAGATAATACATTATTTACAGAATACATTATTTACAGAATACACTATTTACAGAATACATCATTTACAGAATACACTATTTACAGAATACATTATTTACAGAATACATTATTTACAGAATATACATGTACTATTTACAGAATACACTATTTACAGAATACATTATTTACAGAATACACTATTTACAGAATACATTATTTACAGAATACACTATTTACAGAATACATTATTTACAGAATATACATGTACTATTTACAATATAATTATGGCCGTATATGTATATGAACACAATGTTACATTGATTGTTCGATGATTTATTCATTACTTCAATTTTATCGATAATAGAAAAGTTTGAATCACTTGTTGATACATATACAAAACCCCCTGTTTATAACGCCTACGTATGTTTCGTGTATTAAATTGTCATCGTCCGCTTAAATACGGCAAAATACAACCCAAAAACAATTTCTTTATTGTTAAAACAGCCTTAATTTGTAGGCCATATCTTCCTTGAAATATTTCAAGTGTCTCTGTGTAAACAATTTTTTTGTTCCAATTTCGCGTTGGTGTAATTAATGTTTGTGCTGTATTTACATGGCCGCATTCTCTTGGTTGTGTACAAATATGATTAAGCATACCTCGTTTACTTGTGAACATGTTAAAAACTACGTAATTCGGACACCTCACAGCTTTGGACAAGGTTAAAGTTAACTAAACACCTTGGTAATTCGGACACCTCACAGCTTTGGACAAGGTTAATGTTAACTAAACACCTTGGTAATTCGGACACCTCACAGCTTTGGACAAGGTTAATGTTAACTAAACACCTTTGTAATTCGGACACCTCACAGCTTTGGATCAGGTTAATGTTAACTAAACACCTTTGTAATTCGGACACCTCACAGCTTTGGACAAGGTTAATTTTAACTAAACACCTTGGTAATTCGGACACCTCACAGCTTTGGACAAGGTTAATTTTAACTAAACACCTTGGTAATTCGGACACCTCACAGCTTTGGACAAGGTTAATTTTAACTAAACACCTTAGTAATTCGGACACCTCACAGCTTTGGACAAGGTTAATTTTAACTAAACACCTTGGTAATTCGGACACCTCACAGCTTTGGACAAGGTTAATTTTAACTAAACACCTTAGTAATTCGGACACCTCACAGCTTTGGATCAGGTTAATGTTAACTAAACACCTTTGTAATTCGGACACCTCACAGCTTTGGATAAGGTTAATTTTAACTAAACACCTTTGTAATTCGGACACCTCACAGCTTTGGATCAGGTTACTGTTAACTAAACACCTTTGTAATTCGGACACCTCACAGATTTGGACAAGGTTAATGTTAACTAAACACCTTGGTAATTCGGACACCTCACAGCTTTGGACAAGGTTAATGTTAACTAAACACCTTTGTAATTCGGACACCTCACAGCTTTGGACAAGGTTAATGTTAACTAAACACCTTTGTAATTCGGACACATCACAGCTTTGGACAAGGTTAATGTTAACTAAACACCTTTGTAATTCGGACACCTCACAGCTTTGGACAAGGTTAATGTTAACTAAACATCTAAGTAATTCGGACACCTCACAGCTTTGGACAAGGTTAATGTTAACTAAACATCTAAGTAATTCGGACACCTCACAGCTTTGGACAAGGTTAATGTTAACTAAACACCTTTGTAATTCGGACACCTCACAGCTTTGGATCAGGTTAATGTTAACTAAACACCTTTGTAATTCGGACACCTCACAGCTTTGGACAAGGTTAATGTTAACTAAACACCTAAGTAATTCGGACACCTCACAGATTCGCATAAAGTTAATTTTAACTGTATTAGTTGATGTCTGGTGATATCCAGGTACTGTTTATATTAAGAGGTATCTTATATCAGAGGTTATTGCGCAGAAAACATTCGCTAAGTTATGATTGATTAGGGGTCATACATGTGGTGTTTACAATAGTCATTGTTTCTGATCGATATTCGAAGTGTGAGCAGCTGTTTATTTCTCAAAAACTGGAGTTGAGAACGTGACCATTCGCCGGGTATGAATGTAGATTATATAAATATTGACAGATTTCTTTACACACAAAAACATTCAGTGGTTACTAACACGCGTCATGCCTAATTTTCATATCAACATCAACTGTAATAGTATTGTCATAAATAACATGTTGCGAACTAACGTGAATAAAATAATAGAAATGCGAGAACAGTTTTATCCCATTTTGGGGGTTTTTATCAGTTTTTTTCATATTGATAAGTGACACTTTAGGTAATACCTTACACCATTATACCACAACCAATCGTTGTGTAACCTCTTTTAAGCTGACTATTCTGTGCTTTGTTAAAAGAAAATAACCTTTTTTTGTTTAGTTTATGAGAAGATAAACCAATGGGGCACCTGATCAATTGTTCTTAAACGTCACAATATACCTCGTGCTACATTGAATTTATCACCACATCAACTAAACAAAAAAGGGTATTCCTCAATTAACTGAACATACATATTAAGCGGCATCTTATTTTAGATTTTCGCGGTAGAAGCATTCTGCTTGATTATGGTTGCGATTCTCGCAGTTTCTATATATTGTTTTTTTTTTATTTTTTATTTTTACATGTATTGTCTGTACGGTATTCCATCGCCGTGCTAATCTGTTTATACATGTACTAAGGCACCGTGCCAATCTGTTTGTACTAAGTTACAATATATTGTTTTCCGGTAATTCAGCACCGTGCTAATCTGTTTGTACTAAGTTACTGTATATTACTCACTAAAGTGTTAGAGTGTCAATGTAAATATGTTTACAATATTTCTTAATGACAACTTAATTATTCTAAAGTGATCATTATAGTATCGAGGGGATTGGATAATGATATATGTATATAAAAATCACGTGACAGTTATATAAGGACACTTAAGCATTGAACGGCTTTCAGTTGGCATTCATAGTCAATATGAATGCCAACTGGACAGAGGCAAATTCCATGAAGCGCGCTAGCGATTCATGTTGAATTTGCCTCTGTCCAGTTGGCATTCATATTGACTATGAATGCCAACTGAAAGCCGTTCAATGCTTATATTTACCATCTGCGATTTTTTATTTGTCGTGCGATTTTTTTTTTTTTTTAATTTTCAAATTCAAATTTCAGTTGGCAGTTCATAAGCTGGTGGACTCGCAACTGAATTGGTAGGGTTATATAGTGGCAGTGCCATACAATGGAAAATATACGTTCTTGACGTTAGATATGTACCGTCTAATGCCGCGTGTATCGACGACATATCTAGACATCTGATAATTGACACAGCAGGTATCTTTACTTGTGTGATTATCATAAGTACATTATTGAAACGATCTACGTCATCTTTTATATGAAACCTTACATAAATTCATACCACTGTGTTCCATAACCATGTTATTTAATTGCAATTTTCCATACGCTCTTTCGTTGGTTAAATGATAGACCTAAAAATGTAACGGGTGTTTGATGACGTCAAAATTATTTTGGCGACTTTCTTGCAATCATCCGATACTCTCGTACACAGACCCAATCGATGATCATTAACATGGAGTTGTGTTGTAACAACATACGCCTACATGGAGTCGAGATTGTAACAAACTCCCTTTGGGTTGTGGAAGTTTTATAACAATGCCTGCGTGTTCTTATTCAAAATCATAGATATATCTGTCATTGTTGTTATCAGTTAGTTTGCAGATTGTTCTATGTTTCGCGGTGTATTCAGATTGTTCTATGTTTCGCGGTGTATTCAGATTGAAGAGTAGGTCTATATACAGACAGACCAATTTATTATCTATGCCAGTTCTTTATTAAATCGTAAAGTTAAGCATCCTTAATGAATTAAATGCATCCCTTTAATATCACGAATCTGCTACTTAAATTGGCCCAAGACTGTAATCTTGAAATATTGACGGATGTGATTACCGTTAATGGGTTTTGGTGAACTTAAAATTTAGCGCACTCAAAATTTGTCCCATTACTGAATTGAAATGAGATTAGCGCATAAGAATGTTTGTTGAAATAAATAAAATCTAGCGATTTAACGCGAATGAAATATATTGAAACGCTAAAAAAAAATTTCTTCTATTGCCATGGGCGGGGTTACGCTGTCTTTCAGCGACTTTTGCAAATGGCTGTGTTGTGCATGAACAAACTTGACTTGAAAATTGATTTTGAGTGCAGATCACGCCAGGTAAATGTTTTATGTTTGTCCTCAACAACAGATGGGTGTTATAAAATACCAATAACATTTTATCAAACTTAAAAAGGTTATAAAATACCAATGAGTTAAATGATTATTAAAACTGTTGAAAAACGTTTAGTTTAAACTCATTTACATGAACTGTATTTGCGTTTCGATGGGTTGACATGGTGACCCTTGACAGGGACTATTTTTAACCACGCGGTTCAATACGTTTTGATTGGCTAACGCCTGAAATCCGCTTCACGGGGTCACAGAAATATTAACATGCAAAATGTTTATACACCTTTCTAGCAATTTATTGTTTTTGATTTAATAAACTTGCTAAATATTTGTTGTGGTTGGTAATAAATTGTAGCACATTTTATTTCCAAAACTTCCAAAAATTGTCATTTTTGCATATTGATTGGAGCCATTTCACTTACGGTTATACCCCACACTCCAACTGATATCATAAAAAGTTACACACTAAAGTGTTAAGAGTGCCAATGTAAATATGTTTACAATATTTCTTAATGACAACTTAATTAAGTAATCATTAATGTACCGAGGAGATTGGATAATGATATATTTATATAACAATCACGTGACAGTTATATAAGGACACACGTGATTGACGTTAGATATGTACCGTCTAATGCCGCGTGTATCGACGACATAACTAGAAATCTGATAATTGACACAGCAGGTATTTTTACTTGTCTAATTATCATCAGTACATTATCGAAATGTTCTACGTCATCTTTTATATAAAAACTTACATAAATTCATACCACTGTGTTCCATAACCATGTTATTTAATTTCAATTTGTAATACGCTTTTTCATTGGTTAAATGATTGACCTAAAAATTAACGATGTTTTGATGACGTCATAATGGCGGTTTTTGTATGTATGTTTAGAGTATTTCAACCTTAAACGGACATGTTGTTAATTGTATTTCATGGACGAGGTTAGAATGAGAGACTTACCTCAGGGACATGTACATCATCAAACAAACTTGTGTCTACTCTAGATTATCGCTTGACGTTACAAACAACAAACAAACATGGGACCCTACCGACTATTACATGTCGTGTATATCATGTGACCCTACAAACTGTTACATGTCGTGTATATCATGTGACCCTACAAACTGTTACATGTCGTGTATATCACGTGACCCAACAAACTATTCCATGTCGTGTATATCACGTGACCCTACAAACTGTTACATGTCGTGTATATCATGTGACCCTACAAACTATTCCATGTCGTGTATATCACGTGACCCTACAAACTGTTACATGTCGTGTATATCATGTGACCCTACCGACTATTACATGTCGTGTATATCATGTGACCCTACAAACTATTCCATGTCGTGTATATCACGTGACCCTACAAACTATTCCATGTCGTGTATATCACGTGACCCTACAAACTATTCCATGTCGTGTATATCACGTGACCCTACAAACTGTTACATGTCGTGTATATCACGTGACCCAACAAACTATTCCATGTCGTGTATATCACGTGACCCAACAAACTATTCCATGTCGTGTATATCACGTGACCCTACAAACTGTTACATGTCGTGTATATCATGTGACCCTACAAACTATTCCATGTCGTGTATATCACGTGACCCTACAAACTGTTACATGTCGTGTATATCATGTGACCCTACCGACTATTACATGTCGTGTATATCATGTGACCCTACAAACTATTCCATGTCGTGTATATCACGTGACCCTACAAACTATTCCATGTCGTGTATATCACGTGACCCTACAAACTATTCCATGTCGTGTATATCACGTGACCCTACAAACTGTTACATGTCGTGTATATCATGTGACTCTACCGACTATTCCATGTCGTGTATATCATGTGACCCTACAAACTATTCTATGTCGTGTTTATCATGGGATCCTATATGACAGGTATCATCCATTGAGTCTGAACATTCCCACCCCATCAGGTTACACGTAGGTTTCACAATAAATTGTTTCTTGGTTGATAATGTTTAAGTGTCATTATAATCAACGTGTCACTCACTTAAACGTCACGTGTCAGGTAAATGTATATTGTCAACGCTCGACCAAATGTAAACTTCGTGATATTAAGCGGATGTTGGATAATCGCGACCAGATAGATTGCAGAAATGATCTTTTTAATGATAGTAACCGTGTAAATTGTAATAAGTTGCGTACCTACCGCCTATATAAAAATGAAATTAGTACAAGTTTTTATGATAAAAATATTAGAAATAGATCACACAGAAGAATTTTGTCTAATTTTAGAAGTTGTTCTCTGCCATTAGCTATAGAAACGGGTAGATACGCCAGGCCAATAATTCCTTTACAAGAAAGGAAATGTATATATTGTACATCAAATCATGTTGAGGATGAAACTCACTTTTTTATTGATTGCGATTTTTACTCTGACTTGAGACTTTTAGTTTTTAATAAAGCAGAAGCTAATTTTCAGAATTTTAATGCTTTATAAAAACAGCAAAGATAAATTAATATTTCTTATGAAAGAAGATAACTCACAAAAAGATGTCGCCAGGTTATTGTTTGATATGTACCAAAGAAGACAAAACTTTTTATCAATAAGTCTTAATATTAATTGACTCTCAAGATTTTACTGTAGTAGTGTCTCATAAGCCAAATATGACTGGGTGTTGATGCATTTTAACGTTTTTAATGAAATTATGCTTGTATTTTATGTATATTTTATGTATCAATACGTGACACTCTAATAAGCATATCTGAATCCGGTATGACACCAGTTAGTGCATGTTTACACGTTCCCTTACAGTAGAGGTAATCAGGTCACATAATGATGAGGCTTTTCGTCAAGGAACAGAACCCAAAGCCATCCTCACAGGGGTGAACGCTCAACTAAAGGTCAAAAGTGAGGCATTGTCAAGGGAGACCGAACCCAAAGCCTTCCTCACAAGGGTGAACGCTCAACTAAAGGTCAAAAATGAGGCATTGTCAAGGGAGACCGAACTTTACTTACTTTAAACATATTTTATTTCAATTAAGGAAAAGGGATTAGGCACAAGTTATTGCAACTTACTAAGGCCTTCTCCCATTACACATATAAACACATGTATATTACATATAGAAATAGGCATAAAGTTTGAATGACTATGAAAATTTAATACAAACACAATAGTTCACAAGAACTTTATAAATATTTTAAAATCTGTTGCTGGATTTTATGAATAAATGCACAAGTCTAAAAATACGACAATTTAGATCTACGGAAAATTGAGTATTACCATACAATAGAAGTTTTAAACTAGGTTCTGTTCCAAAGGCATTTATATGTTGTAGCATAATACGTCTTTCCTGAGCATAAAGGCGACATTCAAATAAAAAGTGAAAGGCATTCTCACATGGATATCCACATGAGCAAGCTGGATCATCAACAAGATTTACACGATACAAATCGAACTTAAGTGGACTACACTGGTGTCTTAGTCTGGTGTGCATAATATTGAATTTTCTTTCACCCAAACCGAAATAGATAGGTGGGGATGGTTGCACGTTTAAAGCCAAGGAATTTACAAATAAAGGTAAAGAAGGTAATGATCGTCCGGATAAATCTAATGAATTCCAACTACGAATAGTAGATGGTATAAAAGAACTATTTGTAAGAGAAAGCCGAAATGGAGGAACTCTGTAATTATTATTATTTCTAAGAGGATATCGGTTATTTTCTGCTACTGTAGATGGTAGGAGATCATTCAAATAAATTGGTGTTAAGTTATTTTGTATTTTATATAAAAGTTGGAGTTTTCTTCGATTTCTACGATTTGATAGGGTATCTAAACCTGATTCAAAATATAAATATTCGATATTTGCATAAGACGGAAGGCCTGTTATGATACGAATGGCCTCCCTTTGGGCTTTCTCCAACAATTCTGATTCGGCTTTGGTGCAACCATCCCATACCTCACATGCATATTCTAAAACTGGTAAGATGAATGATTTGTAAATTCTTAAAAGACATTCACGGCTTAGTAAAAACTTCAATTTTCTTAAAACGTTAATTTTCTTCATAACAGAACTGTATATTGCGTTAATGTGATCTCCCCATTTGGCATTCGAATTAAAATATACTCCGAGATGTTTATGGTTGTCAGTAAAAATCAAATTTTTCCCATCAAAGTTCAATTCTAGGTCTTCGTCTAAGTCATTAGAATTAGAAATAAATATTACATCAGTTTTGTCTGGATTAAATGTAACTAGCCAAGTTTTAGACCAAAGATTTAAAGAAGTTAGATCCCTATTTAAAACAGTTTCAATTTCAAGACAGGATGACGAAGACATTAGCATAGAGGTATCATCTGCAAAAAGACGAGCAGCTGACTCAAGAACATCGGCAATATCATTTATATATATTAAAAACAAAAGTGGACCTAGGATTGAACCTTGGGGAACCCCTGCTAAATTTAAACCCAATTGAGAATATGAATTGTTTAAAAAGACTTTTTGTCGTCTGTGACATAGATAATTTTGTAACCAAGAATGTAACTCTCCACAAATTCCGTATGATTGAAGTTTGACCAGAAGACCCTTATGCCACCGAACCCAAAGCCTTCCTTACAGGGGTGAACGCTCAACTAAGGTCAAAGCAAGATAGACGCAATAGGGAGATATTAGGAAGAAGAAAGTTGTTTAGAAAGAGTGACGTGATAAAGATCTCGTTGTTTGCTGCCCTCTTACAAATCCTACAATAGTGACAGCAACAAACAAGATATAAAGCCTTTAAAATGTCATGTTTTATTTTAAATACAGATCATTGTGTGATATCTGCAATATTGTACAATAAGGAGTAAAATGACAGAAAATCGATTAAGTCGAAGGTTTGTGAATAAAGCCGACAGGATGATAACCAGTCTAGCAGTCCTTACCAACATCTTAAATACACAAAATAGGAAAGGTTTTAGGTAAAATGAAGAAAACTAATTAGAGGCGAACACATTGATCGATCTCGTGTGTTTCTGTCATAAAGGTGGAATCAATGTAGCAAATCCACAGAACCATTTGCCATATAATGATAAAAATAAGCTTAACGTAAATCTATAAACCCCGATAGCTAATTACCGGGTTTTAGTTGTCGCGTGTGGTCACATCCCATGAGAACAATAGCGCTAATTATGCCGATGAAATCCAAATGAGCCTGAAGTCTGTGGAATTACTACGGCTGCTAATCGCAGGTGATCATTAAGAGATCTCCGATACATCGACCCAAGACAAACAAAACTGGGTAAAACACACAAGCGTGGGGAGATGACAGACTGACACATCACAAAATATTTACAGTTGCTATGACTACGAATGTAAACTTTACCTATTTTACAACAATTGCGAAACAAGTTATATCAATTTATATCAATCAAGCTGGTTAGCCCGGAATGATGCGCGCGAGGGGTCTTACTGTGGGAGTAAACTGGAGTACTCTCAGAAAACCCACGTGGTCGGGCAGGTGACTCCTAAAGCGTTTAAACCCCGGCCGTCTAGGTGTTAATATGTTACTATGAATCTACGATAGTGATAATTTAGTCGGTTGTTTGATATTTTGGGCTAGTTAGACTTCAATGTGTAACTCGTTCTGTTCCGAGCATTGAGTAGGGAACACAAGGTGTCATCAGTAAATAATGCGTTATGTTAAGGGACAAAACTTTTGGATGGAAAGATAAAAAGAAAGTTCATTTATTTTTATTAAGACAACAACATGGAAAAGAAACCATAATCCCTACTCAAATTTGAAAAACGAAAGAAAGTCCGATTAAAAATAGACTTGCGTGGAAAAATGACAAAACTTTCACCGCAAGAAAACCAATTGCATATTTTCGAGTAGGTTTTATTTTCTCAATGGATTTTCATGTTACATATAGAGACTGCATCTCTCTCAAAAACAATGGGTTAACCATTGTCCTTGATTTATCCGAGCTGTGCCGATAAACTGTACATATCCTCAATTATCCTCTCATCATACGTTGGGGAGTAATGTGCCGCGCATGCCTGCTGTCATGTTCCGTGTATTTAATCGTAATTAGAGGCTTGCGTTGACGCCATGACCGAGGGCTATGATCAATATCGAATCTCCACAGTTTTATCGGCCAGGTAAACATGTTGTATTATTGGAAACACTTTCACGAAGATCAGCCAGCTTAAGGCTGATGTATCAGGGTTGTTCATCACAGACAAATATCGGCTACATCTGGTCATCATTTGTGAGGTTTGAAACACAAATTGGGAAACAGGATATCACTTGTTTATTTATAGTTGTTTGTGCTATTTTCGTCGTGTGTCATACATTGTAACATAATTGCTGAAATTGATGAATTATCCTACAATCGCAACCAAGATGAACTACTTTTATAATAGCAAACTTATTCCTTTTTTTTTCTATTTTATTAGCCTTATTATCTGATCGCCATTCCCAAATTCCTGGGCCACTTTCGACACTCATACTAATTAGATATAAACAGAATGGCTCAAACTTAGGTTATCGATTTAGACAATTATAAATACAGTCGAAATGAATACAAAATGACTTAAAGGTCTATCAAATATGGCCCTAGAGGACAAAGTGATGATTTATTTGTCACCCAAATAGTATTCATATATTCAAAACTAGTTTCTTCAAAATAATCCATAATTTTGCTCATTTTCAAACTTAAACTAATAACTTTACTAAGTGTATATATATATATTCTATGTCCATTGATCTTTATCATATGTGATGTGTTTTCTTTAACATATATGTGTTTTTGACATTGTTATTATATCATGCTCTTCATTTTGGAGGAAATAAAGGCAATAATAATAATAGATTTACACGGAGAATAAGACCAGGCGCAACAGAATAGTCAGCGTCTTTTGTCTCGTCGATACACAAGGCGCTAACTACCATACACAAGGCGCTACCTATCATACACAAGGGGCTGCCTATCATACACAAGGCGCAACCTATCATACACAAGGCGCTATCTATCATACACAAGGCGCTACCTATCATACACAAGGCGCTACCTATCATACACAAGGCGCTATCTATCATACACAAGGCGCTACCTATCATACACAAGGCGCTACCTATCATACACAAGGCGCTATCTATCATACACAAGGCGCTACCTATCATACACAAGGCGCCACCTATCATACACAAGGCGCTACCTATCATAAACAAGGCGCTAACTACCATACACAAGGCGCTACCTATCATACACAAGGCGCAACCTATCATACACAAGGCGCTATCTATCATACACAAGGCGCTACCTATCATACACAAGGCGCTACCTATCATACACAAGGCGCCACCTATCATACACAAGGCGCTACCTATCATACACAAGGCGCTACCTATCATACACAAGGCGCCACCTATCATACACAAGGCGCCACCTATCATACACAAGGCGCTACCTATCATACACAAGGCGCTAACTACCATACACAAGGCACTAACTACCATACACAGGGCGCTACCTATCATACACAAGGCGCTACCTATCATACACAAAGCGCTACCTATCATACACAAGGCGCTACCTATCATACACAAGGCGCCACCTATCATACACAAGGCGCTACCTATCATACACAAGGCGCTAACTACCATACACAAGGCACTAACTACCATACACAGGGCGCTACCTATCATACACAAGGCGCTACCTATCATACACAAGGCGCTACCTATCATACGCAAGGGGCTGCCTATCATACACAAGGCGCTGCCTATCATACACAAGGCGCTACCTATCATACACAAGGCGCTAACTACCATACACAAGGCGCTACCTATCATACACAAGGCGCTAACTACCATGCACAAGGCGCTACATATCATACACAAGGCGCTACCTATCATACAAAAGGCGCTACCTATCATACACAAGGCGCCATCTATCATACACAAGGCGCTACCTATCATACACAAGGCGCTAACTACCATACACAAGGCGCTACCTATCATACACAAGGCGCTACCTATCATACACAAGGCGCTAACTACCATACACAAGGCGCTACCTATCATACACAAGGCGCTACCTATCATACACAAGGCGCCACCTATCATACACAAGGCGCTACCTATCATACACAAGGCGCTAACTACCATACACAAGACGCTACCTATCATACACAAGGCGCTAACTACCATACACAAGGCGCTACCTATCATACACAAGGCGCTAACTACCATACACAAGGCGCCACCTATCATACACAAGGCGCTAACTACCATACACAAGGCGCTACCTATCATACACAAGGCGCTAACTACCATACACAAGGCGCTACCTATCATACAAAGGCGCTACCTATCATACACAAGGCGCTACCTACCATACACAAGGCGCAACCTACCATACACAAGGCGCTACCTATCATAAACAAGGCGCTAACTACCATACACAAGGCGCTACCTATCATACACAAGGCGCTACCTATCATACACAAGGCGCTACCTATCATACACAAGGCGCTACTTATCATACACAAAGCGCTACCTATCATACACAAGGCGCTAATTATCATACACAAGGCGCTACTTATCATACACAAGGCGCTACCTTTCATACACAAGGCGCTACCTATCATACACAAGGCGCTACTTATCATACACAAGGCGCTACCTATCATAAACAAGGCGCCACCTATCATACGTACCATACCCCGACACCCACAGCAGTTGTCCCTTACCACAAACTTGGTAATTAATTACTAACCTACCGTGGTACTCAGCTACATCAACTCGTTATCATTTAATTTACGGTACGTAAGTCTAGCTACCTTCTGATCATCAGATAACCACATTAGGACGTTTCCTGTCCGTGTATAATTTATAATATCCCCTTTTAAGTCCTGGCGTCACACTGGTCGCTGCTAACAGATCTTTACCAGGCCATGTCTAATTAATGAGATTAATTCTCTGGCGTACAAATCTGTCAATTCATCTCATCTGACACGAGATTGTGTATTTACTATATATAGTTCTGACTGTTTAATAGCTGCACAGATTGATACTCCGCGTAAGAGACACGGCTAAATCCGGAATCTAATTAGTGGTATAAAATGGTCAGTAATTAGTGGTATCAAATTGTCAGTAGTTAGTGATATAAAATGGTCAGTAATTAGTGGTATAAAATGGTCAGTAATTAGTGGTATAACATGGTCAGTAGTTAGTGGTATAAAATGGTCAGTAATTAGTGGTATAAAATGATCAGTAGTTAGTGGTATAAAATGGTCAATAATTAGCGGTATAAAATGGTCAGTAATTAGTGGTATAAAATGGTCAGTAATTAGTGGTATAACATGGTCAGTAGTTAGTGCTATAAAATTGTCAGTAGTAAGTGGTACAAAATGGTCAGTAGTAAGTGGTACAAAATGGTCAGTAGTAAGTGGTATAAAATGGTCAGTAATTAGTGGTATAAAATGGTCAGTAATTAGTGGTATAAAATGGTCAGTAGTTAGCGGTATAACATGGTCAGTAATTAGTGGTATAACATGGTCAGTAGTTAGTGGTATAAAATGGTCAGTAGTTAGTGGTATAAAATGGTCAGTAATTAGTGGTATAAAATGGTCAGTAATTAGTGGTATAAAATGGTCAGTAATTAGTGGTATAAAATGGTCAGTAGTTAGCGGTATAAAATGGTCAGTAGTAAGTGGTATAAAATGATCAGTAGCTAGTGGTATAAAATGGTCAGTAGTTAGTGGTATAAAATGGTCAGTAATTAGTGGTATAAAATGGTCAGTAATTAGTGGTATAAAATGGTCAGTAGTTAGTGGAATAAAATGGTCAGTAGTTAGTGGTATAAAATGATCAGTAGTTAGTGGTATAAAATGGTCAGTAGTTAGTGGTATAAAATGGTCAGTAATTAGTGGTATAAAATGGTCAGTAATTAGTGGTATAAAATGGTCAGTAGTTAGTGGAATAAAATGGTCAGTAATTAGTGGTATAAAATGGTCAGTAATTAGTGGTATTAAATGGTCAGTAGTTAGCGGTATAACATGGTCAGTAATTAGTGGTATAAAATGGTCAGTAATTAGTGGTATAACATGGTCAGTAGTTAGTGGTATAAAATGGTCAGTAATTAGTGGTAAAAAATGGTCAGTAATTAGTGGTATAAAATGGTCAGTAGTTAGTGGTATAAAATGGTCAGTAGTTAGTGGTATAAAATGGTCTGTAATTAGTGGTATTAAATGGTCAGTAGTTAGCGGTATAACATAGTCAGTAATTAGTGGTATAAAATGGTCAGTAGTTAGTGGTATAAAATGGTCAGTAGTTAGTGGTATAAAATGGTTAGTAATTAGTGATATAACATGGTCAGTAGTTAGTGGTATAAAATGGTCAGTAATTAGTGGTATTAAATGGTCAGTAGTTAGCGGTATAACATGGTCAGTAATTAGCTGTATAAAATGGTCAGTAATTAGCGGTATAAAATGGTCAGTAGTTAGTGGTATAAAATAGTCAGTAATTAGTGGTATAAAATGGTCAGTAGTTAGTGGTATAACATGGTCAGTAGTTAGCGGTATAACATGGTCAGTAATTAGTGGTATAACATGGTCAGTAGTTAGTGGTATAAAATGGTCAGTAGTTAGTGGTATAACCTGGTCAGTAATTAGTGGTATAAAATGGTCAGTAGTTAGTGGTATAAAATGGTCAGTAATTAGTGGTAAAAAATGGTCAGTAATTAGTGGTATAAAATAGTCAGTAATTAGTCGTATAAAATGGTTAGTAATAAGCGGTATAAAATGGTCAGTAGTTAGTGGTATAACATGGTCAGTAGTTAGTGGTATAAAATGGTCAGTAGTTAGTGGTATAAAATGGTCAGTAGTTAGCGGTATAACATGGTCAGTAGTTAGTGGTATAAAATGGTCAGTAATTAGTGGTATAAAATGGTCAGTAATTAGTGGTATAACATGGTCAGTAGTTAGTGGTATAAAATGGTCAGTAATTAGTGGTATAAAATGGTCAGTAATTAGTGGTATAAAATGGTCAGTAGTTAGTGGTATAAAGTGGTCAGTAGTTAGTGGTATAAAATGGTCAGTAATTAGTGGTATTAAATGGTCAGTAGTTAGCGGTATAACATAGTCAGTAATTAGTGGTATAAAATGGTCAGTAGTTAGTGGTATAAAATGGTCAGTAGTTAGTGGTATAAAATGGTTAGTAATTAGTGATATAACATGGTCAGTAGTTAGTGGTATAAAATGGTCAGTAATTAGTGGTATTAAATGGTCAGTAGTTAGCGGTATAACATGGTCAGTAATTAGCTGTATAAAATGGTCAGTAATTAGTGGTATAAAATGGTTAGTAGTTAGTGGTATAAAATGGTTAGTAATTAGCGATATAAAATGGTCAGTAGTTAGTGGTATAACATGGTCAGTAGTTAGTGGTATAAAATGGTCAGTAGTTAGTGGTATAAAATGGTCATTAGATAGCGGTATAACATGGTCAGTAATTAGTGGTATAAAATGGTCAGTAGTTAGTGGTATAACATGGTCAGTAGTTAGCGGTATAACATGGTCAGTAATTAGTGGTATAACATGGTCAGTAGTTAGTGGTATAAAATGGTCAGTAGTTAGTGGTATAACCTGGTCAGTAATTAGTGGTATAAAATAGTCAGTAGTTAGTGGTATAAAATGGTCAGTAATTAGTGGTATAACCTGGTCAGTAATTAGTGGTATAAAATAGTCAGTAGTTAGTGGTATAAAATGGTCAGTAGTTAGTGGTATAACCTGGTCAGTAATTAGTGGTATAAAATAGTCAGTAGTTAGTGGTATAAAATGGTCAGTAATTAGTGGTAAAAAATGGTCAGTAATTAGTGGTATAAAATAGTCAGTAATTAGTGGTATAAAATGGTTAGTAATAAGCGGTATAAAATGGTCAGTAGTTAGTGGTATAACATGGTCAGTAGTTAGTGGTATAAAATGGTCAGTAGTTAGTGGTATAAAATGGTCAGTAGTTAGCGGTATAACATGGTCAGTAGTTAGTGGTATAAAATGGTCAGTAATTAGTGGTATAACATGGTCAGTAGTTAGCGATATAACATGGTCAGTAGTTAGTGGTATAACATGGTCAGTAGTTAGTGGTATAAAATGGTCAGTAGTTAGTGGTATAACATGGTCAGTAGTTAGTGGTATAAAATGGTCAGTAGTTAGTGGTATAACATGGTCAGTAGTTAGTGGTATAACATGGTCAGTAGTTATTGGTATAAAATGGTCAGTAGTTAGTGGTATAAAATGGTCAGTAGTTATTGGTAAAAAATGGTGAGTAATTAGTAATATAAAATGGTGAGTAATTAGTGGTATTAAATGGTCAGTAGTTAGTGGTATAACATGTTCAGTAGTTACTGGTATAAAATGGTCAGTAGTTAGTGGTATAAAATGGTCAGTAGTTAGTGGTATAAAATGGTCAGTAGTTAGTGGTATAAAATGGTCAGTAATTAATGGTATCAAATGGTCAGTAGTTAGTGGTATCAAATGGTCAGTAGTTAGCGGTATAACATGGTCAGTAGTTAGTGGTAAAAAATGGTGAGTAGTTAGTGGTATAAAATGGTCAGTAGTTAGTGGTATAACATGGTCAGTAGTTAGTGATATAACATGGTCAGTAGATAGTGGTATAACATGGTCAGTAGTTAGTAATATAAAATGGTGAGTAATTAGTGGTATTAAATGGTCAGTAGTTAGTGGTATAAAATGATCATTTGCCCTTGTGTGTTGACCCTGTTGTACATTTTGTCCCTGTGTGTTAACGCTGTGGTATATTTTGTCCTTGTGTGTTGACCCTGTGGTATATTTTGTCCTTGTGTGTTAACGCTGTTGTATATTTTGTCCCAGTGTGTTGACCCTGTTGTATATTTTGTCCCTATGTGTTAACGCTGTGGTACATTTTGTCCCTGTGTGTTAACACTGTGGTATATTTTGTCCATTTGTGTTGACCCTGTGATATAGTTTGTCCCTGTGTGTTGACGCTGTGGTATATTTTGTCCCAGCGTGTTGACCCTGTGGTATTTGTCCCAGTGTGTTCACGCTGTGGTATATTTTGTCCCAGTGTGTTGACCCTGTGGTATATTTTGTCCCAGTGTGTTGACCCCGTGGTATATTTTGTCCCTGTGTGTGTTGACGCTGTGATATATTTTGTCCCCGTGTGTATTCACGTTGTGGTATATTTTGTCCAAGTGTGTTCACGCTGTGGTATATTTTGTCCCAGTGTGTTGACCCTGTGGTATATTTTGTCCCAGTGTGTTGACCCCGTGGTATATTTTGTCCCTGTGTGTGTTGACGCTGTGATATATTTTGTCCCCGTGTGTGTTGACGCTGTGGTATATTTTGTCCCTGTTTGTTGACTGTGGTATATTTTGTATCTCTGTGTGTTGACTCTGTGATATATTTTGTCCCTGTACGTTGACCCTGTGGTATATTTTGTCCCTTGATATTGACGCTGAGGTATAAAATTTGTCGGAGTGTCGCGTATTGAAGTACTAGGATTTTGTGCTCCTGAAATTAATATACAAACCGGTCAAGTATGACATACTTTCATTTTTTCAAATCTAATTTATTTCAGTATAATAAAAACAAGAGGCCCAGTGGGCCTGTATCGCTCCCCTGGCTCTAGAGCAAATTTGCAGGTGATTGAGGTCATTTCTACAGATACTATGCTGATAACAACTTTATTCAAATATCAGAGTAAGCTAGGTGTATTCATGTCAATATATTTTTCAGTCCTTCATTCCAGCATACTATTGGCCTAAGATCGGGTCTTGGCTCTTGGCTCTAAGCATGCTACAGACAGGCCCAATATCAAGTCCCTGGGCCTCTTGGTTATTGAGAAGAAGTCTTTTAAAGATTTTAACCTATTTGACCCATATGACCTTGAATGAAGGTCAAGGTCATCTATTTGAACAAACTTGGTAGCCCTTCACCCCAGCATGCTACAGGCACAATATCAATTCCCTGGGTCTCTTGGTTATTGAGAAGAAGTTGTTTAAATGAAAAAGTTGACGCCGGACGGACGGCCGGACAGACGCCGCACCATGGCATAAGCTCACTTGCCCTGGAAACTGGACACAATGTATAGAACAGAAAAAGGATAGTTAGCAGTGATCATTGATGACACAGCATTGACATTTAACGGTGAAGCGTTTCCCGTACAAGCTGTTAAAAATCCAAAGCGACAACTCGTGGTAGTAGGTACATGATCACAGTTCAAATGGAGCTGGTATCAACGTTGATACACAATTGTGTGACATTTTAAGAAAAATGATGTTTACGTCATACAAAGTGATGTTTACGTCATACAAAGTGATGTTTACGTCATACAAAGTGATGTTTACGTCATACAATGTGGAGTTTACATAAAAGTGACGAATTGAAATGTAGAATGTGACACGTAAATATAAATGTTGAAGCCTTCGTAGGCATTTGAGAAGTGCGTTAACAACATACATGTCTTTTGTGACGTTTACAACATATTATATGACGTTTACAACACAGTATGTGACGTTCACCACATACTATGTGACGGACGTTTACAACAGATTATGTGACAAAGAATTACCTGCTAACTCCAGCTACTTGTGCTATCAGGTCATGTATATCTCTGGAACCACAGAACCGACTCAGAATGATCTGAAACCAAAAATATAAGAGTGACATTATTGAGTATTCTGTCTGGAACAGTCGCTACATAAGCATTGCGGTCTATATATAGTAAATTTAGTGAAGCAGACGACGCTTGATTTTTCGGGACATATGGTCTTAAACTAATTGTATTTTCCAATTGTCTCCCTAGTTTACCTTTTGTTATATACTTTCGTCATGTTTTAAATTTTTATCTCTTTCAATGTTTTCCGCAGAAATTTGAACGCTATAATCTAGTTTACCCGTACCATTTTTTAGTTCGTGTTGAATTACGCGTTAGTTCCATAAAGACATTTGTATCTGTATATATACAAAATAAACTTGATTGAATCATGTGGCCGATCATAGAATTCCACGAAAAAAAAAACGTATATCACACTGTAATGTCGGATTGTGGTCCGGTATAGATGATCACCTGTAACGATTATCATACAATCGTCACACAACACTCCCCTTGTTAAGGAAGATATTTTTAATTTGGTCTCGGAACATAACCTTGACCATAGACAGTTTTAAGTCATTTTTAGTTAGACCCCACGTTTGGTATGCTAATCAGTTCTGGTGTCCTCATTTAGATAATCACATTGAAACAATAGAAAATATCAAACGCTGTAATGCTGACCTAGTGTACTAATATCACAGAGGACGAGGTGGGTAGACTACTGATAACCTAGTGTATATCACAGAGGACGAGGTGGGTAGACTACTGATAACCTAGTGTATATCACAGAGGACGAGGTGGGTAGACTACTGATAACCTAGTGTACTAATATCACAGAGGACGAGGTGGGTAGACTACTGATAACCTAGTGTATAACACAGAGGACGAGGTGGGTAGACTACTGATAACCTAGTGTACTAATATCACAGAGGACGAGGTGGGTAGACTACTGATAACCTAGTGTATATCACAGAGGACGAGGTGGGTAGACTACTGATAACCTAGTGTGTATCACAGAGGACGAGGTGGGTAGACTACTGATAACCTAGTGTATATCACAGAGGACGGGGTGGGTAGACTACTGATAACCTAGTGTATATCACAGAGGACGAGGTGGGTAGACTACTGATAACCTAGTGTATATCACAGAGGACGAGGTGGGTAGACTACTGATAACCTAGTGTATATCACAGAGGACGAGGTGGGTAGACTACTGATAACCTAGTGTACTAATATCACAGAGGACGAGGTGGGTAGACTACTGATAACCTAGTGTATATCACAGAGGACGAGGTGGGTAGACTACTGATAACCTAGTGTATATCACAGAGGACGAGGTGGGTAGACTACTGATAACCTAGTGTATATCACAGAGGACGAGGTGGGTAGACTACTGATAACCTAGTGTATATCACAGAGGACGAGGTGGACCAGCAGTACATTGTCATGGTTACCTCCGACTATATGTTAATTATTTACCTACGGGTCAGGCGTTCCCTAGTACGGCCTTTCAGCCTTTCAGCCTTTCAGTTGACGAGAAATGGTAGTAGAATGAGATATATGGCACGGAGTGACAGGAGAGAAAAAGGGGTAGAGATTGGGGGGGGGGGGGGGGGGGGGGCTATGGCGACTCAGTATCCAAAGAGTTGCCCTAACCGAAGTCTGATTAGGCACGTTACACCAGGATGTCCTGTTGTGACCATGGATTAAGGGGTGATGGTCCTATAGTTGTTTGGCGTATTTCTGTACAGCGATCTCTAGACCATCCGAACTGTCCACATACCGGCACTTTAATCAACACAAGGGCTTCTACACATTTATACGACGTTACCAAGTTGCGGCTAAAATATGACAATCCATTATTATTTTCCAATTCGCAATCCATCATATATCATATAATAACATATCTTTCCATCATTCCATGTCATCCGTAAAGTACATTCTGTAACCACGATAGCTGTCGCCTACAAGCGTGTCGTAGGTCATGACTCTCAGGTATATATCCAGATCATTGAAATGTTGAAGATTACCTTGGTAATCACATATGGCGGAAGTACACAGTGTATCATTAGCTCATTGGCGGGATCTGGAGCCGTGTGACGTACATACTGAGAGTTACATAAACGGTATAATAGAATGTGATACTAATTGTACCTGTATGTGCGTGTTATCTCATAATTATCTCTATATATATCACACTGCTCCATATTAAAACTAAATTACCAGTAAATGCCGTCAGATATGTCAGAATATCGGATAAGTCTCGTCTATTACACCAGACCTGGTCAGATCCCCATCCTCAAACAGTTTCATGTTTTCGGTCAGGAATCTCCTCCCCTAAGCCATTTTTGAGTTACGTCCATACACAAAATAAATGACCATACGCAAATATTTACATTTAGTAAGCTTGAATTCATTGGCGAAAAATGTAATCATTTTTCATAACAACATTAGCCTCATCACAGTGTGTAGTAATCTCGGGCCCGCATTACCACGGGTAGTACTCTCCGCCGGCGGATTTTTTCTTCTTCTCGTATTCTTTTAAATAAACACGATCAATGAAATGTTTACAATGTTATGACGGTCTTCTGAAAGTTTAAAACATAAAAATCACTCCAAAAACCTCACAGAATAATTATTGTAGTTGAACTACATTTTGTTTGTGTTGTTGTTATGACGGTTGCTAAGATCGCGCCAAGAACTTTTCCGCGAAAATAACATGAAAAAATGCACTTTTTTTATCACTATTATTGGGTGCTTTAACAGATAAAATAAAAAAAAATAATAATATAAATATAAGGCATGAAAATTATTGTTTCAACATTCATGAGGTCATAACAACATTGGCTTTCTGGACATATTTATCGCGAATCGTTAACGCGATTCATGGAATACATCTAGAAGTTAATGTGGTTTTGACAGAATGATGACGATAATGGACAAATGTAAAGGCGGTGCCAAGACGTGCTGTGAATTATTAATTAACATATGTCGCAAACAATGTATCGTTGTCATAACGACCGATATTTACTTCAAAACAAACTTATTTTGTCACATAAATAATAGATATTTTATCGTAACAAACATATCTGGTGTTCAGGGATGACTTAAATAAACAGGATTATATTTGATGATCTTTACATATAAATTTTAATTTCACAGCCTGTCTTGGCACCGCCTGAACATATAGCCATTATCGCCATCAACCCTGTAGTGGTAATTAACTTAACTTTAATCTTATATTCCCATTATAAAATGGCTGCATGCTTCCAAATAAACATAATACAAACAAAAATATATAGCGATATTACTGATCGAGATTTCTGTTAATTATGTAACAGATTCACCAGGTAAACGATCAGATATGATTAAAACGGTTTACTTCCTCGGAATTACATGTTACATGTATACTAGTGTATATACATGTATATATGTAGGTAATTCATTTACGTATTATTGTACTGTTTGTCAGAAGACGCGAAGGTTGAGGGGCCTATGTATTGCCTCCGGACAAACATGTCCTACACGGGTTCATCTTTCAATCCATTTATTCTAATTTGTAGAGTATATATAACAATTTATAAGGTCTTATTCGAATAGGTTTTCTCAACTTCAATATATCCGGAATTTATGACTAACACGTTTTTACGCTTAGCTTTGCATTGTTTCCGGAGAACACGCAAGGCGATCTGGCCTCAGACCTCAATTAATTTCCCTCTTTATTCTACCAAAGAAAAATCAAAATAAAAAATATTTCAGAATTTGCAGCAAATCTTGTTTTCACATCACATTGTAGAACTGTTCAAGCTGAATACAGTGAGCTAGAAAGTACCTCATGACAAGCATTTAAGAAAGATATTTATATTTAAGTGTAACCACCCCACTTTATTGTGGGGAAATCCGTAAAATCACCAAATATTACTACTCAAGCCTTATAACTCCCTGTGTCCTGCCACACAAACAAATATGGAAATGGTGTCAAAACAAAATTATATCGCTAGAATAAATATTGCACTATAAATATATGATAAAAGTATGCCCATATCTGTAACAGCTACATTTTGTAAGTCAGGAAAAGATATTTAGCAACAGTCCTGAAATTTCCATATGTACGTACTACATTATGTACAACGACCTGGAAGTATAATTGTGGTCTGAGGCCATCTGTCGTTCTATACCACTGGGAACTACTCAAATTGTGTGTGCAGCACAGCCGAGGAGTTCCGAGTGGTTCTATACAGCACATCGTTTTATCGATTTTTACATTACTTTTACCTGTTTTTAGGTTCCGAGGTCGCCACCTATATACATGTACCAATACCTACAAGGTGGTAAACCGTCTCGGCAAATTTATTTTAAGTCAATAAAATAAGAGCTGTATTTATTCGTCTTGTACTCCAGTTTTGTCTCGATGTTTCTCATCATTATCATGTATATAATATGTAACCACTAGCCGTTATGCCTACAACCAATTAGTTTGATTGAATTGAATATTGCAAGCCCTCGGCATCTCTGACCTAGGACGAAACATCCTGTATAAAAATCAGCCAATCGACCTCCTTGAAATCTTGTGTCATAATCACAGTTAAAAACTGAACCAGTGGCTATTTTAATTTAAAGTATGTTTGTTGTTGTTTTTTTATCTATTTATTTATTTATTAATTTATTTTTACAAAATGTGACATTTCATACCGAAATATTGAAACCATTTTGAGAAATATTCAATAATAATATAAGCAAGGACACAATACTATTGTTCAGACTACATAGCTGAATGACATATCGTTTACCGGTACAGGTGCGGTGTTTGTTTACAGCTGGGCATGTTTGTTACACCTACAATATATTATCAATGGCAAGATTTTTAACACTTTCACACCTACTCTTTTTCTTGGTTATATACTTATTGAGACCAAGCATTGGCTAATTTTACTCAGTTTTTCAAAACAATTGTTTTATTGCTTTCGGCCTTACGGCCTATCAATGACAAAAAACTATTGCACACGAATGACATAAATTACAACATGGCGTATACAACAGTACATAACATATAGAGAATGAGACATCATAACATCAATAATTGGTTTAGTAATCATTTCTTAATTTAGTAGCTTCATGTATATATTTTCCTAGAGAACACAGTTCCTTAACATTTTCTTCTCTGAATAACTGAATTAATTCAAATACAGATGGGTTGTTCCAGTAATAAAGTTTGATGTACCTTTTCCTTAAATTTCTCTAACTATTTCATCCGAGAATAAAATGATATTCATCTTCGTTTTTGTTGTCTGGTATTACAAAAGCCGTCTTAATCTTGGGAGTTTATTATATCTACCTGCTTCAATTGCTAAACAATGCGCAGATAGACGTATCTTAGTAAGACAAATTCTAAATCTTTTATGAATATATTTGGTAAGATAAAAAGGTTGTGTAACATTATCCACAACATGTTTATATATATGACATTTTGAGAACGACTCTAATAAATGATGTTTGTGTTGTTGGGGTTGGTTAAAAACTATCTGCTTTATAAATGACGAATTATTGTTAATATTGCTTGTATACATTTGCTGATTTTCTCACACATATCCAAAACTAAGTGAAAAAAGTTCATTTTTAAACAAAAGTTACCCAATTTAAACAATTTGTTAGTACTATTTCTGTAAAATCGTTTTCCTTATTTTTCCAGTTTCGGTATTGACAGACGACATGAATTATTCTTTATTTGACACCAAAATTACTCCGATTGGTGTCCAGTATAGTTGTAGAGGTATCCTCTGTAACCTATACAAGTGTTTAATTTGTAGATTAATTCCATGTTTACAGTAATTACATGAACAAATTTTTAAATACACATGGAAATAAAAATAAAATAATTATTAAAATGAACTTCAGATTTCAAAAATTAATTTGAATTGTGAGATAGGAATACAAATCAATTCTCAACACGGAACTCGTCCGTACTACACATATCATCTAGCCAAGGCTTCTGATGACGTTTCACTCCGTATATAGCTGATGTCACAGATGGATGAGAGTAAAAATTATTTCCATGCAAAAACAAAAGACCTGTTTACCAGAGATATTGTTTCTTAATTTGTCCTACACCTGGCACTGCCATAGTCGGGAAACACAGTTTGCGGTATACAGCAGTGACGGAAAACAGCTGTAGTTTAACACGTGCATGGATTCGACGGAACTACTTTCTTAACCCTCGCAAGAATACAGTTTTAGTCACTGATTAGGTATTCTCTATATCACTTCTCTGATTCCAATCTCGAAAGGCTTTTCATGGTGCGCAAAAATGACCTTGAAATCGCTGGGGGAAAGATTAAAACAAAAATAAATGTGCTAATGATTTGAATTAATTTTGAGATGTACTGTCTGATGTGAATTGAATTTCCACTGTCACTGTGGCATTTTTTCGCCATATTCAATTAATCAAGTTGGCAATCGATTTGATCTAGACGAGTTTTCTAGAAGCATGATCAAATACATCAAACGTCGTCGTTGATTAATGAGAGGGCGACCAAGTACTTTGTTTAAAGGTCTAGATCAATATCGTATCTAAAGCAGTTTATAATGTTAAAAAGACAGCAATGAATTCGTAATCAACTTCTTTATGTACAATAACCCAGCGACCTCAAAAACCCAGCAATATTGATAACCAAGCGACCTAGATATCCCGGTGACCTTTATAACCAAGCGACCTAGATATCCCAGTGACCTTTATAACCAAGCGACCTAGATATCCCAGTGACCTTTATAACCAAGCGACCTAGATATCCCAGTGACCGAGATAACCAAACGATCTAGATATCCCAGTGACCGAGATAACCAAACGATCTAGATATCCCAGTGACCGAGATAACCAAGCGACCTAGATATCCCAGTGACCGAGATAACCAAGCGACCTAGATATCCCAGTGACCGAGATAACCAAACGATCTAGATATCCCAGTAATCTAAATAACTCAGCCACCAAATAACCCAACTATCTCAATTAACCCAGTCATTTCAATAACCTAACCACATAGCTGTCCCAGTCTCTCGATAACACAACCATCACAATCAACTCGGTCGCTTCAACAACCAAGCCACCTAGATGGTCAAGTCTCTCGATAACTCAGTCATCTTATTAAACCGGTCATTTCAATAACCTATGTGACACAGTCTCTCCACAACCCAAATTGTCTCAATTAACCGATTCACTTCAATAACCCAGTCAACTCAATTACCCTAACCCTAACGTCGAAATAGCACTGCCACCACACCAAACCTACCATCGTAATAACCCCGCTACCTAGAAAACTCTACCTCCACGATAACTGCGTTGTATCAATAAATCACCTTAATAGCGTTACCATCGTAATAACCCTGTCACTTCAACAACCCAGCGGGGGTATAGTGTGAAGTGTCATCAATACCTTTACCAACCTCATTATATTCTACAAAAATTACGAAACACATCCATAAACTCATAATAACCGCTTTTGTTGGCCTGTATGGAAGCAGGCAGGGGTCCTTCTAAATGAGAAGTAAATACGGTGTCCGGAAGAAAATCCATGCAAGTATGGTCGTGATATGACGTCATAGCGCGTGACGGCCAATTACGGACCGGAGTCAAAGATGTTTACACGATATACGGTTACATTCTACATCATTGTTTAGAGGCTATATGATTGCAGTAGTTACTCCGGTCTCTAAATATACCATTGGTGTCTGTGCAATAGTCCAGAATATTTGACCATCGGTACTGATGCCTCGTGCAATATAATATAGGTCGATGACCAGTACCGGGGGTCAAATATTCTGGACTTCAGCACAGACACCCATGGTATACTTGTTTTATTGTATAATCACTAAAACACTCTTAGAAGGCCTAGACGTCGACTGTAGTCTGGCAGTGTTGACATCTGAGTGACTTAAACGCTTGAAAGTGTACGACTATATGTTCAGTAGTTCGCACTTGACCGTACAACAGTTCGATATTTCAAAATAGAGCTTATGTGTACAGTTAAGGAAAATCTAACGCATTGTGTAATAATATACACATATATCATGGGTATCTGTGATGTAATAGTAAACCAGGTAAAAATGAGGTAAAACAGGTAAATCAGTTCTATAAATCAGGTAAATCAGTTCTATAAATCAGGTAAATCGGTTCTATAAATCAGGTAAATCAGTTCTATAAATCAGGTAAATCAGTTCTATAAATCAGGTAAATCAGTTCTATAAATCAGGTAAATCAGTTCTATAAATCAGGTAAATCAGTTCTATAAATCAGGTAAATCAGTTCTATAAATCAGGTAAATCAGTTCTATAAATCAGGTAAATCAGTTCTATAAATCAGGTAAATCAGTCAGGTACATTAGTTAAGATATGGTATTTATATCCGTGATAATATGTGTTGTAAAAGTAATCGGTCTACAATTAAATTTTCCCGCGTTTCGCTAGTATAAGCCGTGAAAATGTTGTATAAACGGCTCGTGCTACTCGCTCGTACGTGTAATAGATCACGTGATACAGGTGAAATAGGGTATTGTTGTAAGGTGAAATATCATTATCTAGCTGCCCAGAGTACGGTTAACACCAAAACTTGACAAGTTTTGCAATGCACTCGTATTCGTTATATATATATAAAAAAAAATTATTGTGTAATAGTATAATTTCCGAATATTTTTTATATGTGCTGTACATCTTGGTGATTAGGGGTAAAACATTTGTTTCCATAATTTTGTCCATCCCGGATCAGTCCAAGGTTTTCCAGAGGTTTTTATATACATATTTCAAAAAGAACGATTTATTCTGAAACATACTATTGAGAAAAATATGTTTTTATCTCTGGTTTTTAGCCCAGGATCGATCTTTAATTTCAATTTCTACAATAAACGTCACATATGAGGATAGGAGTGGAAGCGAGGGACGGGTATATATATACGTGCGAGGTCATGTTACATTTGTAATTTGCTCAAAATGCAAAATTAAAATAAACTCTGGCTACCGTACTCTACGCGGCAGGCTAGTCGGCAAAACGTAGTATTTGTGTCGGTGTTGTTTATAATGGAGTAGATAGAGGAGTTCTATTAAGAAATAATTGTTATTTTTTGTTGTTCACTGGTGTATGAACGGCATTTTTTGACAGATATTTTAAATGACGCGCGTTAGCGCGTCATGTTGAAATATCTGTCAAAAAATGCCGTTCATACACCAGTGAACAACAAAAAATAACAATTATTTCTTATATTTACATTTCAAAACTATTTTTCAACGTGATCTTTGAAAAAAAATCATAGAAACAGTATTCTACGTTCGTTATACGTAGTGACGAAACAGCTGAATGATCGCTGTAACAGCGTAACAGATAGTTCCAATTTGGCGGGAAAGGTAATCAAGTACACAAGTACACAAAATATAGTTCCACACAAATTCATTATTTTAATCATCATGAAAGAAAAATATTGAAATGTTGTCTTCAATTTTACAATTATTAACAAGTTTTAAAGTTGATAAAACATTATTTCATGTGTAATCAAACGCGATTTTATATTCACACTTCTGCATTCTACGTGGCACCGTCAACAATGTACTGTATGTATTCATACGCGGCAGGTTAATTGTTCACCTAGGAATGAACGCTAATTTTGCTAGTACCTTCATATAGAGAACACACAGTGGAAATGTAAATATTACTTGTATGATCTCAGGGTACGCTTCAAACAACGCATGCTCCTACTGTTCGTGGGCGATCACGAGGTTCTATTGTTCCTGGGCGAGGTTCTATTGTTCCTGGGCGAGGTTCCATTGTTCCGTGACAGGTGATTTCATATTTCACTCACCTGTTTGTCCCACACTATATACATGTAATCCTATACATATAATATTATATGTATGTAATAGTATATACGTGTAATATTATAGACATGTAATCCTAATCCTATATACATATAATCATATATACATGTAATCCTTATCCTATATACATGTAATCCTAATCCTATATACATGTAATCCTTATCCTATATACATGTAATTCTATATACATGTAATCCTAATCCTATATACATGTAATCCTATATACATGTAATCCTTATCCTATATACACGTAATCCTTATCTTATATACATGTAATCCTAATCGAATATGCATGTAATCCTATATACATGTAATCCTAATCCTATATACATGTAATCCTAATCCTATATACATGTAATCCTATATACACGTAATCCTAATCCTATATACATGTAATCCTTATCCTATATACATGTAATCCTAATCCTATATACACGTAATCCTAATCCTATATACACGTAATCCTTATCCTATATACATGTAATCCTAATCCTATATACATGTAATCCTAATTCTATATACATGTAATCCTTATCCTATTTACATGTTATCCTAATCCTATCTACATGTAATCCTAATCCTATATACAGGTAATCTTATATACATGTAATCCTAATCCTATATACATGTAATCCTAATCCTATATACATGTAATCCTAATCCTATATACATGTAATCCTAATCCTATCTACATGTAATCCTAATCCTATATACATGTAATCCTAATCCTATATACATGTAATCCTATATACATGTAATCCTATATACATGTAATCCTTATCCTATATACACGTAATCCTAATCCTATATACACGTAATCCTAATCCTATATACATGTAATCCTATATACATGTAATCCTATATACATGTAATCCTAACCGATATACATGTAATCCTAATACTATATACATGTAATCCTTATCCTATATACATGTAATCCTATATACATGTAATCCTTATCCTATATGAATGTAATCCTATATACATGTAATCCTTATCCTATATACATGCAATCCTAATCCTATATACATGTAATCCTATATACATGTAATCCTTATCCTATATACATGCAATCCTAATCCTATATACATGTAATCCTAATCCTATATGAATGTAATCCTATATACATGTAATCCTTATCCTATATACATGCAATCCTAATCCTATATACATGTAATCCTATATACATGTAATCCTATATACATGTAATCATAATCCTATATACATGTAATCCTTATCTTATATACACGTAATCCTAATCCTATATACATGTAATCCTATATACATGTAATCCTATATACATGTAATCCTAATCCTATATACATGTAATCCTTATCCTATATACATGTAATCCTATATACATGTAATCCTATCTACATGTAATCCTAATCCTATATACATGTAATCCTAATCCTATCTACATGTAATCCTAATCCTATATACATGTAATCCTAATCCTATATGAATGTAATCCTATATACATGTAATCCTTATCCTATATACACGTAATCCTTATCCTATATACATGCAATCCTAATCCTATATACATGTAATCCTATATACATGTAATCCTATATACATGTAATCATAATCCTATATACATGTAATCCTTATCTTATATACACGTAATCCTAATCCTATATACACGTAATCCTAATCCTATATACATGTAATCCTAATCCTATATACATGTAATCCTAATCCTATATATATGTAATCCTAATCCTATATACATGTAATCCTATATACATGTAATCCTAATCCTATATACATGTAATCCTAATCCTATATACATGTAATCCTATATACATGTAATCCTATATACATGTAATCCTAATCCTATATACATGTAATCCTAATCCTATATACATGTAATCCTAATCCTATATACATGTAATCCTAATCCTATATACATGTAATCCTAATCCTATATACATGTAATCCTAATCCGATATACATGTAATCCTAATCCTAATACATGTCGTCTTATTCATCCTGCAGCTGCCACCGCATTATCGGAATACACCCAGCATATAAACAAAAAACGTTTAACATATATATCATATATTTTATAATTAAAACGTAATTTTAAGCAAGGGAGAGCGAGAACTATGTCATACTGGCCCTAAAGGAGGCAAGCGCCACCCGGCTGCCCATTTCTCACTCACCTTTGCTAAAAAAAATACGTTTTAATTCTAAAATATACGATATATATTTCAAAAGTTTCTGTTTATACTAAACGGCTGCCCCCTTTTATCAAGGGGTATTTTACAGCCATTCAGATTGTTTGGTATTTTATGTTCTACAAATTTTGAGCAAACCGAGCTCGAGGATTGGACCAGTTTATGTAGTAGATACAGATGTAATAGGTTGATATTGTTTTGTAATCTTAAATTTTAGCAAGACAAAAAAATCTGTGTGCTGTATACGGCAGTGATGGAAAATAGCTGTATTTTGGAATCCGAGCAAGTGCGTCGATTCGATTAGTGGATTATTGTTGATACCGTTTCACTTCAAAATGATTATTTTTTTATGACTGATGCAGGATAAAATTTATACATGGTCAGTGTCTTAAAATACAAGCACGATATTGGCAGCACACAATTATCAGTATTTCCCAAAAATGCAAATTTTAGCACACACGGTATAAAGAAATGTCTTTTCAACCCACGAAACTGATAAATCAAAAAATCATAGCGCCTACAAATGATCGTGTATGTGACCGAAAGTCACATGATGATAGAGAGTTGCGGAACACGTGATCATTTCGTCCGGACGCGATTAACAATCTATCACCTATTTATTTAGTTTAAATTTGAATGATGAAGGAAAAGTTCAAAGTTTTGGAGACTGGTAACAGCGTAAAGAATGTAAGTTTTTTTTTATTTTTTTCTTGTTTCTTGTTTTGTTTTTTGTTTTTGTTTTGTTTTGTTTTTTAATAAAAGATATACAACAGCCTTTTCTTGCTTTGTTTTTGTTTTTTGTTTTTTGTTGATTTTTTTTTTAATAAAAGATACACAACAGCCTATTTTTTCTTTCAATCTGTATTTACTCTGTTTCGGAAAAGTAGCAACTCTTGATTAATTAACAACTAATCAGTTAGTTACATCACAACCAACAGGGAAAACCACATGTTTAGACAGATCCCCGATGTTTGGTACAAGATATAGAGGTTACACAACGAATGGTTGTTGTAGATGGTATTTCTTTAATTTTCACCCGAGTTAGATATTTTTCTAAAAAAAAATAATAATAAAACACGAGCTTTAACTGTACGTTTGAGAAAATAACAATATTCTGTTGCTGAAATCTTCATTATTTGGAGGAAATAAAGAGAACGATGATCGTAAATTGTAAAAAAAGAATACCATATAAGTTAACAGTACATACAGATTGATGGACTGTGTATATTTATTCACCCTATGTATTAGTATTTCACGACGTGTAGCGTAAATAGAGTTGTTTTACAAAAAATATTTATATATGTCCAGTTTGACTGACAATGTATAAGTTTCCGGAATTTAAAGAACCTTTACATAAAGAGGCAAGTTCCGGTTTCTTCATGGACATGATATAGGTTTAGTAATGCTGACAACATATTATACATGAGTATACAAACACTTACATCAAGATAAAAATACTTACAAGATCTAACATTCAGCTTCTCCATACACTTCCAGTTTTATAAGTATATATAAATTACTTACCTTTTTTATAAGTATATATAAATTACTTACCTTTTTTATAAGTATATATAAATTACTTACCTTTTCGCCTTTGCCAGCTATTGACAGGTAGATCGTTTTAGACGTATCTATAGAAGACCCGTTTCCCATTTTCTCAGAAAATCTCAGTAATGTAACAGATGTCTATCAACATTGGTTAATTCTAGATATCCAACTTGGAATTCCCTTTTTAACTTCTCGATTGGTGATGATCTTTAAAACAACGTTTAATTACAAATGACAAGAATATCCATTCAGATTGCAAGATGGTCTGACATCATAAATACGCAATATGCAAATCTAATTGAGGAATTGTTGCCAAGTGGAACACGGCTCCGTTCTAGGATTCATTGGTGCGACTCTGTAGGTGACGAATTGTTGAATTAACACAAGCGACTCTCGTGGTTTGGATTGTGGGAATGCTCAGAGAACAGCTGTGATGTGTGTGATATTGTCAGCGAGAATGACACGAACTCACCATACACGTAAACATATCAAAGTACAGTACCCGATGGCTGTCCTCTATCGATATATCGATCTGAAAATCCCATACCAGCACTATTATCACATAGACCAAAGGCCGATTGTCAGGTATGATTGCTAGTCTACCTGTCCTTTGTCCTCTGGTCCATAGGCAGGTGAGAGTGATAGCTATATGTGATGGATGGTCGCCATGGCAAACTCTGCATCTACACACTTCTAGTGGCTGTAGTATCCTTGGTTACCCAAGCCACAAAGCCGAGCTAATGATGCTGGCCACGTGGACTCTGCCGTGTCATTAGTAAACATTATCTAACTGTTGGAGGCAAACGGTAGCAAAATATCACAACAAAGCAAATAAAATTGAAAATCATTTAAAGCTCTATATATATATCTAACATACAAATTTCAGATTTAATCCATCACTAGGAAACACTTGTTTGTTGTGTAACATTGACACTGGCTGACATTCCACTTTTCGGGTATCCTACAAAATGATACAGGTATGTTACAGGATTACATAATACAGGTATGTTACAGGATTACATAATACAGGTATGTTACAGGAATACATAATACAGGTATTTTACAGGATTACATAATACAGGTATATTACAGGATTACATAATACAGGTATGTTACAGGAATACATAATACCGGTATATTACAGGAATACATAATACAGGTATATTACAGGATTACATAATACAGGTATATTACAGGAATACATAATACAGGTATATTACAGGATTACATAATACAGGTATATTACAGGATTACATAATACAGGTATATTACAGGATTACACAATACAGGTATATTACAGGATTACATAATACAGGTATATTACAGGATTACATAATACAGGTATATTACAGGATTGCATAATATATGTATATTACAGGATTACATAATACAGGCATATTACAGGATTACATAATACAGGTATATTACAGGATTACATAATACAGGTATGTTACAGGAATACAATGGTACAGGTATATTACAGGATTACATAATACAGGTATATTACAGGATTACATAATACAGGCATATTACAGGATTACATAATACAAGTATGTTACAGGATTACATAATACAGGTATATTACAGGATTACATAATACAGGTATATTACAGGATTATCATGATACAGGTATGTTACAGGATTACATGATACAGGTATATTACAGGATTACATAATACAGGTATGTTACAGGATTGCATAATACAGGTATATTACAGGATTACCATAATACAGGTATATTACAGGATAACATAATACAAGGTATATTACAGGATTACATAATACAGGTATATTACAGGATTACATAATACAGGTATGTTACAGGATAACATAATACAGGTATGTTACAGGAATACAATGATACAGGTATATTACAGGATTACAATGATACAGGTATATTACAGGATTACATAATACAGGTATATTACAGGATTACATAATACAGGTATGTTACAGAATACATAATACAGGTATATTACAGGATTACATAATACAAGTATATTACAGGATTAAATAATACAGGTATGTTACAGGATTACCATGATACAGGTATATTACAGGATTACCATGATACAGGTATATTACAGGATTACCATGATACAGGTATGTTACAGGAATACAATGATACAGGTATGTTACAGGAATACAATGATACAGGTATATTACAGGATTATCATGATACAGGTATGTTACAGGATTACATAATACAGGTATATTACAGGATTACATAATAAAGGTATATTACAGGATTACATAATACAGGTATGTTACAGGATTACATAATACAGGTATATTACAGGATTACATAATACAGGTATGTTTCAGGATTACATAATACAGGTATGTTACAGGATAACATAATACAGATATATTACAGGATTAAATAATACAGGTATATTACATGAATACATAATACAGGTATATTACAGGATTACATAATACAAGTATATTACAGGATTAAATAATACAGGTATGTTACAGGATTACATAATACAGGTATATTACAGGATTACATAATGCAGGTATATTACAGAATTACATAATAGAGGTATATTACGGGATTACATAATACAGGTATATTACAGGATTACATAATACAGGTATGTTACAGGATTACATAATACAGGTATATTACAGGATTACATAATGCAGGTATATTACAGGATTACATAATACAGGTATACAGGATTATATGATACAAGTATGATTCAGGATTACATGATACAGGTATATTACAGGATTACCATGATACAGGTATATTACAGGAATATCAATGATACAGGTATGTTACAAGATTACATAATACAGGTATGTTACAGGAATACAATGATACAGGTATATTACAGGATTACATAATACAGGTATATTACAGGATTACATAATACAGGTATATTACAGGATTACATAATACAGGTATATTACAGGATTACATAATACAGGTATATTACAGGATTATCATGATACAGGTATATTACAGGATTACATGGACACAGGTATATTACAGGAATACATAATACAGGTATATTACAGGATTACATAATACATGATACAGGTATATTACAGGATTACATAATACAGGTATGTTTCAGGATTACATAATACAGGTATGTTACAGGATAACATAATACAGGTATATTACGGGATTAAATAATACAGGTATATTACAGGATTACATACTACATAATACAGGTATATTACGGGATTACATAATACAGGTATGTTACAGGATTACATAATACAAGTATATTACAGGATTACATAATACAGGTATGTTTCCGGATTACATAATACAGGTATGTTACAGGATAACATAATACAGGTATATTACGGGATTAAATAATACAGGTATATTACAGGATTACATAATACAGGTATATTACAGAATTACATAATACAGGTATATTACGGGATTACATAATACAGGTATGTTACATGATTACATAATACAGGTATATTACAGGATTACATAATACAGGTATAATACAGAATTACATAATAGAGGTATATTACGGGATTACCATGATACAGGTATGTTACAGGAATACAATGATACAGGTATGTTACCGGATAACATAATACAGGTGTATTACAGGATTACATCATACAGGTATGTTACAGGAATACAATGATACAGGTATGTTACAGGATTACATAATACAGGATATTACAGGATTACAATGATACAGGTATGTTACAGGAATACAATGATACAGGTATGTTACAATGTACATGTTAATACGTGTTAACTGTTAACAGTATGGGATACACCTGTTTACAGGATGGGATACACGTGTTAACAGTATGAGATACACGTGTTAACAGGATGGGATACACGTGTTAACAGGATGGGATACACGTGTTAACAGGATGGGATACACGTGTTAACAGTATGGATACACGTGTTAACAGTATGGGATACACGTGCTAACAGTATAGGATACACGTGTTAACAGTATCGGACACACGTGTTAACAGTATGGGATACACGTGTTAACAGTATGGGATACACGTGTTAACAGGATGGAATACACATGTTAACAGGATGGGATACACGTGTTAACAGGATGGGATACACGTGTTAACAGGATGGGATACACGTGTCAACAGTATGGGATACACGTGTTAACAGTATGGGATACACGTGTTTGCAGGATGGGATACACGTGTTAACAGTATGAGATACACGTGTTAACAGTATGGAATACACGTGTTAACAGTATGGGACACACGTGTTAACAGTATGGGATACACGTGTGAACAGGATGGGATACACGTGTTAACAGCATGGGATACACGTGTTAACAGTATAGGATACATGTGTTAACAGTATGGGAGACACGTGTTAACAGTATGGGAGATACACGTGTTTACAAGATGGGATACACGTGTTAACAGGATGGGATACACGTGTTAACAGGATGGGATACACGTGTTAACAGTATGGATACACGTGTTAACAGTATGGGATACACGTGCTAACAGGATGGAATACACATGTTAACAGGATGGGATACACGTGTTAACAGGATGGGATACACGTGTTAACAGGATGGGATACACGTGTCAACAGTATTGGATACACGTGTCAACAGCATGGGATACACGTGTTAACAGTATGGGATACACGTGTTAACAGTATGGGATACACGTGTTAACAGTATAAGATACACGTGTTAACAGTACGGGATACACGTGTTAACAGTATGGGATACACGTGTTAACAGTATGGATACACGTGTTAACAGTATGGGATACACGTGCTAACAGTATAGGATACACGTGTTAACAGTATCGGACACACGTGTTAACAGTATGGGATACACGTGTTAACAGTATGGGATACACGTGTTAACAGTATGGGATACACGTGTTAACAGTATGGGATACACGTGTTAACAGGATGGAATACACATGTTAACAGGATGGGATACACGTGTTAACAGGATGGGATACACATGTTAACAGGATGGGATACACATGTTAACAGGATGGGATACACGTGTCAACAGGATGGGATACACGTGTCAACAGGATGGGATACACGTGTTAACAGGATGGGATACACGTGTCAACAGTATGAGATACACGTGTTAACAGGATAAGATACGTGTAATAACAGCTTGGGATACACGTGTATTTCTTCGTATTATCAGATGAATATATATTAGAACCATAAATAGACTTCCTGAGGTTAGTACGTGTACCTTCACCCCTTTTCTAGGTTTGGTTTACGATCATCAAAGATATGGCCGGTAGATATTATCCGGTATATGACGGAAATTCAAATAAACCGCACCTTACACTAAATATATGTCTGATTCTGAGAATGTTTTTATTTATAAGTTACACTGCCATCAATTTCCGCATGTTGTTGAGAAACCCACGTTTAGTCTTGAAAGTCTTGTACAGCTTAAACGGAGTTTATTTGATAAGTGTACGATAACGAATGGTTCTACGTCAATGTCTCCATGTTGAAAACCATTCCGTTTTTAGAGCGGAAATTCATATAGTAGGACTGCTTATACAGAATAAACGCTTCCGGGCTCAGCGCCCACGAATGAAGATCTAAAAAAAAAACACGTTATCACTAAATTACTGGACCCCCTCTCAAAAACGGACGAAAGTTCCAAGGTACATTATTGTATAATAACCGAAAAAGCTCCGTTTCCTCTACATTTGTCTTGGCTGACGTTACCACCGGTCACGCCTTAGACAGTGGTATTGTGCTAATGTGAAATATTGTCATCTTTACTCCATTCATTCTAATCTGCATGTTGTGTTTGGGGTTTGCTTGGCTGTGTGTACAATATAGAAAATCTCTAACACGTGGTGCCTCCAACTTATATTTTATTCATCTTCAACTAAACATCAAAACAACTTCCGGTGATGGAAGGACACAAATTACGGAACAATAAACATACTAACATAAAAGATGATATTGATTAATTCCGGATACACACTTGATGGTTGATAATATATATATATATATATACCATATACCGGGTATATAACATCCCCCCCGCAAAACCAAAATTGGTCCCCAATTTTGAAATAGTTACCATCAAGTGAGTATTCTAACTTTACAAGAGTATTCAATTTAAAAAAAAAATATGAACATGTGCATGATTTGTTTTATAAAAAGAGAACAGGACATATCGCAGTAGACAAAGGACCTTCCAAAACATAATTATTATATAGTTGTGTCAGAGTTAATGAATGCGAATACTCAAAATATAATTTGGTAATAATGAGAAATTACTGCAGACCAAATTTACACACTAACCTCTTAGAATCACTTGAGCTGGCCAAACTACAAGTACACAATCACACTCTGATACATTGTCTGAACAATTTGTCAATTCTATCACTTTATATCTTATTATCACATGTTCTGGTAAAAATGAAAATAAAAGTTTTATATAGTCAAAGAACTTTTAACCATACTTATACAAGTCTCAGCTATTAGTACCAATGTAGTTTCAAGGATGGAGTAATTGAATTGGATATAAATATAAAGTTTTATAAGTAGCATTTATTTAGTTAACATTTTATCAAGCTCAAGATTCAACAATACAAATAAGAATGCATACATACTTGTCAGTCATCAATTTATAGTTTGTTCTGGCAATACTCAACTAACTGTTTACTATTACAGTATCATCATGTTGCGTCATAAGACCATGTGATTTAAAGTTATAGAGAAATTGACCATAATAAAACTTGCAATAATTACACAAAATATACATTAACCTGCCAGCTTTATATCTATCCCTATCAGCCTTATCGTAGCTATACATGTATATGCGCTGAAAAATATCTCGGCATGGCCTTGTGGTTCATAAATAATCACAATATCATACATATATCAATTACCACTAAATACTACCAGCATTAAATCACCAAAGTTCCAAAAACATTACAATGTACAATATAATACTACCCGAAATCCATGTAACAACATAATACATACAGTTGATATATTTATTGATTATATGCTCATCCTTTAAAAATGTTAACCAAATATGACATGTTATTCACAGTAATATCAGCAGAGATTTCGCTCTTAATAATTATAGTATATTTCCGATATAATTTATCTGAGAAAAACAATCATTAACATTTAGAAAACAATGATGTTGTGCAATATAATACTGTATTGTCATGACTAGAGGGTAATAATAATGTTAAAACACTGACAAATCAAGAGCTAGATAAAAGGTAAAATATACTATTATGGAATACTGATGTATCAAAAAACAAATTTATAAGGTATAATATCTAGTGTTTCAATTTCAATGTTAATGATAATAAACCACTTATTTTAAAGACAATCAATATGTATCAGTTAACTAAGATATCACAACATTAAATGCTTAATGCACTAAAAAAAATTTCAAATAAATCTTGACTGTGTGTCCAAAGGCATTGTTCAATACACTGAAACCTGATCTGAAGTGATCATAGCTAAAAACTTTTTCAAAATCAACATGTTGAACTGGATTTTGATGTTATTATTAATTCAGCAATCAGGAAAGTTACTATAAAACTCTAAAACGTCCTTGACAGTAGGCCTAGGACTCGACATCATCTTCAAAGGAAAGGATCACAGAGGGTACGAGAATGGCGGTCACATGCACACTCCTAGTATGTCACTGGAAAGTTACTTCACGAAACACATATAAACAACGTCGGTTCACCACATCAGAGATGTTGATCTTCATATATAGATACATATTAATGGATGTTGATAACTAAATGATACGTTATACGTGTTCATCGTCACTGTTTGTGTAGATTGCCCGTCCAGATCATGGCGGAACTTCAGGTAGCCTGTGCAGTTGTACTAGTACCAGCACTTCTCCATTCGACGGATTTGTCCAATCATGTTGACGTTCTTACAGACACATGACGATGATTTCTTACAAAACTATATATGGGTGTGTCCCTAGGTCCTGGGATTTTGTGGATTTCACGAAGACAAAAAAATCAAAAGTTCAAACAATTACATGATGATTGACGACACTTTCAAGTTTCAACAGACGAACCACGTGCTCCATCACCGACACATATTATTTACATTATCTACATACGAACTCGTCAGCAACAGCTGACGGTTTCTGATGTCACTCACATTGTCATCCAGGATTTGGATTCTCCACCATGTTGTGTTTGGGGTTTGCTTGGCTGTGTGTACAATATAGAAAATCTCTAACACGTGGTGCCTCCAACTTATATTTTATTCATCTTCAACTAAACATCAAAACAACTTCCGGTGATGGAAGGACACAAATTACGGAACAATAAACATACTAACATAAAAAGATGATATTGATTAATTCCGGATACACACTTGATGGTTGATAATATATATATATATATATACCATATACCGGGTATATAACATGCAAACGATTCTAATCAAAATGGCAGGTCTTCCGTAAATGACAATCAAGCAGAAATCGATATTCCATTTCATGTCGTCAACTCCATTAGTTCACACTTTAATAAGCTTTATAATCAGCGCTGTATCTAAATATGGCTACTTATTAATCAGGTTTTCTCCTTTACGTATTAGAGAGATAACCAACAACTAAAATGTCAACTCCCGAACTTGATGAAACTGTATACTCCTTGTCGTTTCTGTCTGTTTTTGTTTCAACCACATTCTGTTTTTTTCTTCATTTTGTTTTTGATTTGATTTTGATTTGATTTTGATTTGATTTTGTAATGCTCTACGACTCGTCGACAAATATTTTTGCGGTGTGATTTGGAAATACATCATCCGTGTAAAATTCTCGGTAGACATGTGCTGTCAAGCTTATCATTACCCAAGGTACTGACTAGATATACGAGGGGAAGTAACTCTATCAGGATGTCTGATACAACTGTGGGCGGGTGTCTTCGCTAGCCAAGGTTTCTCATTACGTTAGACTCCACGAAGTGTTTCGTAATCAGAAGCCTTGGCTAGCGAAGATGGAGTGTCAAGGGCACACCGACAGTCACGGTCATATTAGGACGGGTGTCTATAGGGCACACCGACAGTCACGGTCATATGAGGACGGGTGTCTAGGGCACACCGACAGTCACGGTCAAATGAGGACGGGTGTCTAGGGCACACCGACAGTCACGGTCATATGAGGACGGGTGTCTAGGGCACACCGACAGTCACGGTCATATGAGGACGGGTGTCTAGGGCACACCGACAGTCACGGTCATATGAGGACGGGTGTCTAGGGCGACACCGACAGCCACGGTCATATGAGGACGGGTGTCTAGGGCACAACGACATTCACGGTCATATGAGGACGGGTGTCTAGGGAATACTAAACACCTTCATCCTCATTAACATCTAACAACATCCCATAACGGGTCACGTCAGTGTGACTTTTGGATTAACCAATCAAATGTGCGAACTAGAATGACTGGAGTCCCACGAAGCATATAGCTATGTACTGTGCCGAAATGGTTTACTTCAGATGCATGCTGTGACAAAATGGTTTGCTACGATGACATCGACAAATTGACAATTCGCCCTGAAAGTGACATACACACATCTCAAAGGTCATCAGAACGTGACCCCTTATGGGATGTTGTTAGATGTTCATGTAAGGTAGTGAGAATGACAATCTAGATCTTAATCAGGTGTCATATACCGAATTGTTTGTTTCGACATGTAGTTTCTTACATTCTATAGAGTTACTTTGTGGTAAGATGTAGCATGGAATATATTAAGTTACATAAATAATCAAACCTGAAAAATAGCCATGCTGTTATGTTCACAAGTGTCTATAGCACGAGGTAGGAGCATTTGGTTTGAACGGATTTTACTTTATGTACGTATAAACACTTACTTTGTTATGTCCTTGAAATGGAAATGGCGGCTGTGAATTATATGACACAAATATGGCATATTGGGAGGCATTTCAATCAATTAAATTGCTCCTATATCATACTTTTAAGACATATGTCCATAGTAAGAGGGACCTTTTTAAATCAAATTATCAAACCGATGGGTCTGTGACCTTTTTCAGAAATAGGCATATTTTACCCCAGACTCCACAGTTGAACTTTTTTTCTAAAATCAGTCTTCTTGCCATTCCTAGCGTTCTTTATAGTGCCAATACGAGCAGTTTTGATGTTTGAGATACCTCCTTATATGCCATACTTGTGTGATATCATTCACAACCGTCATTTGCACTTCAAGGTCAAAATAAAAAAAACACTGTTTATACATGCATGTATAATAAAGTCAAACCTGGTCAAACCAATGCTTCTATTTTGTGCTTTAGACACTTGTGAGCAAAACGACATGGCTAGTTTGTGCAATATATGCGATACAAATGAGCTAATTATGTTCGTATGTTTTGTTAAAATCTACAAACAGATTAATAAATTACATGTCAACCATAAGTCCCATGGTTTGCCATGATACATACTAAAATTTATCAAGTTAATTCTGTTAAATTGCACCATATTAGGAATTTACAAAATATCACTGTTTTGACTGGATTTGCTGTTAAGTTCCCTCTTAATGACAACATACATAGACAACACCTATTGTTAATATACAGGTATTACCGTGAATTACGTTACATATACAGTGTAGACACCACCTATTGTTACAGGTATCACCGTGAATTACGTTAAATATACAGTGTAGACACCACCTATTGTTACAGGTATCACCGTGAATTACGTTACATATGCAGTGTAGACACCACCTATTGTTACAGGTATTACCGTGAATTACGTTACATATACAGTGTAGACACCACCTATTGTTACAGGTATCACAGTGAATTACGTTACATATACAGTGTAGACACCACCTATTGTTACAGGTATTACCGTGAATTACGTTACATATACAGTGTAGACACCACCTATTGTTACAGGTATCACCGTGAATTACGTTACATATACGGTGTAGACACCACCTATTGTTACAGGTATTACCGTGAATTACGTTACAGTTACAGGTATCACCGTGAATTACGTTACATATACAGTGTAGACACCACCTATTGTTACAGGTATTACCGTGAATTACGTTACATATACAGTGTAGACACCACCTATTGTTACAGGTATCACCGTGAATTACATTACATATACAGTGTAGACACCACCTATTGTTACAGGTATTACCGTGAATTACGTTACAGTTACAGGTATCACCGTGATTTACGTTACGTATACAGTGTAGACACCACCTATTGTTACAGGTATCACCGTGAATTACGTTACATATGCAGTGTAGACACCACCTATTGTTACAAGTATTACCGTGAATTACGTGACATATACAGTGTAGACACCACCTATTGTTACAGGTATCACCGTGAATTACGTTACATATACAGTGTAGACACCACCTATTGTTACAGGTATTACCGTGAATTACGTTATACAGTGTAGACACCACCTATTGTTACAGGTATCACCGTGAATTACGTTACAGTTACAGGTATCACCGTGAATTACATTACATACACAGTGTAGACACCACCTATTGTTACAGGTATCACCGTGAATTACGTTACGTATACAGTGTAGACACCACCTATTGTTACAGGTATTACCGTGAATTACATTACATATACAGTGTATACACCACCTATTGTTACAGGTATCACCGTGAATTACGTTACATATACAGTGTAGACACCACCTATTGTTACAGGTATCACCGTGAATTACGTTACATATACAGTGTAGACACCACCTATTGTTATAGGTATCACCGTGAATTACGTTACGTATACAGTGTAGACACCACCTATTGTTACAGGTATTACCGTGAATTACGTTACATATACAGTGTAGACACCACCTATTGTTACAGGTATCACCGTGAATTACGTTACATATACAGTGTAGACACCACCTATTGTTACAGGTATTACCGTGAATTACGTTACATATACAGTGTAGACACCACCTATTGTTACAGGTATCACCGTGAATTACGTTACATATACAGTGTAGACACCACCTATTGTTACAGGTATCACCGTGAATTACGTTACATCACCACCTATTGTTACAGGTATTACCGTGAATTACGTTACAGTTACAGGTATCACCGTGAATTACGTTACAGTTACAGGTATCACCGTGAATTACGTTACAGTTACAGGTATTACCGTGAATTACGTTACATATACAGTGTAGACACCACCTATTGTTACAGGTATCACCGTGAATTACGTTACATATACAGTGTAGACACCACCTATTGTTACAGGTATCACCGTGAATTACGTTACATATACAGTGTAGACACCACCTATTGTTACAGGTATTACCGTGAATTACGTTACATATACAGTGTAGACACCACCTATTGTTACAGGTATTACCGTGAATTACGTTACATATGCGGTGTAGACACCACCTATTGTTAAAGGTATTACCGTGAATTACGTTACATATACAGTGTAGACACCACCTATTGTTACAGGTATCACCGTGAATTACGTTACATATACAGTGTAGACACCACCTATTGTTACAGGTATCACCGTGAATTACGTTACATATACAGTGTAGACACCACCTATTGTTACAGGTATCACCGTGAATTACGTTACATATACAGTGTAGACACCACCTATTGTTACAGGTATCACCGTGAATTACGTTACATATACAGTGTAGACACCACCTATTGTTACAGGTATTACCGTGAATTACGTTACATATACGGTGTAGACACCACCTATTGTTACAGGTATTACCGTGAATTACGTTACGTATACGGTGTAGACACCACCTATTGTTACAGGTATTACCGTGAATTACGTTACGTATACAGTGTAGACACCACCTACTGTTACAGGTATTACCGTGAATTACGTTACATATACAGTGTAGACACCACCTATTGTTACAGGTATTACCGTGAATTACGTTACATATACAGTGTAGACACCACCTATTGTTACAGGTATTACCGTGAATTACGTTACATATACAGTGTAGACACCACCTATTGTTACAGGTATTACCGTGAATTACGTTACATATACAGTGTAGACACCACCTATTGTTACAGGTATTACCGTGAATTACGTTACATATACAGTGTAGACACCACCTATTGTTACAGGTATTACCGTGAATTACGTTACATATACAGTGTAGACACCACCTACTGTTACAGGTATTACCGTGAATTACGTTACATATACAGTGTAGACACCACCTACTGTTACAGGTATTACCGTGAATTACGTTACATATACAGTGTAGACACCACCTACTGTTACAGGTATTACCGTGAATTACGTTACATATACAGTGTAGACACCACCTATTGTTACAGGTATTACCGTGAATTACGTTACATATACAGTGTAGACACCACCTATTGTTACAGGTATTACCGTGAATTACGTTACATATACAGTGTAGACACCACCTATTGTTACAGGTATTACCGTGAATTACGTTACATATACAGTGTAGACACCACCTACTGTTACAGGTATTACCGTGAATTACGTTACATATACAGTGTAGACACCACCTATTGTTACAGGTATTACCGTGAATTACGTTACGTATACAGTGTAGACACCACCTATTGTTACAGGTATTACCGTGAATTACGTTACATATACAGTGTAGACACCACCTATTGTTACAGGTATCACCGTGAATTACGTTACATATACAGTGTAGACACCACCTATTGTTACAGGTATTACCGTGAATTACGTTACATATACAGTGTAGACACCACCTATTGTTACAGGTATTACCGTGAATTACGTTACGTATACAGTGTAGACACCACCTATTGTTACAGGTATCACCGTGAATTACGTTACATATACAGTGTAGACACCACCTATTGTTACAGGTATCACCGTGAATTACGTTACAGTTACAGTGTAGACACCACCTATTGTTACAGGTATTACCGTGAATTACATGTACGTTATATATACAGAGGCTACACGTATCGTGTGTCCTTACTGCATTTGGACCATACCATGTGACATACGACTGCAACCAAGCCCGTGTTCATTTTGGCGGTCCAAACGATTAGACCGGACTTTAACAGAGCTATGTATTTAATAAATAAGGAAACAGAAAAAATACAATTTGTAGTTAAGGCAAGATTCTTTGACCTTCAGAAGTCACCCAACCGTGAACTCTAACAGCGCTACACCATGAGCATGCGCATCTATTAACCGTTTAGTTAAACGAATACGGACCTGTATTTGATGAAGTCGACAGGATATTTTATGAAATGTTTCTAACAGTGTTTATCATTTGTACCCTCCACCTGGGTAAGTACCCTGTTTGTTATTCTATCTCATTTACATGTTTTGTTTGTCGACTTTTCAAACTATTTTGAAATCAAAATTTTAAAGTTTTTTCGTTTAATATCCGTCTTTGTGGGTATAACACATTGACTTCATGGCACATGATCATACAGATCTGTTTAAACTATAACAATAATGGAATATAGCAATTCATGATCTTATGAATGCCATGTCAGATATAGAGGATGATTGTATTTTTAGATATTTATGTATGTAATTGTGGACTTGCGGTAAAACGAAATCGCTAGGACTTATTTCAAGTTTTACAAAATAAGATAGAAATGTTAGGTATAAGTTGTCATAGTTTTCTGTTTTACGTAATAAGTTAGATATTATAGAAATGTTAGGTATACGTTGTTATAATTAGGACCTTGTGTTTTACAAACAATCAATGTGTCTACAAACTCTAACAGAACAAATGTCGAACTGAAGAAAACCTGAGTAAGAACGGGACACTAGGGACGTGAGAGGTCATTTATAAGTTGGTAAAACTTACTGACTAATCCCTTTGTCATTTTATGTCAAATAGGTATGTTTAAACTAAACACTAATGATGAAGATATTTTTTTTTAGATTGAACGAATACATAACTGGACAAAGTAGCCTAAACTTGTAGAGAAAGGTTCTGTAAATTGTTCTCCCTCTTATCGAGCGAGATGGCGGACCCCAAACAGTAGTGGCATTTTAACGCAGCAATCTACACACCATTTCGGTGAAGAATTTCACGTGATAAATTAAATAGTTCAATGTTGTCAAATATCTAAGTTTTTGCCCCATTGTCCTGTTCCACATGAACTACATGTATCTTGGATGTCGAGAGCCTGGAGTTTGTTTTATAATACAGTGGGTTTTGTAAGAAGTCGAAAGTCAAGAGTTTGTTTATAATAAAATGAGTTTTGTAAGAAGTCGAGAGCCTGGAGTTTGTTTATAATAAAATGAGTTTTGTAAGAAGTTGAGAGCCTGGAGTTTGTTTAATATCGCATTATAATTATCAGTAATACTAAAATGAGTTTTGTAAGAAGTCGAGAGCCAGGAGTTTGTTTATAATAAAATGAGTTTTGTAAGAAGTCGAGAGCCTGGAGTTTGTTTAATATCGCATTATAATTATCAATAATACTAAAATGAGTTTTGTAAGAAGTTGACAGCCTAGAGTTTGTTTAATTTCACATTATAATTATTAGTAATACTAAAATGAGTTTTGTAGGAAGTCGAGAGCCTGGAGTTTGTTTAATTTCACATTATAATTATTAGTAATACTAAAATGAGTTTTGTAAGAAGTCGAGAACCAGGAGTTTGTTTAATTTCACATTATGATACTCAGTAGTTTCGCTAGCATTAGGTTCTACATTCGTGTTTCATATGCTGATTGAGATCGTAGAGTTAAAGAGGGGAATATAAATGTATAAAATATATCGCTTTTAAATGAACGAATGGATGATGGTGAAACATTCGGCAAAATTTATTCCACACGATTCCTAATCTTCAGCACAAAGCGCATATTTCTGTTGTTTTGTCTAACAACGCATAATAATTATAATGGATATACTACACAAATTTAATATTCTTTTTTATTCGTTCAAACTGACGCGAATTTACCACGAAAACATCGTGCAGAGTCTAAACTATTTTTTTCATAGATAATAACCCTTTAAAAGCAGCATATTATATTAAACAGTAAATAACTTTTCAGTGACAGAGTCTATAGTCATACACTGGTGAAAACTTATTGTCAGCTACTAGATGATATCACGGAGACGCACCCCGGTCAGTCGGGTCGTCTTACACGACCTTCACGCTCCACTCTCCCTACTGTAGATATACACACGTGTAACCTTGACAGAAGTCATTTCCTGACTACATCATATGACTTGATGACTACACACAGAAGGAGTATAAGTGTCCTGTGTTACAGGATATACCTATTAATATTCAAACTTTCTGCATTTTCTGTTTTTGCATCTTCCCTCCTTCCTAATATAACACATATATAGTCATGAACATAAGTATCTAGTTGATTTGGAGACGTATTCTTGTGATTTGTGTTAGAGTTAAGGTTGTATGCTACCTTACACATCATATCTGTAATTTGTACCAGAGTTAAGGTTGTATGCTACCTTACACATTATACCTTTGATTTGTGTTAGAGTTAAGGTTGTATGCTACCTTACACATTATACCTGTGGTTTATGTTAGAGTTAAAGTTGTATGCTACCTTACACATTATATATCTAATTTGTGTTAGAGATAAGGTTGTATGCTACCTATCGCATTACATAAGTTAGACAACTGACGACCTATGCTCCGTTTATTGGTGAATCAGTTAATAGGTTTGTTTTAATTGTCATGAAAGTCAGTCAACGGTTATCAGGAAGACAAGCATTTTATATTTTATAAAAAGCACGTAAATTTAACCAAAATGCGTTTTGAAATAATTCCTGTTTTTCTTATAATTTCAGCTTCCGGTCAAACACCGCAAATCGTGAATGAGATCAAAAAGGATGTGAAGACCGTGAACGAGGTGGGATACCTCAACTGTACCACTGTACACGTCAACCTTGGAGCCACGGTAAGTAGGATGACGTCAACCTTGGAGCCACGGTAAGTAGGATGACGTCATCGCTTGTAGTCACGGTAAGTAGGATGACGTCATCGCTTGTAGTCACGGTAAGTAGGATGACGTCAACCTTGGAGTCACGGTAAGTAGGATGACGACAACCTTGGAGCCACGGTAAGTAGAATGACGTCATCGCTTAGAGCCACGGTAAGTAGCATGGCGTCATCCTTGAAGCCACGATAAGTATGATGACGTCAACATTGTGGTCACGGTACGTAGGATGATGTCATCGCATGGAGCGAGGGTAAGTAGGATGACGTCAACCTTGGAGCCACGATAAGTAGGATGACGTCAACCTTGGAGTCACGATAAGTAGGATGACGTCAACCTTGGAACCACGGTAAGTACGATGACGTCATTGCTTGGAGCCACGGTAAGTAGGATGACGTCATCGCATGGAGCGAGGGTAAGTAGGATGACGTCAACCTTGGAGCCACGATAAGTAGGATGACGTCAACCTTGGAGTCACGATAAGTAGGATGACGTCAACCTTGGAACCACGGTAAGTACGATGACGTCATTGCTTGGAGCCACGGTAAGTAGGATGACGTCAACCTTGGAACAACGGTTAGTAGGATGACGTCATCATTAGAGTCGCGGTAGGAAGTATGATGTCAACCTTGGAGCCGCGGTAAGTAGGATGACGTCATCGCTTGGAACCACGGTTAGTAGGATGACGTCATCCATGGAGTCGCGGTAAGTAGTATGATGTCAACCTTGGAACTACGGTAAGTAGGATGACGTCATCGCTATAGTATGCACAAGTTCACAACAGGATTGCTATGTTAAAGGAAAAAATCTAGTCATGCTTCACTTCAGGAAATTTCTTTTCTTTTCTAGATTCTTGCCTTACTGGACTACAGGAAACGTCTTAAGGATGTCTTAGATTCTTGTCTTACTTGAATTTGTTAGGATCTCCGCAATTTAATTGACACTTTCAAGTGAAAAGACTTTATACATAACCTAAATTTAGAGTGTTCATGACTTTGTGGTCAATATAGTATTTTTTCAAGGTCATCAAGTGTCTTTTTCAATTCCGGAAAAAAATGTATTTGCTTAGTAAAAGTGACCACGGTTTTAGGAAACTACACTCTTTACTAAAATGATCCAATATAGCTTACATATTGTGTTGTACAGGTTCACTGGGCCAAATTCATATACAACGGAGATGAAAAGTCAACTGTGGACCTCAGCGAGGACGATAAGATTGTCCTACAAAACAGCGCCGCTATGGGTAGGTGTCTCATATTATAACCGTTTGAGTTGGTGTCTTTTAACTAATTTACATATTATAATCGTTTGAGTTGGTGTCTTTTAACTAATTTACATATTATAATCGTTTGAGTTGGTGTCTTTTAACTAATTTACATATTATAATCGTTTTAGTTGGTGTCTTTTAACTAATTTACATATTATAACCGTTTGAGTTGGTGTCTTTTAACTAATTTACATATTATAATCGTTTGAGTTGGTGTCTTTTAACTAATTTACATATTCTAAGCGTTTGAGTTGGTGTCTTTTAACTAATTTACATATTATAACCGTTTGAGTTGGTGTCTTTCAACTAATTTACATATTATAATCGTTTTAGTTGGTGTCTTTTAACTAATTTACATATTATAACCGTTTGAGTTGGTGTCTTTTAACTAATTTACATATTATAATCGTTTTAGTTGGTGTCTTTTAACTAATTTACATATTATAACCGTTTGAGTTGGTGTCTTTTAACTAATTTACATATTATAAATCGTTTGAGTTGGTGTCTTTTAACTAATTTACATATTATAATCGTTTGAGTTGGTGTCTTTTAACTAATTTACATATCATAACCGTTTGAGTTGGTGTCTTTTAACTAATTTACATACTATAATCGTTAATATACAGATATGATATATATGTTGTAAACATATGCCCTCGTGTCTTTCCCAAACCCTAGGGACTTAGTTTCTTGATTTTATTTTTGAAGCTCGTTGATATCCCAAACCATCTTAACCGTATGTAGCATAACTGAGCATCAACAACAAATAGAGCTAATAATGAATTACACAAGCTAATTAATTAGATGTTTGGTCAATTCCAAACGGGTGAGCGATACAGGCCTTCTTGGCCTCTTGTTTGATATCCCTAATCAGGCCCATGTCAGCCAGTCTGACGAAGTCACACCTGTAACATACTCCTTGTCCATTCCAAAAAAAATAGCATATCAAAGCACATTCAGTGATTCCGTATCACACGCACCGGACACCAATTAACAACTTGTCGCACAAATGTATTATTTCGCATTTACGGACTTTTGGGTGGGGAATGTGGCCTGTGGGTGTGGAAGACGGACCGTGGGGTAGGGACTACGGACTGTGAGGTCGGGGTTACGGTACGGTGGTAGGGACTACGGACTGAGGTCGGGGTTACGGTACGTGGGGTAGGGACTACGGACTGTGAGGTCGGGGTTACAGTACGTGGGTAGGGACTACGGACTGTGAGGTCGGGGTTACAGTACGTGGGTAGGGACTACGGACTATGAGGTCGGGGTTACGGTACGTGGGTAGGGACTACGGACTAAGAGGTCGGGGTTACGGTATGGTGGTAGGGACTACGGACTGAGGTCGGGGTTACGGTACGTGGGGTAGGGACTACATACTGTGAGGTCGGGGTTACGGTACGTGGGGTAGGGACTACGGACTGTGAGGTCGGGGTTACGGTACGTGGGGTAGGGACTACGGACTGTGAGGTCGGGGTTACGGTACGTGGGTAGGGACTACGGACTATGAGGTCGGGGTTACGGTACGTGGGTAGGGACTACGGACTATGAGGTCGGGGTTACGGTACGTGGGTAGGGACTACGGACTATGAGGTCGGGGTTACGGTACGCGGGTAGGGACTACGGACTATGAGGTCGGGGTTACGGTACGTGGGTAGAGACTACGGACTATGAGGTCGGGGTTACGGTACGTGGGGTAGGGACTATGAACTGTGAGGTCGGGGCTACGGTACGTTGGTAGGGACTACGGACTGTGAGGTCGGGGTTACGGTACGTGGGGTAGGGACTACGGACTGAGGTCGGGATTACGGTACGTGGGTAGGGACTACGGACTGTGAGGTCGGGGTTACGGTACGTGGGTAGGGACTACGGACTGTGAGGTCGGGGTTACGGTACGTGGGGTAGGGACTACGGACTGTGAGGTCGGGGTTACGGTACGTGGGTAGGGACTACGGACTATGAGGTCGGGGTTACGGTACGTGGGTAGGGACTACGGACTATGAGGTCGGGGTTACGGTACGTGGGTAGGGACTACGGACTGTGAGGTCGGGGTTACGGTACGTGGGTAGGGACTACGGACTGTGAGGTCGGGGTTACGGTACGTGGGTAGGGACTACGGACTGTGAGGTCGGGGTTACGGTACGTGGGGTAGGGACTACGGACTGTGAGGTCGGGGTTACGGTACGTGGGTAGGGACTACGGACTATGAGGTCGGGGTTACGGTACGTGGGTAGGGACTACGGACTGTGAGGTCGGGGTTACGGTACGTGGGTAGGGACTACGGACTGTGAGGTCGGGGTTACGGTACGTGGGTAGGGACTATGGACTGAGGTCGGGGTTACGGTACGTGGGTAGGGACTACGGACTGTGAGGTCGGGGTTACGGTACGGTGGTAGGGACTACGGACTGTGAGGTCGGGGTTACGGTACGTGGGTAGGGACTACAGACTGTGAGGTCGGGGTTACGGTACGTGGGTAGGGACTACGGACTGTGAGGTCGGGGTTACGGTACGTGGGTAGGGACTACGGACTTTGAGGTCGGGGTTACATTATGTGGGTAGGGACTACGGGCTGTGAGGTCGGGGTTACGGTACGTGGGGTAGGGACTACGGACTGTGAGGTCGGGGTTACGGTACGTGGGTAGGGACTACGGACTGTGAGGTCGGGGTTACGGTACGGTGGTAGGGACTACGGACTGTGAGGTCGGGGTTACGGTACGTGGGTAGGGACTATGGACTGAGGTCGGGGTTACGGTACGTGGGGTAGGGACTACGGACTGTTAGGTCGGGGTTACGGTACGTGGGGTAGGGACTATGAACTGTGAGGTCGGGGTTACGGTACGTGGGTAGGGACTACGGACTGTGAGGTCGGGGTTACGGTACGTGGGGTAGGGACTACGGACTGTGAGGTCGGGGTAACGGTACGTGGGTAGGGACTACGGACTTTGAGGTCGGGGTAACGGTACGTGGGTAGGGACTACGGACTGTGAGGTCGGGGTTACGGTACGTGGGTAGGGACTACGGACTGTGAGGTCGGGGTTACGGTACGTGGGTAGGGACTACATACTGTGAGGTCGGGGTTACGGTACGTGGGTAGGGACCACGGACTGTGAGGTCGGGGTTAAGGTACGTGGGGTAGGGACTACGGACTGTGAGGTCGGGGTTACGGTACGTGGGTAGGGACTACGGACTGTGAGGTCGGGGTTACGGTACGTGGGTAGGGACTACATACTGTGAGGTCGGGGTTACGGTACGTGGGTAGGGACCACGGACTGTGAGGTCGGGGTTAAGGTACGTGGGGTAGGGACTACGGACTGTGAGGTCGGGGTTACGGTACGTGGGTAGGGACTACGGACTGTGAGGTCGGGGTTACAGTATGTGGGGTAGGGACTACGGACTGTGAGGTCGGGGTTACGGTACGTGGGTAGGGACTACGGACTGTGAGGTCGGGGTTACGGTACGTGGGGTAGGGACTACGGACTGTGGGGTTGGGGTTACGGTACGTGGGTAGGGACTACGGACTGTGAGGTCGGGGTTACGGTACGTGGGTAGGGACTACGGACTGTGAGGTCGGGGTTACGGTACGTGGGTAGGGACTACGGACTGTGAGGTCGGGGTTACAGTATGTGGGTAGGGACTACGGACTGTGAGGTCGGGGTTACGGTACGTGGGTAGGGACTACGGACTGTGAGGTCGGAGTTACAGTATGTGGGTAGGGACTATAGACTGTGAGGTCGGGGTTACGGTACGTGGGTAGGGACTATAGACTGTGAGGTCGGGGTTACGGTACGTGGGTAGGGACTACGGACTGTGAGGTCGTGGTAACGGTACGTTGGTAGGAACTACGGACTGCTAGGTTGAGTATTTGAGCCTTCGCCCTATCTTTTCCTACCTCTCTCTAAGTTTTGCTCTAATCGTTTTACAGGGAAAAAGGAGGACCTCGGAGAACCAAAGTACTCAGTAAAGGTCATTGAGGACAAACTGAGATCGACCTTCATTCTGATGATCCGCTATCTAAAGGAGACAGACGCCGGGAACTACATGTGTTACATCAAAATTCAAAATACAGACTATACTGATTGGCCAAAGAAAATCGGGACACTTGTCGTTCAGGGTAAGGTCATGTCGGAGGTAGTAAGGTCATGTCAGAGGTAATATAAGGTCATGTCAGAGGTAATATAAGGTCATGTCGGAGGTTATAATGTCATGTCAGAGGTAATATAAGGTCATGTCAGAGGTAATATAAGGTCATGTCGGAGGTTATAATGTCATGTCAGAGGTAATATAAGGTCATGTCAGAGGTAATATAAGGTCATGTCGGAGGTTATAATGTCATGTCAGAGGTAATATAAGGTCATGTCGGAGGTAGTAAGGTCATGTCAGAGGTAATATAAGGTCATGTCAGAGGTTATAAGGTCATGTCAGAGGCAATAAAGTCACATAGCCAGCATTATATGGAGCATCTTGTAAACAATCAGAACTGTTTGTATTTTACATTCTAATTATAAGGCTTCAGTTCGTAAATGTGGATGGTCATCGGGAAACAGGATTTAAATGTCAAAGATGGATAGAAGTTTAAAGAGCATGTTTAGTAATGAAGATCATACAAAATAAATAACTTGGTTGGCCCAAGAACGTTTGTACGAATAGCTTTTACAACGATCCCAGACAAGAGTCTCGGTGACACAGGCATGGATAAGTGGAATTATTAATATGTAATTGATCATACGTTATTGATAACTAATGTACAGATTTCTCTCCAACTTAAGTTGGTTAAATGTTATACAGTAATGAGACACACAAAGATGTAGAAAGTCTGGTATCAATGTGCGATCTTAGGGCAGTGTATTTAAATAAATATCTAATTACAGTTACCCGAGAATTTGTTACAGTCTAGGGATATTTGGGTGTTCCCTTGTCTACACTGTACATTGCATATTTTGACGATTTTTTTTTTCTGGGAGGAGGCGGGGGGTGTGGTTACCATTAAGTAAAAATTTTACAACTCGATGTTCATTACAACACAAAGAGGTGTCGTTTTACCGAATGTTGATACTATATGTTGATGTACACACTAAAGTTTTACTCTTGTGTTGTTGCTATTGGTTACAGTGGCCCCAACTATCAACATAGTGGGCACCAGTGTGTATGAGGTCGTGGTCGGAGGGAGTCTCAACCTGTCCTGCTCAGCTTATGGCGTACCGTCTCCAAACATCACCTGGAAACGTGAGGACGGCGGGGAACTGAGCATGGGAGGCTTCCAGTACTGGGTGTGTAAAAAAAACTAATTACCACGGGACACTTCCAGTACTGGGTGTGTAAAAAAAACTAATTACCACGGGACACTTCCAGTACTGGGTGTGTAAAAAAAACTAATTACCACGGGACACTTCCAGTACTGGGTGTGTAAAAAACTAATTACCACGGGACACTTCCAGTACTGGGTGTGTAAAAAACTAATTACCACGGGACACTTCCGGTACTGGGTGTGTAAAAAAACTAATTACCACGGGACACTTCCAGTACTGGGTGTGTAAACAAACTAATTACCACGGGACACTTCCGGTACTGGGTGTGTAAAAAAACTAATTACCACGGGACACTTCCAGTACTGGGTGTGTAAACAAACTAATTACCACGGGACACTTCCAGTACTGGGTGTGTAAAAAAACTAATTACCATGGGACACTTCCAGTACTGGGTGTGTAAAAAAACTAATTACCACGGGACACTTCCAGTACTGGGTGTGTAAAAAAACTAATTACCATGGGACACTTCCAGTACTGGGTGTGTAAAAAAACTAATTACCATGGACACTTCCAGTACTGGGTGTGTAAAAAAACTAATTACCACGGGACACTTCCAGTACTGGGTGTGTAAAAAAAACTAATTACCACGGGACACTTCCAGTATTGGGTGTGTAAAAAAAATTAATTACCATGGGACACTTCCAGTACTGGGTGTGTAAAAAAACTAATTACCATGGACACTTCCAGTACTGGGTGTGTAAAAAAACTAATTACCACGGGACACTTCCAGTACTGGGTGTGTAAAAAAAACTAATTACCACGGGACACTTCCAGTATTGGGTGTGTAAAAAAAACTAATTACCACGGGACACTTCCAGTATTGGGTGTGTAAAAAAAACTAATTACCACGGGACACTTCCAGTACTGGGTGTGTAAAAAAACTAATTACCATGGGACACTTCCAGTACTGGGTGTGTAAAAAAACTAATTACCATGGGACACTTCCAGTACTGGGTGTGTAAAAAAACTAATTACCACGGGACACTTCCAGTATTGGGTGTGTAAAAAAACTAATTACCACGGGACACTTCCGGTACTGGGTGTGTAAAAAAAACTAATTACCACGGGACACTTCCAGTACTGGGTGTGTAAAAAAACTAATTACCATGGGACACTTGCAGTACTGGGTGTGTAAAAAAACTAATTACCATGGGACACTTCCAGTAATGGGGGTGTAAAAAAACTAATTACCACGGGACACTTCCAGTACTTGGTGTGTAAAAAACTAATTACCACGGGGCACTTCCAGTACTGGGTGTGTAAAATAACTAATTACCATGGGACACTTCCAGTACTGGGTGTGTAAAAAAACTAATTACCACGGGACACTTCCAGTACTGGGTGTGTAAAAAAACTAATTACCACGGGACACTTCCAGTACTGGGTGTGTAAAAAAACTAATTACCACGGGACACTTCCAGTACTGGGTGTGTAAAAACACTAATTACCACGGGACACTTCCAGTACTGGGTGTGTAAACAAACTAATTACCACGGGACACTTCCAGTACTGGGTGTGTAAAAACTCTAATTACCACGGGACACTTCCAGTACTGGGTGTGTAAAAAAACTAATTACCATGGGACACTTCCAGTACTGGGTGTGTAAAAAACTAATTACCATGGGACACTTCCAGTACTGGGTGTGTAAAAAAACTAATTACCACGGGACACTTCCAGTACTGGGTGTGTAAAAAAACTAATTACCACGGGACACTTCCAGTACTGGGTGTGTAAAAAAACTAATTACCACGGGACACTTCCAGTACTGGGTGTGTAAAAAAACTAATTACCATGGGACACTTCCAGTACTGGGTGTGTAAAAAAACTAATTACCATGGGACACTTCCAGTACTGGGTGTGTAAAAAAACTAATTACCACGGGACACTTCCAGTACTGGGTGTGTAAAAAAACTAATTACCACGGGACACTTCCAGTACTGGGTGTGTAAAAAAACTAATTACCACGGGACACTTCCAGTACTGGGTGTGTAAAAAAACTAATTACCATGGGACACTTCCAGTACTGGGTGTGTAAAAAACTAATTACCACGGACACTTCCAGTACTGGGTGTGTAAAAAAACTAATTACCACGAGACACTTCCAGTACTGGGTGTGTAAAAAAACTAATTACCATGGGACACTTCCAGTACTGGGTGTGTAAAAAAACTAATTACCACGGGACACTTCCAGTATTGGGTGTGTAAAAAAACTAATTACCACGGGACACTTCCAGTACTGGGTGTGTAAAAAAAACTAATTACCATGGGACACTTCCAGTACTGGGTGTGTAAAAAAACTAATTACCACGGGACACTTCCAGTATTGGGTGTGTAAAAAACTAATTACCATGGGACACTTCCAGTACTGGGTGTGTAAAAAAACTAATTACCATGGGACACTTCCAGTACTGGGTGTGTAAAAAAAACTAATTACCACGGGACACTTCCAATACTGGGTTTGTAAAAAAACTAATTACCATGGGACACTTCCAGTACTGGGTGTGTAAAAAAACTAATTACCACGGGACACTTCCAATACTGGGTGTGTAAAAAAACTAATTACCATGGGACACTTCCAGTACTGGGTGTGTAAAGAAACTAATTACCACGGGACACTTCCAGTACTGGGTGTGTAAAAAAACTAATTACCACGGACACTTCCAGTACTGGGTGTGTAAAAAAACTAATTACCACGGGACACTTCCAGTACGGGGTTTGTAAAAAAAACTAATTACCATGGGACACTTCCAGTACTGGGTGTGTAAAAAAACTAATTACCACGGGACACTTCCAGTACGGGGTTTGTAAAAAAACTAATTACCACGGGACACTTCCAGTACTGGGTGTGTAAAAAAACTAATTACCATGGGACACTTCCAGTACTGGGGGTGTAAAAAAACTAATTACCATGGGACACTTCCAGTACTGGGTGTGTAAAAAAAACTAATTACCATGGGACACTTCCAGTACTGGGTGTGTAAAAAAACTAATTACCATGGGACACTTCCAGTACTGGGTGTGTACAAAAAACTAATTACCACGGGACACTCCCAGTACTGGGTGTGTAAAAAAAAACTAATTACCACGGGACACTTCCAGTACTGGGTGTGTAAAAAAAACTAATTACCACGGGACACTTCCAGTACTGAGTGTGTAAAAAAACTAATTACCACGGGACACTTCCAGTACTGGGTGTGTAAAAAACTAATTACCACGGGACACTTCCAGTACTGGGGGTGTAAAAAAAATAATTACCATGGGACACTTCCAGTACTGGGGGTGTAAAAAAAATAATTACCATGGGACACTTCCAGTACTGGGTGTGTAAAAAACTAATTACCACGGGACACTTCCAGTACTGGGGGTGTAAAAAAAACTAATTACCATGTGACACTTCCAGTACTGGGTGTGTAAAAAAAATAATTACCATGGGACACTTCCAGTACTGGGTGTGTAAAAAAACTAATTACCACGGGACACTTCCAGTACTGGGTGTGTAAAAAAACTAATTACCACGGGACACTTCCAGTACTGGGTGTGTAAAAAACTAATTACCACGGGACACTTCCAGTACTGAGTGTGTAAAAAAAACTAATTACCACGGGACACTTCCAGTACTGGGGGTGTAAAAAACTAATTACCACGGGACACTTCCAGTACTGGGTGTGTAAAAAAAACTAATTACCACGGGACACTTCCAGTACTGGGTGTGTAAAAAAAAACTAATTACCACGGGACACTTCCAGTACTGGGTGTGTAAAAAAAATAATTACCACGGGACACTTCCAGTACTGGGTGTGTAAAAAAACTAATTACCACGGGACACTTCCAGTACTGGGTGTGTAAAAAAATAATTACCACGGGACACTTCCAGTACTGGGTGTGTAAAAAAACTAATTACCACGGGACACTTCCAGTACTGGGTGTGTAAAAAAACTAATTACCACGGGACACTTCCAGTACTGGGTGTGTAAAAAAACTAATTACCATGGGACACTTCCAGTACTGGGTGTGTAAAAAAACTAATTACCATGGGACACTTCCAGTACTGGGTGTGTACAAAAAACTAATTACCACGGGACACTCCCAGTACTGGGTGTGTAATAAAAAACTAATTACCACGGGACACTTCCAGTACTGGGTGTGTAAAAAAAACTAATTACCACGGGACACTTCCAGTACTGAGTGTGTAAAAAAACTAATTACCACGGGACACTTCCAGTACTGGGTGTGTAAAAAACTAATTACCACGGGACACTTCCAGTACTGGGGGTGTAAAAAAAATAATTACCATGGGACACTTCCAGTACTGGGGGTGTAAAAAAAATAATTACCATGGGACACTTCCAGTACTGGGTGTGTAAAAAACTAATTACCACGGGACACTTCCAGTACTGGGGGTGTAAAAAAAACTAATTACCATGTGACACTTCCAGTACTGGGTGTGTAAAAAAAATAATTACCATGGGACACTTCCAGTACTGGGTGTGTAAAAAAAACTAATTACCACGGGACACTTCCAGTACTGGGTGTGTAAAAAAACTAATTACCACGGGACACTTCCAGTACTGGGTGTGTAAAAAACTAATTACCACGGGACACTTCCAGTACTGAGTGTGTAAAAAAAACTAATTACCACGGGACACTTCCAGTACTGGGGGTGTAAAAAACTAATTACCACGGGACACTTCCAGTACTGGGTGTGTAAAAAAAACTAATTACCACGGGACACTTCCAGTACTGGGTGTGTAAAAAAAACTAATTACCACGGGACACTTCCAGTACTGGGTGTGTAAAAAAACTAATTACCACGGGACACTTCCAGTACTGGGTGTGTAAAAAAACTAATTACCACGGGACACTTCCAGTACTGGGTGTGTAAAAAAAATAATTACCACGGGACACTTCCAGTACTGGGTGTGTAAAAAAACTAATTACCACGGGACACTTCCAGTACTGGGTGTGTAAAAAAACTAATTACCACGGGACACTTCCAGTACTGGGTGTGTAAAAAAACTAATTACCATGGACACTTCCAGTACTGGGTGTGTAAAAAAAATAATTACCACGGGACACTTCCAGTACTGGGTGTGTAAAAAAACTAATTACCACGGGACACTTCCAGTACTGGGTGTGTAAAAAACTAATTACCATGGGACACTTCCAGTACTGGGTGTGTAAAAAAACTAATTACCATGGGACACTTCCAGTACTGGGTGTGTAAAAAAAACTAATTACCACGGGACACTTCCAATACTGGGTGTGTAAAAAAACTAATTACCACGGGACACTTCCAATACTGGGTTTGTAAAAAAAACTAATTACCATGGGACACTTCCAGTACTGGGTGTGTAAAAAAACTAATTACCACGGGACACTTCCAATACTGGGTGTGTAAAAAAACTAATTACCATGGGACACTTCCAGTACTGGGTGTGTACAAAAAACTAATTACCACGGGACACTCCCAGTACTGGGTGTGTAAAAAAAAACGAATTACCACGGGACACTTCCAGTACTGGGTGTGTAAAAAAAAACTAATTGCCACGGGACACTTCCAGTACTGAGTGTGTAAAAAAACTAATTACCACGGGACACTTCCAGTACTGGGTGTGTAAAAAACTAATTACCACGGGACACTTCCAGTACTGGGGGTGTAAAAAAAATAATTACCATGGGACACTTCCAGTACTGGGGGTGTAAAAAAAATAATTACCATGGGACACTTCCAGTACTGGGTGTGTAAAAAAACTAATTACCACGGGACACTTCCAGTACTGGGTGTGTAAAAAAACTAATTACCATGGACACTTCCAGTACTGGGTGTGTAAAAAAAATAATTACCACGGGACACTTCCAGTACTGGGTGTGTAAAAAAAATAATTACCACGGGACACTTCCAGTACTGGGTGTGTAAAAAAACTAATTACCATGGGACACTTCCAGTACGGGGTTTGTAAAAACAAAATGACCATGGTTGCTTCCAGTACTTGGTTTGTACAAACAAACAAAAAACAAAACAAAAACAAAATCTTTGATTAGGTGCTTCAGCTTCACAGACGTCAATACGTATATTCATTGAATCTTAATCTAAATTTATTTAAACAGGTTTATTTGAGGCTTAGTTCAAAATTTTATTTTTTGAATTTTTTTTTATTTTTTTCATTCACTCAAAAACGTATCAGACAATCGCCATGAACAATATCACACTTTTCTAGGACATGATTGCGGTTAAACATCCGTGTTTCCAAAGCATTCCTTGGTGTGTCTGCACTTGTTACAAACGTTTTAGAGATTTTGTCGTTGGCACCATCGTATCTTTTATTGTATCGGAGTAAATAAACATTCTGGCGTCCATTATCTCCGCAGGGTGCCACTCTGTACCTCAAAAACATCCAAAAGGAGGACCAAGGGAACCACATATGTGTGGCCGACAACTCCGTGAGGCCACCTGACAGTTACACCGTCCAGATCAAAGTCTTCTACGCTCCAACATGTCGGTCGGTCCAGAATTCTGTTGGGCAGGCGCAGAACCGACGTTTCAACGCCAAACTCGAATGTATCATCGAAGGTACGTTTGGTTTAACGTCTCAGTTTGTGTTTCTTTAGGTTGACTCCATTGTGTGTTAGAGTTAAGGTTGTATGCTACCTTACACATTATATGTATAATTTGTGTTATAGTTAAGGTTGTATGCTACCTAACGCATTACATAAGTTAGACAACTGACAACCTGTGCTCCGTATAATTGATGAATCAGTTAAAAGGCTTGTTTAATTGTCATGAAAGTCAGTCTAAAGCTACTAAAGTTCAAATAAAGGAAATAATAATCTTCTATAAGGAATAGTTAACACTGGCGCTTAAAATTCCTGATATCTGAATCAGGATAATAGGAGGTTTCGAAAGGGGGCACGTGTGTATGTGTGTGGGTGGGGGGGTGGGGCAGGATATGCAACACCTGGAGTACATGTGCTACCCCAGTTTGGGAAAGTATTGATGAAAAGGTATACTCACTTTAACAAGTAATTATTTCAAAGCTTATCGGGAGAACGATACGAAATGATACAAACTGACTACTCTCAGAGACATTTTAGTCAACTTACGATCTGGGAAATGTTTTATAATGAACATGATGAATCAAGAATTCATTGGCCCCAATGATAATAATTCCAAGATCCAAGGTGTGAGGTTCCCGATCCCTACCCAGGGCAGTTTGTGTTTCTTAGGAAGGCTACGGTTGTCTTCTTTTGCAAAACAATATATCCAAAACGTCACAATAGTGTCCAAGGAGCTCCGTGGGGTAGCCACAAGCTACTACAGATATCCCCGCAATAAAATACACAGACTGTGCTTACTGAACAAAATGTTGTCTTGACTGATCGATTCTAATATAACGATAATAACATGTGATCAGTCAACTAGAACCATATTTATTTACCACACAGGTCATCCGGAACCGTATATGTTTTGGGAGAGATACGAAAACACCAAACGCATGGAAATCCAAGATGATGTCAACTATGAGACACATAAATTGTCAGGCAATCAGAACTCACTGGAACAAATGTGGTACTCGCTGCTCGTGAAGAACGTGCAAGCAAACGACTACGCCGACTATTGGTGCGTCGCGGTAAACAAGTACGGCTCGTGCGAATCGAAATTCGCACTCTTTGGTAAGTTTTTGATGACTGTAAGTTGTTGTACCATGACGGTAAGTTGTTGTACCATGACGGTAAGTTGTTGTATCATGACGGTAAGTTGTTGTACCGTGACAGTAAGTTGCTGTACCGTGATAGTAAGTTGTTATACCATGACAGTAAGTTTTTGTACCATGACGGTAAGTTGTTGTATCATGACGGTAAGTTGTTGTACCATGACGGTAAGTTGTTGTACCGTGACAGTAAGTTGTTGTATCATGACGGTAAGTTGTTGTACCATGACAGTAAGTTGTTGTACCATGACGGTAAGTTGTTGTATCATGACGGTAAGTTGTTGTACCATGACGGTAAGTTGTTGTACCATGACGGTAAGTTGTTGTACCATGACGGTAAGTTGTTGTATCATGACTGTAAGTTGTTGTACCATAACGGTAAGTTGTTGTACCATGACGGTAAGTTGTTGTACCGTGACAGTAAGTTGTTGTATCATGACGGTTTGTTGTTGTACCGTGACGGTAAGTTGTTGTATCATGACGGTAAGTTGTTGTACCGTGACGGTAAGTTGTTGTATCATGACGGTAAGTTGTTGTATCATGACGGTAAGTTGTTGTACCATGACGGTAAGTTGTTGTATCATGACGGTAAGTTGTTGTATCATGACGGTAAGTTGTTGTACCATGACGGTAAGTTGTTGTATCATGACGGTAAGTTGTTGTATCATGACGGTAAGTTGTTGTATCATGACGGTAAGTTGTTGTACCGTGACAGTAAGTTGTTGTATCATGACAGTAAGTTGTTGTACCATGACGGTAAGTTGTTGTACCATGACAGTAAGTTGTTGTATCATGACAGTAAGTTGTTGTACCATGACGGTAAGTTGTTGTACCATGACAGTAAGTTGTTGTACCATGACAGTAAGTTGTTGTACCATGACGGTAAGTTGTTGTACCATGACAGTAAGTTGTTGTATCATGATGGTAAGTTGTTGTATCATGACAGTAAGTTGTTGTATCATGACGGTAAGTTGTTGTACCATGACAGTAAGTTGTTGTACCGTGACGGTAAGTTGTTGTACCATGACAGTAAGTTGTTGTACCATGACGGTAAGTTGTTGTACCATGACAGTAAGTTGTTGTATCATGACAGTAAGTTGTTGTATCATGACGGTAAGTTGTTGTATCATGACAGTAAGTTGTTGTATCATGACGGTAAGTTGTTGTACCATGACGGTAAGTTGTTGTACCGTGACGGTAAGTTGTTGTACCATGACAGTAAGTTGTTGTACCATGACAGTAAGTTGTTGTACCATGACGGTAAGTTGTTGTATCATGACGGTAAGTTGTTGTATCATGACGGTAAGTTGTTGTATCATGACAGTAAGTTGTTGTATCATGACGGTAAGTTGTTGTACCATGACGGTAAGTTGTTGTACCATGACAGTAAGTTGTTGTATCATGACGGTAAGTTGTTGTACCATGACGGTAAGTTGTTGTATCATGACGGTAAGTTGTTGTACCATGACGGTAAGTTGTTGTACCGTGACAGTAAGTTGTTGTATCATGACGGTAAGTTGTTGTATCATGACGGTAAGTTGTTGTATCATGACGGTAAGTTGTTGTACCGTGACAGTAAGTTGTTGTACCGTGACGGTAAGTTGTTGTACCATGACAGTAAGTTGCTGTATCATGACGGTAAGTTATTGTATCATGACGGTAAGTTGTTGTACCGTGACAGTAAGTTGTTGTACCGTGACAGTAAGTTGTTGTACCATGGCGGTAAGTTGTTGTACCGTGACAGTAAGTTGTTGTACCATGACGGTAAGTTGTTGTATCATGACGGTAAGTTGTTGTATCATGACGGTAAGTTGTTGTACCATGACGGTAAGTTGTTGTACCGTGACAGTAAGTTGTTGTACCATGACGGTAAGTTGTTGTATCATGACGGTAAGTTGTTGTATCATGACGGTAAGTTGTTGTACCATGACGGTAAGTTGTTGTATCATGACGGTAAGTTGTTGTACCATGACGGTAAGTTGTTGTACCATGACAGTAAGTTGTTGTATCATGACGGTAAGTTGTTGTATCATGACGGTAAGTTGTTGTACCATGACAGTAAGTTGTTGTATCATGACGGTAAGTTGTTGTACCATGACAGTAAGTTGTTGTACCATGACGGTAAGTTGTTGTACCGTGACAGTAAGTTGTTGTACCATGACGGTAAGTTGTTGTACCATGACGGTAAGTTGTTGTATCATGACGGTAAGTTGTTGTACCTTGACGTTAAGTTGTTGTACCATGACGGTAAGTTGTTGTACCATGACGGTAAGTTGTTGTACCATGACGGTAAGTTGTTGTACCATGACGGTAAGTTGTTGTATCATGACGGTAAGTTGTTGTACCATGACGGTAAGTTGTTGTACCATGACGGTAAGTTGTTGTATCATGACGGTAAGTTGTTGTACCATGACGGTAAGTTGTTGTATCATGACGGTAAGTTGTTGTATCATGACAGTAAGTTGTTGTACCGTGACAGTAAGTTGTTGTATCATGACGGTAAGTTGTTGTATCATGACGGTAAGTTGTTGTATCATGACAGTAAGTTGTTGTACCGTGACATTAAGTTGTTGTACCGTGACAGTAAGTTGTTGTACCGTGACAGTAAGTTGTACCGTGACAGTAAGTTGTTGTATCATGACGGTTTGTTGCTTGTGAGGGTAAGATAGACATGTGTGGACCACATATGTTTTGTGTAGACTACATAGTCGTTTGTGGACCAGATATGACAGCATCAATGAAATAACCCTTTGAGTTTTATTCGTCCATCGTATTTTAAATTCTTTTTTTTTCTGAAAATTATCTCCCTTGATAGAACATCTATACTAGTCACCTTCAGCACGGTCCTGATACTTGATATGTTTTTCTTTTTAAAGTGACTGTCGTTTTTAGACTACTGCTAGGATGTGTCAATTATTTGTTGAATTATAAAATGCCTTTAGCACAAAACTGGTCCGGTTGACTTTATTTGTAGAGGTATTTGTGATATTTTCAGAAACCATGGAATGTCAAGGCTTCAACTGTCCATCCCTTAAAACCTCGGGATCCAATCAAAATATCGCTTACTTCCTGCCTTCGGTATTCGCTGCAGTATGTGTCACTTTCATTCATTGGATGCTACTGTAAAGTGCTTGGAACTTGTGAATCATACGTGAACCATGGAGAATGAAAGAAACCGGGACGAAAACGGAAGCTCTTCTGAAAATTGGGTGTATAAGTACGTGTATAAATAAGTTATAACCATCACGGCTGTTGTTTATTGAGGAAAATCAAACGAGTGATAATTTGACGGCCTACAAATACAATAATTACATATAGTCGTCCTGGTGAAACAGTTTGGATATATGTCGATAATTATCATTTAGGGTTAAGAGTTCGTTGGAAAGATGTATAGAAGTTTTAAAAGAAACAAAATGTTTTGTCAAACAATTTCTTGAAATAATTAAGATGCAATTTTAAAAAGAAGACTAAGATTTTCTGTTCATGAATAATTGATTATTATGCAGGGAAATAAAACAAATGGCATCCGATATATTTACCTCTCTCTCTTATTGCCCTTAAAAGACCATTATCGTAAATTCAGATGCCATTCATATCAACTGTAAACAGCATGGCCTATCTGTAAACATCGTTGGAACCAGAATCAAAAAACACAAAAGATAAAAAGTATATCACTGTGTAATGAGTTCTTAAAGATTAATCACCACTGAAATTTTGAATGGTTATACATCAAAATAGTAAATGATTGCCAATTGCTAGGTATCACCGTTATTTCCATATGCATTCCTATCGACTAAGAATGCATAGTTATTTAAAGTTTAATCAATTTCATAATTGATCAATGAAACACAACTTCAAAACTGCAAAATTTCGAAACATACGTTCAACATTGTTCATAGTCAGGAACATCAAAACACTTTTCAAATCATATGTAAGAGAAATGCGGTGAACTTATTACGGACAAGACTAGTTTATCATTCTATATATATATATATATAAGTGTACCATTTTATCTTTTGACTTCAGTAACATCCATACATTTATCACATCAATTTTATTATATATTATACATGTATATTATAACCCTTTCTGTCATGTAATACGTGTAATGCAATCATCACCATATGACGAATGTGTAATAACACTGTTGTAAAACCACAACACACGTGTAATAACACTGTTGTAAAACCACAACACACGTGTAATAACACTATTGTAAAACAACTACACACGTTTAATAACACTATTGTAAATCCATCACACACGTGTAATAATACTATTGTAAAACCATCACACACGTGTAATAACACTATTGTAAAACCATCACACACGTGTAATAACACTATTGTAAAACCATCACACACGTGTAATAACACTATTGTAAAACCATCACACACGTGTAATAACACTGTTGTAAAACCACAACACACGTGTAATAACACTATTGTAAAACCATCACACACGTGTAATAACACTATTGTAAAACCACAACACACGTGTAATAACACTATTGTAATACCACTACACACGTGTAATAACACTTGTAAAACCATCACACAAGTGTAATAACACTATTGTAAAACCATCACACACGTGTAATAACACTGTTGTAAAACCACAACACACGTGTAATAACATTATTGTAAAACCACTACACACGTGTAATAACACTTTTGTAAAACCACTACACACGTGTAATAACACTTTTGTAAAACCACTACACACGTGCAATAACACTATTGTAAAACCACTACACACGTGTAATAACACTATTGTAAAACCACTACACACGTGTAATAACACTATTGTAAAACCACTACACACGTGTAATAACACTTTTAAAACCACTACACACGTGTAATAACACTATTGTAAAACCACAACACACGTGTAATAACACTATTGTAAAACCACAACACACGTGTAATAACACTTGTAAAACCACAACACACGTGTAATAACACTATTGTAAAACCACTACACACGTGTAATAACACTTGTAAAACCACAACACACGTGTAATAACACTATTGTAAAACCACAACACACGTGTAATAACACTATTGTAAAACCACAACACACGTGTAATAAAACTATTGTAAAACCACTACACACGTGTAATAACACTTGTAAAACCACAACACACGTGTAATAACACTATTGTAAAACCACAACACACGTGTAATAACACTTGTAAAACCACAACACACGTGTAATAACACTATTGTAAAACCACTACACACGTGTAATAACACTATTGTAAAACCACTACACACGTGTAATAACACTATTGTAAAACCATCACACACGTGTAATAACACTATTGTAAAACCACTACACACGTGTAATAACACTATTGTAAAACCATCACACACGTGTAATAACACTATTGTAAAACCACAACACACGTGTAATAACAGTGCAATAACACTTTTGTAAAACCACTACACACGTGCAATAACACTTTTGTAAAACCACTACACACGTGTAATAACATTATTGTAAAACCATTACACACTTGTAATAACACTTTTGTAAAACCACTACACACGTGCAATAACACTTTTGTAAAACCACAACACACTTGTAATAACACTATTTTAAAACCATTACACTCTTGTAATAACACTTTTGTAAAACCACTACACACGTGTAATAACACTTTTGTAAAACCACTACACACGTGTAATAACACTATTGTAAAACCACTACACACGTGTAATAACACTATTGTAAAACCACAACACACGTGTAATAACACTATTGTAAAACCATCACACACGTGTAATAACACTATTGTAAAACCACTACACACGTGTAATAACACTATTGTAAAACCATCACACACGTGTAATAACACTATTGTAAAACCACAACACACGTGTAATAACACTATTGTAAAACCACAACACACGTGCAATAACACTTTGTAAAACCACTACACACGTGCAATAACACTTTTGTAAAACCACTACACACGTGTAATAACATTATTGTAAAACCATTACACACTTGTAATAACACTTTTGTAAAACCACTACACACGTGCAATAACACTTTTGTAAAACCACAACACACTTGTAATAACACTATTTTAAAACCATTACACTCTTGTAATAACACTTTTGTAAAACCACTACACACGTGTAATAACACTATTGTAAAACCACTACACACGTGTAATAGCACTATTGTAAAACCACAACACACGTGTAATAACACTATTGTAAAACCACTACACACGTGTAATAACACTTTTGTAAAACCACTACACACGTGCAATAACACTTTTGTAAAACCACTACACACGTGTAATAACATTATTGTAAAACCATTACACACGTGTAATAACACTTTTGTAAAACCACTACACACGTGTAATAACACTTTTGTAAAACCACTACACACCTCTCTATAAGAAGTCGTGCCATTTGCCTATAGAGGCTAAAATTCATCTGTCCTATGGGAAGGATGTTCAGGATTTCGTTGATATTTTTATTAATACTTTATTATTATTATTATTCATATAAAGAGAATCTTAAACTTTTGTCAATATACAGCAATTATTATATCTCGGCTCATCAATGAAAACGTTTGATTCCTTATTATACATCACCACTGTGCGGATCTGTAGCTGTTTTATTCCGGTGTCTTAATCGTAATTTTAGGCAATTTTTATTCTTATTTTTTTGTTATATTTTCAATGATGACGTAAAAACTAATCATTCCACAATATCGCGACGTATTCTGCTTTCTAGAAACGAAATATCAATTATTATACAAAAAACTATTAATTCCATGACATCGATATGAATACTTATTTTCACGACATCCCTGCTTATTCTACTTCAGGAACATTAATTCTACAACAGCATCGCTTATTTTGCTGTAAAGATATGAAATATCAATTATCATATAAAAACAAATTACATGACGTCACATCTTATTCTACTATTGGAGTATGAAAACATATCAACTAGCATGTAAAAACTATTAATTCCAAATATATGATATATCAATTACTATATCAAAACAAATTCCTCGATGTCACCGCTTATTCTACTATTGGAACATGAAATATCAATTATTACAGAAAAACTCTTACATTTTGTTATTCCAAAACGCCATTGCTTATTCAAATATCAATATCAAAGTAGCACCTCAATGCAATTCTAAAATAAACAAAACCGACATCAATACGTAACAAACAGAATATCAATTTTTATACAAAAACAAGTTCTCTGACATCGATAACAATACTTATTTTACAATAAAATACGAAATATCAATTATTACATGAAAATATTAATTCTTCATCACTGCTTATTTTGCTATGAATGTATGAAATATCAATTGTTATATATAAACGATTATTTCCACAACATCACTGCCTATTCTACCGTTGAAATATGAAATATGAAATATCATTTAAACTAACTACATGTACCAATTCCACGACGTCACTGTTAATTCTGTTGTGTAAAATATCAGTATCAATAGTAAGGAGCATCTCCAACATGTCATTCTCAAATAAATAAACCAGCGTCCATACATAACAAAGATGTGCTAGATAAGGATAGATCTTAATTCAGTATGTGTAAATATTTTACTCGCATTCGAAATGAAATTCATGGTCCAATTCTTCTACCGAGACAAAAACATTAAAGTGTAGTTGTATTAGTGATATTGGCGTGGAATCAAAGTTAGTGGATGTGTATTGTTCTTAATGTGAAAAATACTTAGGATTTCAAGCTCATTACAGTGCAATAAAAGATTAAAGTCTATTTCTCCAAGTGATATTACTGTGTACTCAAAGTTATGTACAGTGGAAATTTGAAGTCTATTTCTCCAAGTGATATTACTGTTTACTCAAAGTTATGTACAGTGGGAATTTGAAGTCTATTTCTCCAAGTGATATTACTGAGTACTCAAAGTTATGTACAGTGGGAATTTGAAGTCTATTTCTCCAAGTGATATTACTGAGTACTCAAAGTTATGTACAGTGGGAATTTGAATTCTATTTCTCGAAGTGATATTCGTATTCAATGGGATATATGGAATATGATTACAATCATTGTGTTTTTTCTGGATCATAAACAATGGATTCCTGTCCCAGGACAATGTGAGTAGCTTTTGTAATTGTATCATTATTACTGTCAAACCTGTCTCATATCCGGCATTTAAATAAAACAAAATTAATAAAGGAAGTAGGAATTTTTTTGAAATATAAAATATCATAATATGGATTCACTTATAAACTAATTTGGAAACACAGACTTCCATTTTTTTTATTTTTTTTTTATAAAAAATAAAACTATTTGGGATACCGCAATAAGACATTTGCTTTCTTTTTTTAATGTTTACTTTGTTAATTTATTTTCCCCTTTTATATTAGACAGGTTTGATTACATTTGTCTGGTAGAATTTAATATGTATCCCTCTATGAATGATGTATATTACATTTGGCATTACGTATGTATTTGATATTTACTCATTACATTGTCATTAATGTGTTATATTATGTTGACATCTATCAAATATACAGTCAAAATTCGTTATTTCGAACTCCGATTACTCGAAGACCGTGGCAAACTCGATAAATTATGATAAACTTTGTAAATTATGATATCTCGACAACCGTGGTGAACTCGAAAAGAAAATTCAGTTCCGGGAGTAAAAACAAACTAGTCGGTGACCTTAAATGTTCCATTTATCTCGAGCTTTTTTTAGATCCAATTAACTTCGAGAAAACGAGGTTCGAATAAAATTATTTTGATTATCATATCGTTTAATATAGCATTAGATAAAGTTTCTGTAAATGGTTTGAGTAGTAGTAGTAGTAGTTAAATGGGTAATTATTTTTGACAAATGAAAAGATTCCGGATTATTCACTGCGTGACCTGACTTGGCACGAATTCCCAACCCAAGGTCTGTATATACATGTATGATATGGACCGTGGGTTGGAAAGTGGTGCCAATCCTCTGTTTGGAAATCACTTTCTTTTATTGAATTGATGACTGATTACAACCGCTAACATATTGAACAAGAGTTAAGATCGAGTAACTAAAATTTATTTGCTTTTGTGCCTACAGAATACATTTACATTGTGCCTGCTAAATTGTTACGTTATTCCCAGTGCGCCGTGAAGCAGTAACCGTATACAAATGTCATCCGTGTAAATGGTATAACAATGTACTCTGCATGTCTCTACTCTATGAAATAAATTTTGAATTGATGTATTCATGGTGTTTCTTCCTTCGACGGTTTGACAAGACACACAAATGTGAATAGGAACTTTAAATGCGAGTTTTGTAACAGATACATAGAACTCAAACACACAGCCGTTCAGTTCTATGACTCGTATGTGATGGTGTGGACGCCATACAGCCGTTCCGTCCTTCTATGACTCGTATGTGATGGTGTGGACGCCATACAGCCGTTCCGCCCTTCTATGACTCGTATGTGATGGTGTGGACGCCATACAGCCGTTCCGCCCTTCTATGACTCGTATGTGATGGTGTGGACGCCATACAGCCGTTCCGTCCTTCTATGACTCGTATGTGATGGTGTGGACGCCATACAGCCGTTCCGCCCTTCTATGACTCGTATGTGATGGTGTGGACGCCATACAGCCGTTCCGTCCTTCTATGACTCGTATGTGATGGTGTGGACGCCATACAGCCGTTCCGTCCTTCTATGACTCGTGTGTGATGGTGTGGACGCCATACAGCCGTTCCGTCCTTCTATGACTCGTATGTGACGGTATAGACGCCATACAGCCGTTCCGTCCTTCTATGACTCGTATGTGATGGTGTGGACGCCATACAGCCGTTCCGTCCTTCTATGACTCGTATGTGACGGTGTGGACGCCATACAGCCGTTCCGTCCTTCTATGACTCGTGTGTGATGGTGTGGACGCCATACAGCCGTTCCGTCCTTCTATGACTCGTATGTGATGGTGTGGACACCATACAGCTGTTTCGTACTAAACACCGTATGTTGTTTCATCGTTCTAGGTCTCTCTAGGGGCCAAAATAGTAAACATCAAGAAGTCGTGGAAAGTTGTTTTAAATTTTAGAAGGGGAGGTAAATCAACACTATCTTGATCCATTATCGGTTCATTCCATCATGACCACCCGATCCAACCCCTCCCTTATGTTGGGTGTTTTTCCGTCCCCAATTTACTGTAAGAATATCAATATTGATGCTATACATGATATCTTACTTTTGTTAGATGGTCCCAACAATCAATGGCCTTTCTGGAGGTATTTAGCAAATTTTGTACTCAAACAAAATAAATGGTGCTTATTACGATATGTCGTTTCCAGTAACACTTCAACACAAGTTAAGAACAAAACAATATATGGTATGTAATATATCATTTTTATTTAAAAGTATTGGAATGTACAGGTAAAAAATATGGCAACGTAATCAGATTATTTACAGATGATCGTCCCGCTAAACACGTGATTAAACATTGGCTTTATTACACATACAGGATAGTTACAATGATATGTATTTACAGTGATGGTTTAGTATGAACGACATTGTAGACATAGAAATAGCAGTTCAACAGTACTTAATATTGCTGTAGAAAACACTCCAACATCCCCTGTCCTTAGACTGAAACGTACAGAAAGCACGTAACTGGTCAAACTTACGTCAATAGTACAGCTGGTAAGAAAATATTACCTGGCCAACGCTGACGTCCTGTATATGACGTAAGGTAGCACATCTGGTAAGAAATATTACCTGGTCAACGCTGACGTCAGGTAGTAGAAATACGACAGAACCAGAACAAAACAACTAGAAGTTAAAGTCGGACAATACGTAAAATAATATCACTTGTGCCCTTATTTGTGTTTTATGTTGATGTAGGAAACCATCCAACTTTACCAGTCCTTAAATTGAAAGTTTACATTTCAGATTAAAATATCACCACTTACGTTAGGTAGTACTGGGTACAATACTGACACCTTGTTTGTGACGTCAATAATAGAAACACGTATTGCTCTAATTTATCACAAGAGAAAGGGGAGAATCGAAATGTTAAGTAAGATAAAAGTTACAGATAATGATTAAAATAAGATGATAACACTTGTGTGTTTTTCTTGGGAAAAGATTTCTTAAACATTAGAAATAAGCCGAAAGAAAATAAACTGAAGAAAAGACATCTGGGAGGAGGAGGGCAGAAGCCCAATGTGTTATACCGTCTCGTTAACATAACGAAACATTAAAGATAGAATGAAAACCATTAAACTAATCCTAACTATACAATCATATATACACGAGTCTGAGCTGGAGATGAGATGATCTACAATCTTATATACAAACTTGTCAGCATGAACTAACTCACGTAAGGTAGTGTATTACAGCTCCTTATTTCGGTTTTTACTTCACACAAGGTCAAAAGATATACTCAGTTATATACTAGTAAGTAGTCCCATTATATTGCACCACAATGAGGTAAAAGAATTTTTTTCTTGAAACTTTAATTATGGATTTTAAATCAAAATAATTAAATCAAATGTCAGAAAGCCGATTTCTTTAAAACATTCGGCGCTACGAAATTATAAATGAATGTTAATGAAAAAAAAACGTCATTAAAGATTGACAATATGTAGAATTAAAGCCCAATGTCTTATTATAGATCGTACTCCAGGTCACGTGTTGTACAAGGTAAAGAAGTTTCTTCCATCTGCGCGTGATAAACATTTTCATAAAAATAGCATGATATTACATATCATTGAAGAACCTGAGGATTTTGGTAAAATACTACCTCAGATCAAAGGAAAGTCAATCGGATATGAAATGAACATAAGTAAAAATAACGTATATCTCTCTTTCCTTCTCACAATATATCATCATTCCTTAACATTTAAGCATCAGTAACGGAAACAAAATTGAATAGATATACATAGATAAAAGATAAACAATAATAAGTATCAGGACATGCGCCAAGAAAGTAAAATTTAAAAATCTGGAAGTATTTCTGAGGTCATTGAAATATAACATTTACATCTAAAAAAAAAAAAAAAAAAAACTAGTGCGAAGATTCTGTCGGTAAGATTGTGCCTACAATGTTTGATTGTAGCGATCTCCCTTCCTCTTTACTTAGGTTACCTCCCTTTAAACGTTGTATTTAACAACAGCATATTCAGAATGCAAATTTAATTTATTTAAAACAATTGTGAAACAAGTTGCATCAACTTATATTAATCACGCTTGTTGGCTCGGATTGACGCGCGTGAAAGCATTCTGAACACGGTCAACGAGATACTCATAAAATCTGTTACATCTCATATAATGAAATTAAAAGCACATTATAATTAAAATATGTCATTATTATTATGACCACAGAAAAATACAAAGTAATTTTTGACAGCGTTACATTCTTTCTATTAATGGCTTCCCTTCGTTTCCTCTGCGCACGATATGCTGATTAGGTCTGGGAATGGTCCGGGTAATAGTGTGTTTGTTTAGAATTTACAGAAATGGATGACGTGAAAAGAACAAAAGAAATAATCCTTCAAAAGGGAAGATGTTCTACTAGGTACAAATGTTATTTTAAATGGGAATATTGATAAAAATGTTGTAATAGCGATATACTGTTAAAACTAATTTCATAAAATATGTAACATTTTACATCAGCCTGATTATAATTGTTATGCTCATATGACGTCACTGCGACAGGGTACAAAAAATGATGTATCTACCGTGTTAAAAAATCAGTAATGTTAGGAGGTATACACACTATGATATCAATGCTTAAGGCCTATATGATAAAAAAAACATCATTTACCAGCTGTCTCTAATATAATCACACGACCGGTTAAAATATTTCTAAAGAAGAGAAAACATAGACGAACATACCAGAGGAATTCTGGGAATACTCCCCTTCAAAACAGTAGCGAGTCAGGATGTTAACCGCTCGGCGTTTCACCCTGATAAATGATCTTCTAGTGTTCTCGCGACATAAGTTTCTTTGGATTGATGAAATGTAACCCCATAAAGATTCCCTTTGTCAGTTTTTTCCTAGTCCAAACGATAGTAAACTTAACTATGAAATCATGATATATCTACAAACAGTTCTCAAATAATCTGTTCTCGTGAGAAATATCGTATATATACATTTTGTACAATAAAGTTGGGAATGTAAAACATATACTTCATACCTACATTGTGAATACATATTAAATCTGGGTACGAAACAGTAACCGATTCAATCAAAGCAATTAAGGCGCTCATGAACACAGCCCAAGTTACTTGAAATCTAATCGGATGTGTACATTCTGTAAAATCAGGATCTTGGATTCAAAAGATCGTTATTACACAGAATATATAAGGAAGACGGGGACATCACAAACATTGACAGATATAAATGTAAGGTTTGATTAACACGTGTCAATGTAAGGTTTGATTAACACGTGTCAATGTAAGGTTTGATTAACGCATATCACCAATCACCGATTGTTCTGGATCCTTAGGAGTCATTTAACGAACATGTAATCTTTTTAAGTAACATTGACAACATATTACAAAATATAAATCACGTGATCAAAAACAGTATAGTTCCTGTAAAATCGTTCATTTTCATGGTGGTTTTATTTTCGCTTTAAGTTTATGGTGGGCTGGATGTTCTGTACATCCACGACACTCATCTGGTGACAACTTACTATATATTACAAGATTTACAATGACTTATTTACGTCTATAAAGGGGATTTAAATCGATTTTGCAGATGCCATAAATATTTAACGAAATGTTTATAACCACGAAATTTGCCACCCACGAAAATATCTGACTTTACAGTATATATTCACATCCGATTCTACAGTATATATAAATGGAGTTTACTATTTACATCATATTTGACTAAAATTGATATCACAACATTATATGTGGCAGACCATCTGATGACTGTATAACTATTCTCAGTACACGCCTTTAGACAATAACAGACCGTCCAATCGGATGTTATGTTACAATATTTACTGGTGTTGTAAGATACCGTCCAATCGGATGTTTTGTTACTATATTTACTGGTGTTGTTTATCAACATTTAATAACATGTCCTTCCTGTGATGACCTCTGACCTCTGGCCCCTGGTCACTCCTGAGGGCAGAACTATCCTCTCATCGGTAATATAATTTTACCTATAGTGGAGTCGGCTGATCTTACAACCAGCACCCTCTGACTTAATTAAATGTTCTCATACACTACTTATAATGGTGTCTACCTTTACAATAAGTAATAATGGGAGTCTATATATCATTGTAAAGTATGTATTGTGTATACTTATGGACAATGTATTGTATCTGTGTATGTGTGTGCGTGATTGTGTGTGTGTGCAGGAAGGATGTGTGCATAAAGAAAGTAATTGATTTCTTTTTAAATTTAAGTTTCAGAAAATGTTGAAGTCCTGGATCACACATTGTTACAATTAACAAACTAAATTAAGCCTAGAAATGTTTTTTTTATTAGCTTGCCATGCAACATAACCTACTAACAATGTTGCATAACCTACTAACAATGTTGTTATAGGCCCGTAACACCATTAAATAAAATATCTACAACTTGTGTGTTATAGGCCCGTAACACCATTGGATAAAATATCTACAACTTGTGTGTTATAGGCCCGTAACACCATTGGATAAAATATCTACAACTTGTGTGTAATAGGCCCGTAACACCATTTGATAAAATATCTACTTGTGTGTTATAGGCCCGTAACACCATTAAATAAAATATCTACAACTTGTGTGTTATAGGCCCATAACACCATTTGATAAAATATCTACAACTTGTGTGTTATAGGCCCGTAACAACATTTGATAAAATATCTACAACTTGTGTGTTATAGGCCCGTAAGACCATTCCATAAAATATTCCTAAGTTATATTTACATTCAAATGGACTTTAGTAGCAACGTAAGTTTTCATGTAAAATTTCACTCCCAATGGTCTCTTTCTGAGGTACATGGAATAGCATAGTCAGAGTTTTTACATTAAACCGGTGACGTCACGCTACCGATCACGTCATCAAATAATGTTTTGATCTCGATCATCCCCTATAGAGAGCTACTGGAGGATTGTTAGGAGTTTTTCTCCTGTTGTTTTAGTGGTTAAGAAGAGTTTAGTCTCGGCTAATGTCTATAATAACCTCCTACCATCTCTCTATCTCTCTATTATGCTGTGTATGTGTTTGTATGAGTGATCAGTATTTGAAGACATGAAGGATGAAGAAAGCCAGGAACAATGTGAGTACGCATGCACTGACACCACTTGCCCCGCCCGGGCTGATGGACGGACAGTTCGGTCCCTGGCAGTCCATAGTCTCTGGAAAACACAAACGTACCAAACCTGTTTATACAGATTTTATAAACTATCAGTCATAGATGAAGGACCCCTGGACACACCCTCCCTGTTATACCCCAATAAGACTCTTCCATACATCTAACAGACAGCCTGTGATTGATACGAAATAAGAAATTGTCTTCTAGCCGATGTCTACATTGTGTATATATAGGTAAGCACATATATAATAGCACATGTCTGTAGATAGGTGTTTGGGTGTCTACAGGTAAATATTGCAGTAAGAAAATAGATAGGTAGATATTTAAGTGTACAAACACTTGATAGGGGATGGCTATAAATAGACACACAGATAAACAAACAGGTGTCAACATGTAGGTGTTTAGAGAAGTTACAGGTGTACCACAATATATTACCTGAATAAGCAAACATTTAAAAGCAGATAAGTATGGTAAGTTATTTCTGTAAATATATAATCGAGGAAAGGGGTACCTTTGGATTCAAGTTACTTCCCTTGTCAAGGCAGCCATTTTCAATTTTGACAATGTGAATTTAAAATTCCTGAACATAAACTTTGGATTTTATTTTGCTATGTTTATATTTGACTTAAAACCCTCATGTTTTTTATTTTAATAGTACAATATTAAAATTAAAGAAATATTTCCTGCACTTGATATATGAGATAGCGAACACGAAATGGTACCCTTCACCTCTATGGTAATTAGCGTCTACATGTCTTAAATGTCCACTAGACATCTACATACGTAAATTTGGTATCGCCATCAGCCTTATAAAGAAACTGACTACATGTTATAAGCAAGTGTTGGACCTCAAATTAAAGATATTGACATTCTTTAACATATAATTAAGGTAGTACTGGCATATGTAGCGATCCAAAGGCAGTGCAAGGGGAGGTAAGTCCAAAGCATCAATAATTGAGGAAACGGAGGAATAAGACAGAGATGAGTGTTGATATGAGGGTCAGTGTACAGGCACACAAAGCTTGGGACCCGCCAGTCTTGATAGATTGGCAGTTGGGTCCTTGACATTCCATTGTTTCTGTAATACACAAAAGGTTACATAAAGCTCAAAATGTTACTAAAAATTACATAAAGGTTACATAAAGCTCAAAATGTTACTAAAAATTACATAAAGGTTACATAAAGTTCAAAATGTTACTAAAAATTACATAAAGGTTACATAAAGCTCAAAATGTTACTAAAAATTACATAAAGGTTACATAAAGCTCAAAATGTTACTCAAAAATTACACAAAAGGTCAAAGGTTACTCAAAATTTACACAAAGGTTATACTGAGGTCAAAGGTTACTCAAAGTTAGCACAATATGGTTACACTAAGGTCAAAGGTTACTCAAAATTTACAAAATGAATATATAAAAGTCAAAGGTTACTCAAAGTTTGCACAAAAGTTATACTAAGATCAAAGGCTACTAAAAGTTAGCACAATGGTTATACTAAGGTCAGAGGTTACTCAAAGTTCACATAAATGGCTACATCAAGGTCAAAGTTTACTATAAGATTGCACTAAGTTTACAGAAAGGTTATAGCTGAGTACTAATCTACCGATCTCACCAGTGATTTATAGCTTCAGTAGTGAAGTACAAACGTTACAGTTAATCTTATTCTGATGAGTACCAGATAAATCTCCTGGAGTGAGAGTCACTTCATTTGAAACCCATTAAATACACTTTGAAGATTTTATTTATAATAAAATTTTCACTACCTTTATCACAGGTGAGATAAGCATCACTAAATTATCAATTTATCAGCTTTTGAGTGTAAAACTGAAATCATAAATCTATTTACTACAATATAAATATCATACTTGTGACTTTGTGTTGAATAATTACAGAAGAGAAAATATATTTTAGATACGAACATCCCGTGTTAATTCCAAAATTACAAAGTAAATGAAATTAAATTTTTCAGGTGTTAAAAATTTATATACATTAGTGTATTTTCTTGGCTATTTTCTTTTCTTTTTTTTTGTTTAATTTAGTAATTTAAGCCAAAAATTATGAAAAAAAATGAAATTAATTTTACACTCATAAACTGAAAAAACCAACAAGTAGAATCAACAGAGAGTCAAAGCAGAGTCTATCTACAAGTAAATGTTGTATGGCTGTTTTTTGCATGTATCTATATAGTGGGCTGGTGAGGGACATTGGATGCTGGATTTATTAGCTGGTGAGGGACATTGGTACTGGATTTATTGGCTGGTGAGGGACATTGGTACTGGATTTATGGGCTGGTGAGGGACATTGGTACTGGATTTATGGGCTGGTGAGGGACATTGGTACTGGGTTTATGGGCTGGTGAGGGACATTGGTACTGGATTTATGGGCAGCTCGTGAGGGACATTGGTACTGGATTTATGGGCTGGTGAGGGACATTGGTACTGGATTTATGGGCTGGTGAGGGACATTGGTACTGGATTTATGGGCTGGTGAGGGACATTGGTACTGGATTTATGGGCTGGTGAGGGACATTGGTACTGGATTTATGGGCTGGTCAGGGACATTGGTACTGGATTTATGGGCTGGTGAGGGACATTGGTACTGGATTTATGGGCTGGTGATCATGAGGGACATTGGTACTGGATTTATGGGCAGCTCGTGAGGGACATTGGTACTGGATTTATGGGCAGCTCGTGAGGGACATTGGTACTGGATTTATGGGCTGGTGAGGGACATTGGTACTGGGTTTATAGGCTGGTGAGGGACATTGGTACTGGATTTATAGGCTGGTGAGGGACATTGGTACTGGATTTATAGGCTGGTGAGGGACATTGGTAATGGATTTATGGGCTGGTGAGGGACATTGCTACTGGATTTATAGGCTGGTGTCAGGGACATTGGCTGCTGAATTTATGAGCTGGTGAGGGACATTGGATGCTGGGTTTAAAGTTTTCACAAGTGGCAATAACCCTGGCACTGTACAAATTAATATTTTTCCTCTATAAATCTTCCAGATTTTGCTGATTTTGAATTACAAAAATGTGCTTTGTTAGAAAGATAAACGATGGTCACAAGAACTCTGTCGAAGTCAAAATTAACATTCATATATCATCAATTATCATTATAGTTCACTCAGGTCTATTTCTCTCCACTTTAACAAACTTCTTACTTAAGTTTTTGATGGCAGTGACTCGCCACAGCTGCAATAATTCTCTTCACTTGACTGTCTCATATCAGGATTAAAGTAAAAGTAAACATTCGTGAAACTCTGACCAGACTTATCCTATTGAGAAAAATGTGATTTGTCTATCAAACAATTACTACAATGTGTAACAGACTTACCGAAGAGACGGATGGTTGTTTCGTTTCTTCCGAACCTATTGGTGGCGACACAGTAGTACTCTGTATAGTCATTGGCCTGGACGTTCTTCACCAGCAGGGTGTACCACGTATCAGATATCATATTCTCAGTTGACGACAATTTCTCTGTACTGTAGTCGTCTCCATCACTGATCTGGTATCGCTCGCCATTTTGTAGCTTCTCCCAGTGCATGCTAGGAGTTGGGTAACCTAGCAACAACAAAGTCAACGACTAAACCTATTTTTTAATTCATTATATATCATAATATATTATGTATTACATTACCTAATACATGTAAGTGTTGTTCTCATTCTAAATCATGCTTCTTGTAGAGAGTTAGTGTTACTCGAGTCAATTGTTTATGTTATCAGCATCTGTTGCTTGTGTTATCAGAGTCAATAACAGATTATCTAATACAAACCTTCCACAATACACTCCAGTTTGGCATTGAATCGTCGGTTTTGAGCCTGTCCAACTGTGTTCTGAACGGCAAAACAGGTGGGAGAGTAAAATATTTTCACTTCAACTGTAAATCGTGCTGGGGGTCTCACAGAATTGTCTGCTACACAAATGTAGTTTCCACGGTCTTTCTTTTTAAGATTGATAAGTTTCAGATCAGCACCCTGTAAAGTGGAATACAATGGCAGAAATGAAAAATAAGTTGTTAGAATAAAAGTTGAAATAAACATTACTATCTCATAACAATTATTAAACGAGTCAAAAATGTACACCAGTATTTAGCATCATTGTTAGCCATGATGGAAGTACACAAGGGTCGTAGGAGACTGACCCAGAGTTCCTTAGGTCAACACTCAGGTGGTAGGTTTTATGACCTTGTCACGTCTGATCTGGGATCATGTGACCCGATACCTTGTCACGTCTGATCAGGGATCATGTGACCCGATACCTTGTCACGTCTGATCAGGGATCATGTGACCCGATACCTTGTCACGTCTGATCAGGGATCATGTGACCCGATACCTTGTCACGTCCGATCAGGGATCATGTGACCCGATACCTTGTCATGTCTGATCTGGGATCATGTGACCCGATACCTTGTCACGTCCGATCAGGGATCATGTGACCCGATACCTTGTCACGTCCGATCAGGGATCATGTGACCCGATACCTTGTCACGTCCGATCAGGGATCATGTGACCCGATACCTTGTCACATCTGATCAGGGATCATGTGACCCGATACCTTAACACGTCTGATCAGGGATCATGTAATCGAACTCCATTCCCGGTGGTTAAAAGCAAGTGATGTGACCTTACCATCTTACAGTGGCATTTTAAGACTCAGTTACATTTTCTCGACTCCTTTTTTGGAAAAAAATGTTGATGAATCTCAATACAAAGTGATATAAACCTTGAATCCAAGACTTAAATATCCTTATCCAAACAAGAGGCCCATGGGCCTTAACGGTCACCTGAGATTTGAAATATTTCAGTTAATTTAATTGACCCTTTTTGGCCCCGCCTATCAGCCCCTAGGGGTCAATCAGGGCCAACATATGCATATTATCAAACTTTCATCCCATGCTGAAAATGTTAACCAAGTTAGAATGAATTCCAATAGAAATCAAACAAATCAGTCAAAAATGTAATTTCCCTATATAAACTATAGTAAAATTTAACCCATCCCCAGCGGCAAACTTGTGACCCCAGGCCAGGGTCATGAAATTCACAATTTAAGTAAAGCACCTTAAGACCCTTCCAACTATGAAGAGTATTTGATTCTACCTTATTTCGGTCTTGAGAAGATTTTTGAAATTTCAGTCAATTTGGCCCTTTTTAGCCCCACCCATCAGCCCCTGGGGGTAAAAAGGGCCAACATGTGTATGCCATCAAACTGTCATCCCATGCTGACAATGTTTACCAAATTAGAATGAATTCCAATAGAAATAAAACAAATAAAAGTCAAAAATGTGATTTCTCTATATATACTTTGTCTCAGGTGACCTAAAAATTACCGAATCTTTAAATTAGACAGTTTTTCCTGTCATTGTGAAGGCCAAAATTGGACAAGATGTGATACCATATAAATAACTTCATTATTAATCAAGACTTACTAAATTAAATTATACATACCGTATTTGACCTAATAAGGGTGCAGGGCACGGGTAATTGACAGTACTAGTGGGGGCGCCCTTATTAAGATCAGTTATTCTGAAGTTTTATGAAACAGACTATACCTTATAGCAGAATACCCAAGGCTGTGGAAACAGTAAAATATTCAGTCATAAATATATTCCAGATGAAGATATCTATTCATTATCATATATTAAGCTTAAATATCACTTGAATATTCCTGTAAACTTGTAAACCATGCCAGCTGAACTTTAGACCAGAGAAGGTGTGTTCCACCATTTATGTTCAAATGGAACTCTTTTGTGTTCTATTTATAGACACAGGTGATTTCCCAGATCATACCAGACATCGTTTTTTTGACATAATAATTGATTTACAATGTATTTTACTAGCTTTCTGTTCTGAACAAAAGTAATTTATCAACAAGAATGAAGTCATTTACTTTATCTTCAAATAAAGGTGGTAAGTTATTATTTGTATGTGTGTTTAGTTTCGGGTGCTCTTTGCACTGACATGTCATCTGTAGCCTGTAGGAATACACAAAATGTGGCGAAAACTTGTGTTCCAGTTACTTAATTTGCTGAAGAAAATTGAACACATAAAGTAGCAAAACATTTCACAAGAATTATTACTTTTGAACACCATTTTGACACTCAGTCAAAGATTTATTTCCTTGAAAATAGGTAGGGGCGCCCTTATTAGGTCAAATACGGTATGTGTCAAACATTTTACTAAAACAGCCATGATTTACACAATAAAAATAATTCAAGCTAACAAACCCATGACTGTGATTTGTCATCGGGGAGGTATTTTCCGTCTTCTCTCTTCCACGTAATGTTAGGTGCTGGGTTGCCAAAGGTGAGACATGTAAGGGTGATGTTTCCGCCGATTTGTCTCTCGTACACGCTCTCCATAGTCACAGACATACTTGGGGCCACTGTCAGAAAAAAACGTTTAATCAATTACCAAAAGTTACTAAAAGGTTACTCGATTGTCCAACCTGTCCAAATGGTTACTCGCCAGTCTAACCGGCGAGGATCAGATCCCCCACAATTTCCACATGGCACATAATGTCTTACCTTGCATAGTGTAATTTGAGGAGATGTTGTTTTATATAACTATGACCTCTCACCTTGATCCACTGAACTATGACCTCACCTTGAATCATATAACTATGACTTCTCACCTTGATCCACTGAACTATGACCTCACCTTGAATCATATAACTATGAACTCTCACCTTGAACCATTGAACTATGACCTCACCTTGAATCATTAAACTATGACTTCTCACCTTGAACCATTGAACTATGATCTATGACCTCACCTTGAACCATGAGTTCCCCGAGTTTGCTTGGCCATGTTTGCCAGTTCTGATTCTGTTGACGTATGAAGCATGTGTAGAACCCAGAATCCTCGTCGGAGAGAACTCGTACAATAAGTGTGTATCTTATACGCAGTCCAAGATTCTGAAACATTAAATTACGGTAAACAAACTGACGAAAATGATGCAAAATTATTTTTTAAGGTAGACCGACCCTTCGGGTTTCCTCTAATAGATCTCCTTAATTTTATTTTTATTTCAATGTTAATTATGCTCTTATCACAAAAAGCACATAAAAAACATATGTCACCATGTTCATTTTACTACCAGGGCCACATAAAGATACGTATTAATTATAGCTGAACCATATTTTTAAGGATTTTGGTAGATTTTATCTTTCCCCAATAATATTCACCTCAAGCATAAAAAGAAGTTTATATCCTATTTATATCATCAGTATGAGCAATATCATTCATAATTATCAAAACAAGAGAAGATTATTTGGGTGGTTAACAAAATATTGCTATTTTTATACGAAAAACCTGTTATTTTTAGTGAAAAATTGATTTAAAAAAATGCATGTTTATTTTTTTCCTGAAAAAATGAACAGAAAAATGACCCCCTTTTTTTGCTTAATTAAAAATTTCATATGTATGCTTTAAGAAAAAAAAAGAAAAATAACACCTCACCATATTACTTTTCACACTATGGCCGTTTACTTTGCTGGTACCCCAAAACTTTTGCTTCAAGTATGGCTCAAATTACCAAATTAGAGCAGTTATTTTGGAATCTGAGATTGATGAATTTTTTTGTTAAATCTTTACCATTTTCTTTCATAAATTATATTGTAATCTATGTTACTGGTACTTTCTTTTTTTCTAAAAGATTTTTTTTTGTTTGATTTCCCAAACGCAATTAACATTTTCCGGATATTTTCCTCTTTTCCGGATGAAAATTAGAACATTACACTAACGGTCCTTCAGACGCTTGCTTCTAATACGCCATGTCAAACGAAGCGTATCGGTGACACAGAATGCCAGAACGCTTCATTTGCAGCGCTAAACAGTTGCTAGAGTGTCGAGTGTTGAGCGTTCCAACCTATGCGATAATGTAGTATTTGTGGTGATACAAGACTCATAGCTTCCGCGCTTAGTGTCATTGCATGACTGATATTAGTTGTAGACTGCATATGTTTCGGATTTACCGTACCTAGCTGATTATAAACGATATTCATACTGTATCATTCCAGTACCTGTCCGCGTGAGTTATACAAATGTAGGTCTACTGATGACATTGAAGTAGCTATCAAACTAAAATAACCAGCGAGCTTAATGTCATTGTTCTGGATTTTAAGGGCATTTATTTGCCATTTGGCGGGTAAACAGGGTTTAACTTCTGCAATTTATTTTCATTTAAACTACATGTGTAGCCTCGAGTCTCGGCGCACATAAGACCATATAAAAATATAGTTGTTTCCCATTTCGGCCATGTTGCAAGTTTTGTGTTTACGTCCCATGCGTTTCCTCCTTTTTCTGATCTGTGTCTACTCGCTGTTGGAATATGGTTGACTACCTCGCATTCTGAATAACAATATATCACATGTAAAGTGCGCAAGGCCGAAATTACGTTCCCCTAACAATATACAATCTGACAGATGGAGTACATACTGAAGTAATTGTTGGTTGCCGCAAAGTGCACATGCTTTTAGAGCATCGGCCAAAGTCCCCAACTCCACTATGCGTCGGCCCGTGCGCCATGAAGCTTAAGTGTCCTCTTGTTCTACATTGCCATAAATTGGAGATGTGCTAACCTCTTCCTGACTTGATATAAATTGTCTCCGCCGAGACTGTAACTAACGTTATATGGTCGTCACACATTGGCACATTATGTGATACATCGGCGCTGTCCTTGTTTTCAATGGACCATCTTTAATTTATGTTCTCACTTCATTGAAAGCATAAGCCTTACCTAGTCTTTTAGTTTTACAAAACTGACCCCTTTACCTCTTGACCGCATCCTGCTGTAGGCCTAAACATTTATCTCCCAGCTGACTTGAAAATTAAACCAGATGTAACTATTCGTGACTATAATCCAAGGGCCCGGATCGCCGGACTCATGTCTGTGACGTCACAGAAGGGTCGGTCTACTTTAAACCACACATAACGCTCTAATATTTCTTTGGCAAACATCCTGCCCTTCTTTATTTGGTCATCATCCTGTCCAGGTCAGAATCCTGTTTCAAATCCTAGCTGGTATATGCTATACTCACGATACATAGTACTATAGGAATCTTGATGTTGAATATTGTGGCTATTTAAGTCAAATTCTACATTAATTCTACGAATATGTGACTTTTACCTAATTAATCATCACTGGGTATAATTTCAGTCACCAGAGGTTAATCTAGATTAATTTTACTACAAAAATTAGGTATCATTCCCCACTGATAGTGTTTTCCCTTGTTTAATAAAAGCAAATTCCCCATCAAGAAAAATTCCCATAAAACTGGGAAAAATTCTTCAAAACAGGAGAAATCCCCCAAATTTTCGATGAAATATATATACATCTTTGTATATGTAAGAATTATAGCAAAGAATACCTGTTAATGTTAAAGCTTACAGAATTATATCTAAAGAAACTGTAGCCCTTCATTTCCCCTAAATTTCGTAATGGGTAGCATTCTCTTAATCCTAGATTAACCCTTGCATGGTCATAGTATGGAAACTTAATTTCAATTTATAGTGACAATTAGCTCTGACCCATTTGACCTTGAGACTTACCGTCACTATGATCTCATACTTGGGTTCTCCGGAGTCCTCCCTCTCACCCTGAGCAATGTTGTTTGCCACAAGGATACGATCATCTTCGCTGATGTCAAATGTGTCAATACCTTCCATCTTCCCCTTCTGCCAACACACCTGTCAACAAAGTGGGAAAATACTTTAAATAATATATTTAGATTTGTAAGATGATCACCATGACGATACCAAATCACTGACAGTATATACACTGGTTGTCACAAAAATGCAGAAAAAAAAGCAGCCACAGTAAACAAATACATTGTTTTTCTAATTATTAATACCAACAAATGAACAAATAACTTCCCAAAATGGTCAAAAATAATGTACTCAGTATAGAGACAGTTCAGTAGATTTTCTTCATGATCAAAATGAAATATTCATTCACTAAAATTCAGAGGATGAAAAGAGAAATATATACAGTCATCCTCTGTTACACCGCGACCTTTTGTCCAGTGCCGATTTTGGCGATATAACGGGGGTGGTGGTACGAGGGTCTAGTTTAATGGAGGGTCTAGTATAATGGAAGTTTGGGCGAGTTATCTCGGAGATCAACATGAAACATAAGTGCCCATAGCAGTTATTGCCCTTTGTCTGCCATATTTCATAAAGTTAACGTTCTCGTTTTGAATCGATTCCAGCCCTGATTTCTTGTTTCTCCTGTTTGTATACCACTGTACAGTTTTGGAGTTAGGGGAGATAACTCCTGACTTAGAATTAGGGGAGATAACTCCTGACTTAATTACCTTCTGACCATCCTGTTTGTTTACTACAACTGTACAGTTTTAGAGTTAGGGGAGATAACTCCTGACTTATAATTACCTTCTGACCATCCTGTTTGTTTATTATGACATTACAGTTTAAAGTGTTCAGGGAGATAACTCCTGACTTACCTTCTGACCATCCTGTTGTTTACAACTGTCCAGATTTAGAGTTAGGCGAGATAACTCCTGACTTAGAATTAGGGGAGATAACTGCTGACTTACCTTCTGACCATCCTGTTTGTTTACGACTGTACAGTTAAGGTATCCTGTACTTCCTTTAGGTTTCACTTCAGGGAAAATCTCACCCACGATTTCAGGTAATTGGCCATATACTGAAACAATCAATTCTAAATCAGTTTTGTAATTTCAAACATTTTATTTTGTTGTTTATACTCGCTGGTAATAATAAATTCCCGACAGACTTGGAAACCTGGTGACATTTTAACCATTATTTGTGATTCTGTCCATATCATATTGACAACAATTAAATCTCATCATTCCTTAGTTCCTACAGGAGCCAATTAAGGTCTGTAAATGTATGTGTAACATGACAAATAATCAAAACAAGAGACAGACAAAAAGTATTTTTCTTCTCACAGGACCAAGATAAAAATTTAAGTCTGAAAGAGGATAAGTTATGAATCTGATTTTGATGTTTTTATTGGGGCAAAGTTAATATTAGAAAATACACAGGTAGATAATTTTCTTTGCAAAGGGAGAGAGTCTTAACTTTCCGAGATCTGAACCAGGTTAAGTACACAATAGCTTCATGACATATGTACATGTACGGGCATAAGTTTTACATAATAACATTACGTGTATTTACATATTTCAGGACAATTATAACCCCATATCCAATGCACACTGAATTTACACATGATGCACATAAGTGCCTTTTAAGTTAACAACTAAATATGTTTTTATAACTCTTTGTATATGATATTTTATGACCAATTATTTGTTCATTTTATGATGCGTGACGCTAGATATAGGATCTTAATGCATATGAGTTTTTTTTAAAGACTTTATGAAACATTGCAGTTTTTAAGGTTTTACTTTTTCAAGCCTTGGTGGGCAAAAATGAAAGCTTATTCCAAGATGATCAGTTTCATTAATTTTTATATATACATGAAAAAAACAACCTGTGATACTTTTTATCACATTACTCAGAAAAACTTATGTTTAAGTCAAAAAGTAGAGAACATAATCAAATGGATACAGCCATTTTTTAACCCTTCTCCTCTTTATGACATTATATCTTTGTCGATATTATTCTAACGTCACAATCGTATGACTTCTGACTGTCACAGCCAATTAAAGAAAATCAAAGGTATATCTGCAGGTTCTCGGAAAACAACCAACTCATGTATAATACACAAAATCGTATATCAAATGGAAGTTGGAGTATTAATTTGTTAATGAAAGAATCAAAATTGATTAAACAGTGTACTTTGAAATATATTATTTATAAAGACAAATTAATTTACAAAATGTAAATAATATTTCACTGAGATTTTTACTGAAAGCTAACTTGATAACTCTACCGGAAGTTTTCCATCAAATTTTGGTATATCTCAAATTGTGTTATGATTGGTTTTAATTTGGTTCATTTTGTAACATCCAATTAACAGCCAGGGTCATTTAAGGATGTGCCAGGTTTTGAGGTGGAGGAAAGCTGGCCCATGGAGTACCCGGAGAAAAAACCACCCTACAGTCAGTATACCTGGCAACTGGCATACAATTGGCATACAAGTAAGTTTGGAACTCGCAACCCAGAGGTGGAGGGCTAGTGATAAAGTGTCGGGACACCTTAACCACTCGGCCACCGCGGCCCCAGTAATGTGTTATGATACTTCATGACTAAATAAATGTGAAATGGGGAAATATTTTTTAAAACATAAGTTTAAAGTGATTTTGGCTATTTTTAGAAACAAAACTGTACCCCAATTGGCATACAATACGCATGGTTGCATATTATACTAAGGTGGTGGTTTTCCGAACCTGATTACACTATATAGTTATAAAATCACTGGTAACAGCTGGTCAATCATGCGATAAAAATGATGATTAGTTGATTTTGATAGACCAAATGTTTACATACTTTGAGCACAATATAGGGCTGGGCTTTGAGCTTGTTATACAGTACAAGATTATTATGAGTCTATATAGCTACCAGTCCTCTAGGTGCTCGATATATTCACCAGGCATCTATCTGTGTACAGCTATCTCAGGGGTCATAATTATCTTAAATTAACACCTGAAGATTTATACATTCTTTCCAACAACACTTAAAAGCATCACCGTGTATTCTTGGCCGAAACATTACCTCAAATTGACGATATAATACAGGTAAACTACACCCTCCCCGACTTCCGTCCCAAGTCTATCTGTGTCCACCACGAACACCTGCTGCGACACCTTCTATACCGTGTTTAGATAACAAAACACCTTACATATACAATGATTAAATATCAAATATTGAGTCTGTATTTCTAGCTGAATGCTACTATGAAGTTTCTGGTATTAATGGCCTACATTTCAAACATAAACAACAAAACCGGAAACCCATGCACCAAAGGAAAAATATTTCAAATATGTACATCAATTTTATCCTATATCTAAACTTACCTGTCACTGACCAGGCCACCACTAAGAAAAGTAAAAGAGTTCGATACATCTCTGTTGTTCCAATGTATCTGGGTAAACTCTTAACGTAACGTTTCTACTTCCAGCCAAATATATCTCAACTATCTTAGTCACCCGCGTTCACCTGTGTGTAAAGTGTGTCACGTGACCACAACTTATCAAGGTGAAACACCTGGACCGGGTTGGCTTATAATGTGTGTTTTAATATGTTGCCATTTTTTTTCATTTTAGGTATAATTAGAATATTTCTTTTTTTTAATTATCAGTGATGCGATTCTACTTGTTTTATTTGAAACGCTGTATTTATGTCCAGTGCCTTCACAGGTATGTCAGGTAAATAATTTTACGGAACGTAGCCAAATAAATTAAACGGAACGCAATAAATGTGTGTAATAGTGAACGCGTGCTAATAGTATGTGTGTATGTAGACCTATGATTCATGGGATTTCCAAATTATTGTAACAATGAGTAACGACTAAGATTAATACCAATTTGATTTAATTTTCATTGTTATAAGTAAATTGAAGACAATTCATACAGTGTACATGTATTTTCTAATAACTTGAAAAACTATCCAAACAAAACGGCTTAACAATATAAATAGAGTATACAATTATACTGGCTGTAACTCCATTGTCCTCAGTTCTAACACAGGGTTCGTTACAAATGATATGATATATGAGATGGATGGTGGTTTTTTTACACGGAGTAATTTAACAATATTACAATAATAAGTGACCCTTGATATTTTGTCCACTAACAGTAGTGTAGGGATAATCGTATGTTTAACCCGTCTTATGTGTATATCCTTTGTAATGTTAATCAAAGAGTTTATAAAATGGTATTTTTTCATGTAAATACCGTTGACCCTGTGACTTTCAGCGTTCCCTAAATGTTCTATATATGTGCAGGTGACTCTAATAAGATGCTTGAACATGAATTGTTTTTCTACCTAGCTATACAGGAACTGAACAAGAGAACAAAAAATACATGTACGTCATTTTTTTTTTTTTTTTTTCATTTTTTTTTTTTTTTTTTTCATTTTTTTTTTTTTTTTTTTCATTTTTTTTTTTTTATATTTGTTTTATTTTTTAAGACATTTTTAATACATACATATATAAGAACCACACATACACAAACACACATCAATTCCAATTGGTATGGTTTGCCTGTCATCGCAATCATAATCGTATCATACTAATCATCATCATAACCTCAATATCATCATACTAATCATCATCATAACCTCAATATCATCATAGTAATCATCATCATCATAATCATCATCATTGTAATCTTATCATCGTACTCAACATCATACTAATCATCATCATCATCGTCGTCGTCGTCGTCGTCGTCATCTCATCATCGTCATCATAGTAATCATCAAAAATCTCATCATCATCATCGTCATAATACCATCATCTTCATCATCATCTTCATCATTATAATCATCATCATTGTAATCCTATCATCATGCTAATCATCATCAGCTCATCATAACCATAATCTCATCATCATACTCATCATCATTGTAATCTTATCATTATACTCAACATCATACTAATCATCATCATCATCATCATCATCATCATCATCATCATAATCTCATCATCATCATCATAGTAATCATAAAAAATCTCATCATCATCATCATCATCATCATCGTCATAATATCACCATCTTCATCATCATCATCATCATCATAATCAACATCATTGTAATCTTATCATCATGCTAATCATCATCAGCTCATCGTAACCATAATCTCATCATTACATCATCATCATCATCATCATCATCATCATCATCATCATCATCATCATCATCAATTAAACAAGGAGATAAATACATAAAAAAACCATACATACTCCTGTACTTGTATATATATTCTGATAAACATACATCCACCCACACACACACACATACATATTCAGTTTCCTGGTAGCCCGATCAATCCTGTCAAGGGCCCAGCTTCTATGTTGGTCATATCAACTCTTGCCACATCAACTGAGTCATCGGCACGATTAACCAGGCTCCACACTGATTACACCAACTACATCTAGCATTTACACACAAAACATACATACACATTCAAAACAATATCATACCCACATGTAATCTGAGAGAGAGAGAGAGAGAGAGAGAGAGAGAGAGAGAGAGAGAGAGAGAGAGAGAGAGAGAGAGAGAGAGAGAGAGAGAGAGAGAGAGATCACAAAGGCATTTTGATAATTAACATTGATTCCAATTGTTATTTATTCAAGTGGTACCATAAACATATAAACTCCAGCATCCAGCAGCTCAAGTAGGGAGAGGTAGTTTACATACAAGCATACAAGGTACGCATGTATATTTACATAAATAATATACATATTGTACATGTATTATCATATATTGGCACACTAAATCAAAATTGTTAAGAAAATTAACTATCAGATAGTTCAATAAGTTTTTCCCATTTTTTCCATTCATTTTCACATTTCAGCTGTGCACCTTCACTTTTACTGTTGGCTATATACTTTTGAAATATGTAATGTTCTTTAATTGAATTGATTAAGGCATGAGGACTTAAGACTTTATGCAAGCATCTTGTTTTGTATATAAAAAACTTAATTATGATCAAAATTTCATTGTCTATTCTATTTAAAGGAGAATATCTATTATTTAAAAACACACCAAAAAGAAAACTTTGTTTATTGTATTGAAATGGGATATACAGCGCATCCAAAAGTGTCTCTATACTTTGCAAAAATCTCTGAGTTTCTCTACATTCCCATAAGATATGAACGATAGTTTCTCTTTCACGATTACATAAATTACATATTGGATTATTTACTAATCCCACTTTGAATAAAAACGAATTTGTCGTTAAAATATTTTGAACTATCCTATACTGGAACCATTGTAATTTTGTGCTTTTCGTAACCTTGAACGGATTATTATATATATTGACCCAATTCAATATCTTCAAATGATTCTTCCCATTTTCTTCTACCAGTTGATATAAGAGCATTTTTTACCATAATATTATACAGATCCTTTGTCCCTTTGACACTTTTCATGAACAATAATATATTATTGGGAATAACTGGATATACTATTTTCGTGTGATTCTCAACATTCAGCCTCGTTAAAAGTACTTTGACAGCTGAGATTACACCCTGAAATTGAAGAGAGTTTGTATTGAGCTGATATATCTCTTTAAATTCTTGAAATGTATAGAAGGAACTTGTACCAGGATCTTTTACCAAATCATTAATTATTGTTACACCTCTGTTATGCCAGGACTTGTAAAAGACTGTCTTCCCTCCAATAGGTTATACTTTTATTATACCAAAGAGGTATTGTCAATGTACCTGTCAGCCTTTTTATTTTTTCTTTCACCCCCTCAGCATCAATAAATTGTTTCCATGCTTTTTAAAACATCTTTCCAGAATTTATTCTTACATTTTGTTCGGCATTCCTCAATAAACTCGCTACCACATGTTGATAATTTTTGTATATCAGTGTGTGATTCAAAAATAATTTGCCATTTGCATGTTTTTTTCAGCAACCGCCTTACCCAGCTAAGTTTCAATGAATCAATAAATAGTTTTACATTTACCATTTTCAGACCCCCTTCATGATAATTTTGTGTTATAATATCTCTCTTTACTTTATCTACCTTACTATTCCATAAAAAGTTGAAAAGGATTGAGTTGAGCTCTTGAAGAAATTGTTCATTTGGATTAGGTAGAGAAATAAATAGATGGTTGAATTGAGATAACAAAAGAGACTTAATTAAGGCTATTCTCCCTATGGGTGTAAGTATTCTTCTACTCCATGTCTTTATCAGTGCTTTAAGTTTAATTGACTTTTTATCAAAATTTAGTTTATGAATTACATGCAGGTTCACATCAAATTCAATTCCAAGCAATGTGAATTTTGTTCTTCCCCATTGTAAATTTAATTCCGGTAGGAAGGTATCATCACTGTAACTTTTGCTCCCTATCCAAACAACCTGTGTTTTATCAACATTAAGTTTTAACCCAGAGATGTTTGCAAAGGTGTTTAACCCAGTAATGGATTCCTTTAAAGATAATTCCGAGCCATTAAGTATAAGTGTGGTATCATCATCATACTGCGAAATTAGAATAGGAAAATTGCCTACATCTATGCCCTTAATCTTTTTGTTATTTCTTAACCTGATTCCTAGAATTTCAACACATAAAATAAAAATATATGCGGAAATCGGGTCCCCTTGACGACAGCCTCTTTTGATATGAAGAAAAGGTGACAAATTTCCCCCCTGGTTCACAGTTGCAGTAATATTACTATTAATCAATTTAACCCACTTTTGTATACCTGGCCCAAAATTAAAATATTTCAGAACTTTATTTACAAATTTCCACGACACAGAACCAAATGTACATGTACGTCATGTAAACTTTTTATCTGACCTAAATAGTAGGGAAAGTAGAATGGCCCAACATAATGTATAATGGTTAAACAATTCGAATCTTAATTAAGATCGACATTGGAATACAATATATTCATTTTGAAAAAGTCAAATTACACGTACATTGTTTAATTATCTAAAATGTTTTATGATAGAACAAACTGTCAAAGGATTGTAAAATCTTTTTGTCGTAATAAGTATATATTCGTGTAGGTATATATGTGATACTGTAACGTTGATATCACTTAAAATGCAATAAAATTATGGGATAATTTTTATATATTTCTAGACAATTATTGTGTCTCTGGATGATAACAGTTAATGTTTACCGTTCCTGGAGTTGTATCTGAGTTATCGTGGATTGTGTAATGTTATCGATTAGCTGTCCGAAATCAGACCTTAGGTAGAGCTGTGGTAGATAAGATGACCTCATAGTGTAATATGATATGGAACACAATAAAATATTCTATCTGGAGTAGTTTAAAATGAATCATAATACAAACACTCCCAGATGGTTTTATAGATTGTATTTCTAACGCGGATAGAGTATCGCAGCAACGACGACGACGACAACGAGGAGGAGGAGGAGGAGGAGGAGGAGGAGGAGGAGGAGAGGAGGAGGAGGAGGAGGAGGAGAGGAGGAGGAGGAGGAGGAGGAGAGGAGGAGGAGGAGGAGGAGGAGGAGATATAGGGGATATTATTTATCTCCTCCTCTCGAAGATTCCATATGTCAAAATAAAAGTTAACATGTTTTACATATTTTAAAGCATGCATTTGATATCACACAGACATATTATACACGTACAATTCATACGACGTTTATATGTTGATTATAGCCAAGTCAAAATCCCAAACACCATACTTTTAAAAATAGCCAGAAATTCCGATATAGGTATATAGATATCTCCAGTGAGGAGACAAACAAATAAATTGAAAGACAAAACACGAACTGAGGAGACAAACAAGTTGAAAGACAAAAACACGAACTGAGGTAATATAAAATATGCGTCAATGATTAACATAATGGAAGGAATAGTGTGAAGAGGTCAATACGAATCTACGTAATCATTCATCACACCGAGACCAAAATAGGAATTTTGAGGTCCCGTGACAAAATCTTTTCATCTCGGACGAAGTTTACAAATTTCGATGTGTATGATGACGATTGCCTATAATATAAACTTTATTAATCTGACAATCAGGTTATATTAATCTGACCAACAACTATGAAACACATTATATGTACAAGTGGTCTTATCAGTCAAAGGAGTTACTCCTGCCCCACCCAGCCACCTCCGGTTCCCACGAGTTATTTCATACGTAATTTACTGATTCCAGCGTCGTTACTATATATAGCATTTGACAGGTGACAGGTATATGGTACTATAGACAAAGTTATTACATACAGTATGAAGGTACGATGTGTGACCTCGTACCTCTTTGCCGTTAGTCAAGTATTTATATAAAGTAGAGTTAGACATGATAAACGTGAGAAAAATAATTTTGAATATAGAACTTGTTTAATACTGACTCAACATACATATATCGTAAAGGTTATTAGTGTACCGGTGATATATTGGGGTTAATAGGACGTTAAACAAAAACAAACCAAAACAAACCAAAACAAACCAAATCGGTGATATAATCACACGGATTTTACTTCATTTTACGTAACATTTTGTATACTTAACTCCGGAAACTTTCAGAAAGATATCGCTTTTGATAGACAAATAAATCTTGTGTGCTGGGGTTATTGTCTCGTGGACAGCTTTGAGGCGGTGCCAAATTGTAGTAGCTGATGGCCACCACACCGAGTAACATACAGGAAAGCCGTCGCATATCAATAAGAATTCCATGGAAGTGGATGTGTCGCCTGTGGAGAAAGCTAGATGATTAAAAAAACAGCTTTGATATTCACTGTATCTATTCCAAGTGTAATTTGTATGATTTGCCGGATGGATTCCCGTGCAATGAATGAACTCACGAATGATACAGTGCATTACTCTGTGTATCATGTTGCATTTGTCAGACAGAAACATGATATAAACAGGCCTGATTCCTAAGGCATACCCGGGCCGCAGGTCCCTGGGGTCAGGACTTTCTCAAACCAGAATCATATTGCCTTTAAACATGTTACGACATCGCCCACTATCCCCGGTAATGGATAGAATAAGTAATGAGAATTCACTAAAATGTTCTCCTCAAAAAACACGCCTCACTTCAGGTTTTATTATTCAGCAACGCTTGAGGATGTCAAAAAACATTTTTGAAATTCAATTTTTTTTTATTCCTGACCCCATGTACCCGTGACCTGATGTAATGTAGGCCAATACTGTTAGTCGTCTCCATGATAAACCAACACATTCTACCTAAACTTGTTTTTTATTTCACTCCTGCACACTCAAGTGTGTAACCAGTGGTCAAACAATATATCACAATATTGTATAAAATAGCTTATACAGTGTAGATGGGCAGATATAACACGTACGTTATGGCAGTGCACCTAATAAATATTTTGTGAATCATTTGTTAGAACTGTTTGTAATTTTACAAGAAATATGTTAGTTTTCTTTCAATCGCATGTTACATATTGTAAACGTCCCTTTCATCCTATAAACAATTGAAAGATTAAGGTAATCATATTTTTTGGCATTCATCTCCTCCTAATCTGACAAGTAGATACCATTAAACAAATGAAGATTCCATCCGCGGTTCCATCTTCATTGCACAACGTACTCCCATCACGCTCCTTGTAACATTTAACATTAAGAGTTTTGTAAATTTCGCTCGTCAAACTTTCAATTGCCTTTTGAAACTGGTCGTTGAGAAGGAATTTCTCGTGACGTGTCCGTGTTAAATTTATCAATTTAAAATTCTAAATTGGTTTGCAATTTTAGATTTTTAAATATTTAGATTTTAAACAAAAACGAAAATCAAATTTCAAAAAATGTTTTGTTTTGTGTCATGCCTTACCGACTGGGCCATCGCTACCCCTTGGTCAAAGATTTATCCATAGCAACAGGGACATTTCATGGCAGTTTAGGTCGATCACAAAGAAAGGAATGAAAGTTTACAAACCCATTTTCAGAAATATGTTTGGCCATCATACATAAATGTGACATAGATACGAATCATTTGAGGGGTAACTTACTGGTGTTAATGTCCATCATTGGCCCTCTATGTATATCGCCAGTTATTCTCGCTCTCTGCGTTCCTTTAATATGTCTTGTTAAAATCAAAGTCGCATGGTTAGGTATTTGTTTGGTGTTAGTTGATACTTTACTTTTGAAAAAAATAGCGATAACCAAGTCTAAAACTAGTCAATAGAATGGTATGGTGGCTTCGAGATTGGTCATCAGATAGCTGTAAAAACAATAGAATAATATAGTGATCGCGAGATTGGTCATCAGATAGCTGAAAAAAAACAATATAATGATATGGTGACCCCGAGATTGGTCATCAGATAGCTGATAGAATGACAAAAGAAAAGCAACATGGCGTGGGCACATGTCGTCACCACTTTTTTAATTTTCAAACAAGAGTAGTCAAGTCCATAAATACAATTTGAAATTGACTTTATCAATTAAAGTTTTCACTTGTATTACATGTTTGTTTTGTATGAGTTTAATATCTAGGACACCGACCGAATGGCGTTAGTAGGGGGTTTAACGCCCTCGTAACAGCTAGGGTCACATCAAGAGTGCCAAGGAAACATAATGACAAAGCAAAACATAAGATCTGACAGAAATGAAGGAAAGAACAGAAATGACTGGATAAAGATACACGAGACAGCACATCAATAGTGGTTTATAAAAGGTCCCGTCTATAGAGACACGAGACAGCACATCAATATTGGTTTATAAAAGGTCCCGTCTATAGAAGTCACGAGACAGCACATCAATAGTGGTTTATAAAAGGTCCCGTCTATAGAGACACGAGACAACACATCAATAGTGGTTTATAAAAGGTCCCGTCTATAGAGACACGAGACAGCACATCAATATTGGTTTATAAAAGGTCCCGTCTATAGAAGTCACGAGACAGCACATCAATAGTGGTTTATAAAAGGTCCCGTCTATAGAGACACGGGACAGCACATCAATATTGGTTTATAAAAGGTCCCGTCTATAGAGACACGGGACAGCACATCAATATTGGTTTATAAAAGGTCCCGTCTATAGAGACACGGGACAGCACATCAATATTGGTTTATAAAAGGTCCCGTCTATAGAGACACGGGACAACACATTAATATTGGTTTATAAAAGGTCCCGTCTATAGAGACACGGGACAGCACATCAATATTGGTTTATAAAAGGTCCCGTCTATAGAGACACGAGACAGCACATCAATATTGGTTTATAAAAGGTCCCGTCTATAGAGACACGGGACAACACATTAATATTGGTTTATAAAAGGTCCCGTCTATAGAGACACGAGACAGCACATCAATATTGGTTTATAAAAGGTCCCGTCTATAGAGACACGAGACAGCACATCAATATTGGTTTATAAAAGGTCCGGTCTATAGAGACACGAGACAGCACATCAATATTGGTTTATAAAAGGTCCCGTCTATAGAGACACGGGACAAGCACATCAATATTGGTTTATAAAAGGTCCCGTCTATAGAGACACGAGACAGCACATCAATATTGGTTTATAAAAGGTCCCGTCTATAGAGACACGAGACAGCACATCAATATTGGTTTATAAAAGGTCCCGTCTATAGAGACACGAGACAGCACATCAATATTGGTTTATAAAAGGTCCCGTCTATAGAGACACGAGACAGCACATCAATATTGGTTTATGAAAGGTCCCGTCTATAGAGACACGGGACAACACATTAATATTGGTTTATAAAAGGTCCCGTCTATAGAGACACGAGACAGCACATCAATATTGGTTTATAAAAGGTCCCGTCTATAGAGACACGAGACAGCACATCAATATTGGTTTATAAAAGGTCCCGTCTATAGAGACACGAGACAGCACATCAATATTGGTTTATAAAAGGTCCCGTCTATAGAGACACGGGACAGCACATCAATATTGGTTTATAAAAGGTCCCGTCTATAGAGACACGGGACAGCACATCAATATTGGTTTATAAAAGGTCCCGTCTATAGAGACACGGGACAGCACATCAATATTGGTTTATAAAAGGTCCCGTCTATAGAGACACGGGACAACACATCAATATTGGTTTATAAAGGGTCCCGTCTATAGAGACACGGGACAGCACATCAATATTGGTTTATAAAAGGTCCCGTCTATAGAGACACGAGACAGCACATCAATATTGGTTTATAAAAGGTCCCGTCTATAGAGACACGAGACAGCACATCAATAGTGGTTTATAAAAGGTCCCGTCTATAGAGACACGGGACAGCACATCAATAGTGGTTTATAAAAGGTCCCGTCTATAGAGACACGGGACAACACATCAATATTGGTTTATAAAGGGTCCCGTCTATAGAGACACGGGACAGCACATCAATATTGGTTTATAAAAGGTCTCGTCAATAGAGACACGTTACAGCACATCAATATTGGTTTATAAAAGGTCCCGTCTATAGAGACACGGGACAGCACATCAATATTGGTTTATAAAAGGTCCCGTCTATAGAGACACGGGACAGCATATCAATATTGGTTTATAAAAGGTCCCGTCTATAGAGACACGGGACAGCACATCAATATTGGTTTATAAAAGGTCCCGTCTATAGAGACACGGGACAGCACATCAATATTGGTTTATAAAAGGTCCCGTCTATAGAGACACGGGACAGCACATCAATATTGGTTTATAAAAGGTCCCGTCTATAGAGACACGGGACAACACATCAATATTGGTTTATAAAGGGTCCCGTCTATAGAGACACGGGACAGCACATCAATATTGGTTTATAAAAGGTCCCGTCTATAGAGACACGGGACAGCACATCAATATTGGTTTATAAAAGGTCCCGTCTATAGAGACACGGGACAACACATCAATATTGGTTTATAAAGGGTCCCGTCAATAGAGACACGGGACAGCACATCAATATTGGTTTATAAAAGGTCCCGTCTATAGAGACACGGGACAGCACATCAATATTGGTTTATAAAAGGTCCCGTCTATAGAGACACGGGACAGCACATCAATATTGGTTTATAAAAGATCCCGTCAATAGAAGTCACGAGACAGCACATCAATATTGGTTTATAAAAGGTCCCGTCTATAGAGACACGGGACAGCACATCAATAGTGGTTTATAAAAGGTCCCGTCTATAGAGACACGGGACAACACATCAATATTGGTTTATAAAAGGTCCCGTCTATAGAAGTCACGTGACAGCACATCAATATTGGTTTATAAAAGGTCCCGTCTATAGAGACACGGGACAGCACATCAATATTGGTTTATAAAAGGTCCCGTCTATAGAGACACGGGACAGCACATCAATATTGGTTTATAAAAGGTCCCGTCTATAGAGACACGGGACAGCACATCAATATTGGTTTATAAAGGGTCCCGTCAATAGAAGTCACCAGACAGCTACTGAGTAATCTAATTAAAATCTAGATGGTCATTCTCACTACGTTACATGAACATCTAACAACATCCTATAAGGGGTCACGTCAGGGTGACCTTTTGGATTAGCCAATCAAACGACTGCTTCCAGAATCTTGAAAGTGAATTTTATATGTCCGAATTAGCATATAACTAGAGTGCATAGCTGGTATAATCTGTCAATTTGTTTCAATTCATTTCGTCCCAGAAAGCATTAAGCGATATACTGTGCCGAAATGGTTTGCTTCAGATGCATGCTGTGACGAAATGTTTTGCTTCGATGCCATCGAAAAATTGCCAATTCGCCCTGAAAGTGAAATACACACATCCCCGAGGTCATCAGAACGTGACCCCTAATGGGATGTTGTTAGATGTTCATGTAACGTAGTGAGAATGATCTTCTAGAATTTAATTAGATTGCCAGACAGCACATCAATATTAATTTATAAAAGGTCTCGTCAATAGAACATCAATATTGGTTTATAAAAGGTCTCGTCAATAGAACATCAATATTGGTTTATAAAAGGTCCCGTCAATGGAAGTCACCAGACAACACATCAATATTGGTTTATAAAAGGTCCCGTCAATGGAAGTCACCAGACAACACATCAATATTGGTTTATAAAAGGTCCCGTCAATAGAAGTCACGTGACAACACATCAATATTGGTTTATAAAAGGTCCCGTCAATAGAAGTCACGTGACAGCACATCAATATTGGTTTATAAAAGGTCCCGTCTATAGAGACACGGGACAGCACATCAATATTGGTTTATAAAAGGTCCCGTCTATAGAAGTCACGAGACAGCACATCAATATTGGTTTATAAAAGGTCCCGTCTATAGAGACACGGGACAGCACATCAATAGTGGTTTATAAAAGGTCCCGTCTATAGAGACACGGGACAGCACATCAATATTGGTTTATAAAAGGTCCCGTCTATAGAAGTCACGTGACAGCACATCAATATTGGTTTATAAAAGGTCCCGTCTATAGAGACACGGGACAGCACATCAATATTGGTTTATAAAAGGTCCCGTCTATAGAGACACGGGACAGCACATCAATAGTGGTTTATAAAAGGTCCCGTCTATAGAGACACGGGACAACACATCAATATTGGTTTATAAAAGGTCCCGTCTATAGAAGTCACGTGACAGCACATCAATATTGGTTTATAAAAGGTCCCGTCAATAGAAGTCACGTGACAGCACATCAATATTGGTTTATAAAAGGTCCCGTCTATAGAGACACGTGACAGCACATCAATATTGGTTTATAAAAGGTCCCGTCAATAGAAGTCACGTGACAGCACATCAATATTGGTTTATAAAAGGTCCCGTCAATAGAAGTCACGAGACAGCACATCAATATTGGTTTATAAAAGGTCCCGTCTATAGAAGTCACGTGACAGCACATCAATATTGGTTTATAAAAGGTCTCGTCAATAGAGTCACGAGACAGCACATCAATATTGGTTTATAAAAGGTCCCGTCAATAGAAGTCACGTGACAGCACATCAATATTGGTTTATAAAAGGTCCCGTCTATAGAGACACGAGACAGCACATCAATATTGGTTTATAAAAGGTCCCGTCTATAGAGACACGGGACAGCACATCAATATTGGTTTATAAAAGGTCCCGTCAATAGAAGTCACGTGACAGCACATCAATATTGGTTTATAAAAGGTCCCGTCTATAGAAGTCACGTGACAGCACATCAATATTGGTTTATAAAAGGTCTCGTCAATAGAACATCAATAGTGGTTTATAAAAGGTCCCGTCTATAGAGACACGGGACAGCACATCAATATTGGTTTATAAAGGGTCCCGTCTATAGAGACACGGGACAGCACATCAATATTGGTTCATAAAAGGTCCCGTCTATAGAGACACGGGACAGCACATCAATATTGGTTTATAAAAGGTCCCGTCTATAGAGACACGAGACAGCACATCAATATTGGTTTATAAAAGGTCCCGTCTATAGAAGTCACGTGACAGCACATCAATATTGGTTTATAAAAGGTCCCGTCAATAGAGACACGGGACAGCACATCAATATTGGTTTATAAAAGGTCTCGTCAATAGAACATCAATATTGGTTTATAAAAGGTCCCGTCAATAGAGACACGGGACAGCACATCAATATTGGTTTATAAAAGGTCCCGTCAATAGAGACACGGGACAGCACATCAATATTGGTTTATAAAAGGTCCCGTCTATAGACGACATGAGGCATCGCCAAGCAAGAAAGGAAGGACATGGTCGGACAGCACGGTACATCACATCGGTGGTCAGTTCTGCTGTGTTGAAGAAAGCTGTGGACGTAAGTACTCGTTATCTGTGTATGACTGGGCTGATTACGTGTAGTTGTTGGATGCAGTTCTATGATTTTCATTGATCTTTATATCGGTATTGCTGAATGTCTACTGCTGTTTCTAACATGTATTATTGTAGTGCATACCTATTTAGACAGTTGTTGGTGTCCTCGCTGTTATTCAAGCAACGCAGATATTCTCACTGGAGTCTGCATCTGGGAAGTATTTATAGAGAAACATTCTTACTCTTACTATATCAACGAGGTGTAACACTTGAATATCGGACGATGCGTCAACTGTGGAACGGCAGTAGGCTATCTGAGAACGGTTTTAAAACAGGGGAGTTTGATTGGTCGACACTGATAACAGAGAGCTGTCGACCAATCAGATTGCGTGTTACAAAACCGCTCTAAAATATACAGAGGAGTATAGTTATTACCGCTTCACAATCGATGCATCGTCCACTAACAGCCCATTTTCTCATTTTTAAATCATTGTAACACGACAAAAGAATAGTATGCCTTGATATTTAAGGATTCTAAACAAAGGTACATTACTTTATGTTTGCATTTGATATTTTAGCCATATTGAACTGAAATCCCACTTACAAGCTTTAGATATCAAAAATAGAAATCCGCAAGTCAATCTATCAGTCACGTTATATGTTTTCGGTGTATGTCACATGTGTCTGTATTTTAAGAGGATTCCCCTGAGGGCTGATTGGTAAGTTTTGAACCTCGTATTGCTTTTCAAAATAATCCCCTTCAGTATCTATACACTTTTACTAGTTTTATAGAACTCCTTTTATTGTCTGTTCAGAAAGTCACCCGCTGCATGTTAGAGTTAGGGTTAGGGTGCCTGAAATAGCTGTTTTCAGTTTTGGAAATAGATGAAAGTCTGATGGAGCGAGCTCAGGTAAATAAGGCGGATGCCCAATCAATTTAAAGCCACAATCTTTAATAGTAGCCATGGCAATGACAGACTCTTTCACCCAAACCTTAACCATAACCGATCTTGTCTTGTTTATTTTAGAGTGCTACCTCGTCGATATAAACTAACCAAATGAGACCAGTCCTTGAGTAGACGGGCCTATATAGTAAAAAAATAGTAGGACTTAAAAAGAACATCCTTGAGTACCTCCTTCAATACGAGGCTCACAACATATCAATCATTCCTCGTATGTCTTTATCTAAACTTTCAATGGGTTTGATACATTAATATACCAAATCACATGGTACTGGTCTCCCACAGATGATGCTGATGATCACATTTCAAGAATAAAGTTTTATTGCATCGTACCAATCTCCTCGGACGAATTCAAATAAAGATGGATACCGGAAGTACGTGTAAAGAGCGATACTCTGGTCATCGTCAACGACATTCTTGTTCAGGCATGCGCAGAAAACGTCCCGGTATGTACGATAATATTCCTCAATCGCCCATTTGTCGCCTCCAAAGAACCCACCATTTAAAACAGGTTCTTTTCCTTTATGTAAATCACTGTCGTCGTCTGCTGCTATATCTCTGAGCTGTATGAAGGTAATTTTCCTATGCATTCCGAGTAGTTTAGCTGGTAACCATTTGCCATTTTCTGGGTAGATCCCAGTTCCGTGACCGTAACCAGCGTCTATCCAAACAAAATGAGAGGTTCCGAACGGATTGCGTTCTGTAGCAGTTTTGAGAAAAGACACTTTGCTATTCGTTATGATAACATAGTCTGCGGAGAAACATTCCGGATGGTTTAGTAATGTATTGTTCTTTCGGAACGTCTTGCTACGCATTACTCTTTGTATGGACTGTCTAAACTTGTAACACTCTACGTCTTTAAAGGGAACCTCATGTATGACTGTGTCTTCACTGTTTCTGTTCTGTCTGACAAACTCGGCTACCTCACCCTCACAAAACACGTACAACATCACTTTTAGTGTCAGCAAATGTGAAAAATACGTGAGATAATCAGTCATATTCCTCGTGTAGTGTTTCCAGTCGGCACGCCCAATGTCGTACAGACCAGTGACAAACGTCACGCTTCTCACATCCACTCCTGGCACGGAAAATATTTGATTTTAAACTCATTTATCAAACGTTTCATGAATAATTTGAGTTTTTAAAAGCGCCATGTATATATGTTACCATGTCTACTTAGTACTTGCTACTTAATACTGCTTAATAATAAATGCCCTACCTTGTCCAAAATAAATCCGAGTTTTATTGATTCGCCTCGTTCCTCAATTTTGGCCTTAGTATTCTCACAGTCGACGAGAGAAATCTAATCAAAATGATACTTACATACTGAGTATAATCGGGAGAGTATCCCATTAGACTATAATATTTCAGTGTGATAACACTGTAAAAACACACTTGATAATTAAGTACATGCATGAATGTATATCGCTATCTCGCCTTGATATAGCCTGAAGTGATCACAAACAAAACCGAGTTTTCTACCTTTTAAAATATTTTTGGTTCACCACTGCAAGTTACCTGGTCCCTAAAATGTGCTTATAATACCTGTTGCTTGGTGTAGGAGCTTGGCGTTATGGTCTATTATTTCCCCAGGTGCCAGTTGATCAGAATGCAGAGCTTTTTTCTCTTTTTCTGCTGTTCCTTCAGATAGTGGAAAGTCTCCTGCAGTACGTCTCGGCCTCCTCGGCCTTGTTCCTTCAGATAGTGGAAAGTCTCCTGCAGTACGTCTCGGCCTCGTCTGCCTTGTTCCTTTGTAGCCATCCGTGGAGTCATTGTTCCTCGGAGTAATTTTGTCCGGACTTGATACATACGGCTGTGTTTTGGAGCGCACTTTGTTACGGGTTCTAGGCATGGTCTTCAAAAACAAAAGCAGAAAACTAAGAAAGTTCCTTTAAGATACCTCATCACATCACCGGGAGGTCAATATACTGTTTCGCAAGGTCTGTGGAATGTTATATTAACCTCTGCTAATATAAATCTCAGTACAGATTACATAATTTCTATTCTTAATAGGAGTCAATATATGATCCCACGGACCCGACAAAACATTATATTGACTCCTCGTTGATTCCATGAGGTCTTTTCAAGGAAATGTTTAATGTCATGTGATCTCATTAGGACCAATGAGTGATTGTGTTACATACCAATCATATAATAAAAGGTTTTATGGTTAAATATAAACATTTTGAAGGCTGAGTCCACCAGTCCATATGTTACAGCACGCCTACTGTTATCATAAGTGTAGTTATTATTGCACTTGGTGCATGGATACAAACATACACAGGAGATGACAGAGGTCTTCATCAGCATGAATTAGGAACTCTCAACTCCACACAGGTTACAAAGGCACACTAGAACCGAGTACATGTACATTTATTTGATTAAACAATTCACCTACCTATTCTCGTCGCTTCTGTATTAGGGTTACTTTGTTCAAACGTGTTTCACCGTGAAGAAGTTGAAAATAGTTGTACGCATGCGCCGTTTAATGGGCCGAGAAGAATATTAAGTGGCAAGCTGTAAGCTGTGAAATATTATTTACAAAATAAAACTACAGTCAGTGATATTCCTATTGATACGTATCCTTGGTATTGTCTTTGTGATCACATCATTCACTATATAGTTATATAAAGCTCTGTAATAATCCGTCACAGGATCTACTGTACCATGCTAGGGTGAAACATATTTGTCCAGGAAACACCAAGACAGTTGTATATATATATATATATATATATACTTTCTTGAAATACTTCAGTCCCTTATTCATAACTTCTGTCCAGAGGATTTATTTTTGTGCTTGCACACACTTTTCAACAAAAGAAAAGGTAAGTGAAGAATTAAATCAAATTAAGTGTCTTCCACTGTATGATGACGTCATTGCTGTACGTGTATATTAGTAGGGACGCTGTTGCTCACTTAGCCTCGTTTTGGTTCAAACATGAATATTTATGAATTTAAGAAGGTACAGTCCCGGATGGTTATTGGTAAATGTCGTGTTACTTACAGCACTGTGATAGAAGAGACTGTGGTTCCGTTAACGTTTTGTTGAATGATGCATATTCACTATCAACTGTAACCTGGATGGGATTAACAGGATTAACTTTATTGGACTCCTATCGATGTCAGGTGAACTTCGAACTTCATTATTCTTTAGATAGATCTAAGTGTTTAAATTGTCATGTTTTTTTTTTATTAACCACCAACAGCAATGGAAAGCGACTGAGAAAAAATGCCTAGGTTATTTACAAAAACAATTGGTGTCTTTTTTTCTCTTGAATATCATTTTTATTTTCTTCAAGTGACATAAACAGAAATATTTCTTCTAAATATTGAGATATATTGTAAAATTCAATCTTTTGGCTTTGACATTTTCACAGTTGAGACCTCCATGAAAACATGACCTCTTTAATTTCAGTTTGTCACTAAGATGATTGAAGTAAACGCGTCATCACAATGTTAAACGACCAAGACAGGTCCCCAGCCATGAAATACCTTCATCAGATCCTGACTGATTATGTTGGGAAATGATAACACCGAAGACGAGTAGGTTGGTATTTATTTTACCGATTAATAATATAATGTGATCGAAATAGTACCCAGGTACTCCATTTGATGAGAGTTTATGTTTGAAGTAATTTCATCGATTTCGTTTTGTTCAGAATGTTAAGAATATTTTGCTGAAAAAAAGAAATCCATTACGATATACATCTTAACATCAATTATTTACAAGTCGACATTTTCTGTGTTTAATGTGTTATAAATCTTTGTCAATGTGTAATGTGTTATAAATCTTTGTCCATGTGTAATGTGTTATAAATCTTTGTCAATGTTTAATGTGTTATAAATCTGTGTCCATGTTTAATGTGTTATAAATCTTTGTCAGTGTTTAATGTGTTATAAATCTGTGTCCATGTTTAATGTGTTATAAATCTTTGTCAGTGTTTAATGTGTTATAAATCTGTGTCAATGTTTAATGTGTTATAAATCTGTGTCAATGTTTAATGTGTTACAAATCTTTGTCAATGTTTAATGTGTTACAAATCTGTGTCAATGTTTAATGTGTCATAAATCTTTGTCACTGTTTAATGTTTTAAAAATCTTTGTCAATGTGTAATGTGTTATAAATCTGTGTCCATGTTTAATGTGTTATAAATCTTTGTCAATGTTTAATGAGTTATAAATCTTTGTCACTGTTTAATGTGTTACAAATCTGTGTCCATGTTTAATGTGTTACAAATCGTTGTCAATGTTTAATGTGCTTTAAATTTTTGTCAATATTTAATGTTTAATGTGTTATAAATCTTTGTCAATGTTTAATGTGTTATAAATCTTTGTCAATGTTTAATGTGTTATAAATCTTTGTCAATGTTTAATGTGTTATACATCTTTGTCACTGTTTAATGTGTTCTAAATCTTTGTCACTGTTTAATGTGTTATAAATCTTTGTCACTGTTTAATGTGTTATAAATCTTTGTCACTGTTTAATGTTTTATAAATCTTTGTCAATGTGTAATGTGTTATAAATCTGTGTCCATGTTTAATGTGTTATAAATCTTTGTCAATGTTTAATGAGTTATAAATCTTTGTCAATGTTTAAGGTGTTATAAATCTTTGTCAATGTGTAATGTGTTATAAATCTTTGTCAGTGTTTAATGTGTTATAAATCTGTGTCCATGTTTAATGTGTTATAAATCTTTGTCAGTGTTTAATGTGTTATAAATCTTTGTCAATGTTTAATGTGTTACAAATCTTTGTCAATATTTAATGTTTAATGTGTTATAAATCTTTGTCACTGTTTAATGTTTTATAAATCTTTGTCAGTGTTTAATGTGTTATAAATCTGTGTCCATGTTTAATGTGCTATAAATCTTTGTCAATGTTTAATGTGTTACAAATCTGTGTCCATGTTTAATGTGTTATAAATCGTTGTCAATGTTTAATGTGCTTTAAATTTTTGTCAATATTTAATGTTTAATGTGTTATAAATCTTTGTCAATGTTTAATGTGTTATAAATCTTTGTCAATGTTTAAGGTGTTATAAATCTGTGTCAATGTTTAATGTTTAATGTGTTATAAATCTTTGTCCATGTTTAATGTGTTATAAATCTGTGTCCATGTTTAATGTGTTACAAATCTTTGTCAATGTTTAATGTGTTACAAATCTGTGTCAATGTTTAATGTGTTATAAATCTTTGTCAGTGTTTAATGTGTTATAAATCCTTGTCACTGTTTAATGTGTTATAAATCTTTGTCAATGTTTAATGTGTTATAAATCTTTGTTAATGTTTAATGTGTTATAAATCTTTGTCAGTGTTTAATGTGTTATACATCTTTGTCACTGTTTAATGTGTTCTAAATCTTTGTCACTGTTTAATGTGTTATAAATCTTTGTCACTGTTTAATGTGTTATAAATCTTTGTCACTGTTTAATGTTTTATAAATCTTTGTCAATGTGTAATGTGTTATAAATCTGTGTCCATGTTTAATGTGTTATAAATCTTTGTCAATGTTTAATGAGTTATAAATCTTTGTCACTGTTTAATGTTTTATAAATCTTTGTCAATGTTTAATGTGTTATAAATCTTTGTCAATGTTTAATGAGTTATAAATCTTTGTCACTGTTTAATGTTTTAAAAATCTTTGTCAATGTTTAATGTGTTATAAATCTTTGTCAATGTTTAATGTGTTATAAATCTTTGTCAATGTTTAATGAGTTATAAATCTTTGTCAATGTTTAATGTGTTATAAATCTTTGTCACTGTTTAATGTGTTATAAATCTTTGTCGATGTTTAATGTGTTATAAATCCTTGTCAATGTTTAATGTGTTATAAATCTGTGTCAATGTTTAATGTGTTATAAATCTTTGTCAATGTTTAATGTGTTATAAATCCTGTCAATGTTTAATGTGTTATAAATCTTTGTCAATGTTTAATGTGTTATAAATCTTTGTCAATGTTTAATGTGTTATAAATCTTTGTCAATGTTTAATGTGTTATAAATCTTTGTCAATGTTTAATGTGTCATAAATCTTTGTCACTGTTTAATGTGTTATAAATCTTTGTCAATGTTTAATGTGTTATAAATCTTTGTCAATGTTTAATGTGTTATAAATCTTTGTCAATGTTTAATTTGTTATAATTCTTTGTCCATGTTTAATGTGTTATTTAAGGGTCAACTGTAATATTTTTTTTACGTTATTGAGCAATAACACAAAAAACTGGGGTGTACTCTGAATAAACCGCGAAGAGGTTTATGAAAAGAGTACACCCCAGTTTTTTGTTTTATTGCTCAATAACGTTAAAATAATATTACAGTTAACTCTTATAATTTAATTAACAACGATAAGAAACATTTTCATTCAGTTTAACATGTTTATTTTGCTCCAGATATTTAAAAACACATAGATAAATACAAAATCCCGTGAACAACGATTACTCCGCTGACGTCACAGTCAACTTCCGGTATAACTGAAAGTAGTTCCTTTTATTTTTTTTATGTTATGAGATGATAACATACCTTTTTGAGCCAATGAAAATGCTTGTTACAAGCAAAATTAAATTAAAAATCTTTGTCAATGTTTAATGTGTTACAAATCTGTGTCCATGTTTAATGTGTTATAAATCTGTGTCCATGTTTAATGTGTTATAAATCCTTGTCAATGTGTAATGTGTTATAAATCTGTGTCCATGTTTAATGTGTTATAAATCTGTGTCCGTGTGTAATGTGTTATAAATCTTTGTCAATGTTTAATGTGTTATAAATCTTTGTCAGTGTTTAATGTGTTATAAATCTGTGTCCATGTTTAATGTGTTATAAATCTGTGTCCGTGTGTAATGTGTTATAAATCTTTGTCAATGTTTAATGTGTTACAAATCTTTATCAATGTTTAATGTTTAATGTGTTACAAATCTTTGTCAATGTTTAATGTTTTATAAATCTGTGTCAATGTCTAATGTGTTATAAATCTGTGTCCATGTTTAATGTGTTATAAATCCTTGTCACTGTTTAATGTGTTATAAATCTTTGTCAATGTTTAATGTGTTATAAATCTTTGTCCATGTTTAATGTGTTATAAATCTTTGTCCATGTTTAATGTGTTATAAATCTTTGTCAGTGTTTAATGTGTTATAAATCTGTGTCCATGTTTAATGTGTTATAAATCTTTGTCAATGTTTAATGTGTTATAAATCTTTGTCAATGTTTAATGTGTTATAAATCTTTGTCCATGTTTAATGTGTTATAAATCTTTGTCCATGTTTAATGTGTTATAAATCTTTGTCAGTGTTTAATGTGTTATAAATCTTTGTCCATGTTTAATGTGTTATAAATCATTGTCAATGTTTAATGTGTTATAAATCTTTGTCAGTGTTTAATGTGTTATAAATCTTTGTCCATGTTTAATGTGTTATAAATCATTGTCAATGTTTAATGTGTTATAAATCTTTGTCAGTGTTTAATGTGTTATAAATCTGTGTCCATGTTTAATGTGTTATAAATCTTTGTCAATGTTTAATGTGTTATAAATCTTTGTCAATGTTTAATGTGTTATAAATCTTTGTCCATGTTTAATGTGTTATAAATCTTTGTCCATGTTTAATGTGTTATAAATCTTTGTCAGTGTTTAATGTGTTATAAATCTTTGTCCATGTTTAATGTGTTATAAATCATTGTCAATGTTTAATGTGTTATAAATCTTTGTCAGTGTTTAATGTGTTATAAATCTTTGTCCATGTTTAATGTGTTTACGTATCTACTACTACTCACAAGACTAACCCAGGATCATTTCTAATTCAGTCAGCTAAACCAAATTACACCAACTATACATCAACTTAACCATAATGGATTCGTGTACACTGTAGTGTAGTTTTCGGCAGTATGTAGTCTTTATACAACTATAACCACACATAAAAATTCACGTGACCTCGAAACCCGAGGTGTTATCACTCCACTACTCACAACTGTCAGAGACTCTATTGGTTCGCCTCAAAAAGTCACGTGACAGTGGACGATGTCGGACTATCCGTACGGCACCCTTAAACATTTGGACAAGATTGCCTGCATCCAAAGCCACAACCCCAACGAACAAGCCTACCATGATGGCCCCGCCCACCGATCCTGTTATTACAACTGACAGTCTGTCATCCTGAGCAGACGTCAGAGTTCGTCGGTACTTCGATGTTGTTTTTGGATCGATCCTTTCCGTACGGAATTTCACGAGATCCAGTCCAGTGGGTACGTTGTAACAAACCAGATGACCTATTGAACATGTCATGTTTTCAAAATACTTAACGGAATCTTGACATCGAGAGATACGCGTTGCCATGGTATCAATCGGTGTACTAAGATCATTAGTAAAACATGGCCTTGTCAGTGGGCGTGGTCATGTGAGTGGGCGTGGTCTGATCGTCAACGGGCAGATTATCGACGGTTGTGGTGATACTGTTAACATGTGAAGTTTCAATTGACGAAGCATTCCAATCAGATGGGTTTGGAGTTGATGAACTATTAGATAGCTCGTTGGTAGGCGATTCACTTGGTGTGGTCGGTGTATCAGTGGGCGTGGTTATTTCGTCTGTGGACATGGTGGGTACATCATTGGGCGTGGTCTGAGTACCAGTGGACGTGGGCGTGGGCGATGTATCAGTAGGCGTGGTCGGTGTATAAGTAGGCGTGGTTACCTTATTAGTTTTCATGGTAATTGATGCCTTAGACGTATACACCTTTTCCATGTTTGTTAGGCGCTCTTTGAATGTGGGCGGTGCTCTTGTTGCTTCGTTTGCTTTGGTGGGAAAGGTATTTGTAAAGGGAGAGATACGCTGTTCAGTAACTGACGGCCATATTCGTTTCCAAGTAGTGCTGGTCATTTCTGAGGAGGTTTGGACTTTCTCTGTTGTTGTTTTGTTATTGTCATCTCCTTTGAGGTTCGTTTCCTGTGGAATAGAACAAACGAAGAAGATGGTTTATATGACAAAGTTGCCATGTTTATTACTGGATTATAGAAATAAGGAAGGCTATTGCTCTGATATACACAGATAGTTTTCCAGATCGGTTATATTTGTTGTCTGTATGATTATAAGATTGAGATAGTGCTTTTAGGCATCTTAAAATAGTGCGGTATGTCAGGAGTTTGAGGTAAGGGCAGGGCACGGGTAGAATTGGCTTGTCTCTTGTGAATATATCTTATATGATGAGCACAGTGCATTATATACATATGTTGCTAGGCCGAGTATCTGTCGAAGATACACTAGTTCTGTTGATTATTACCACGAGTATTTCTTTCTATTTTGATCACATATGAGTTGCTCTTAAGACAAATGTAATGAAGTTCATGTTGAATTTGTCTCGAGAGCAACTCAATCCATCACCCCATGAGATCGACCAAAACAACGTTCAATCCTTACATTTCAACTAACACGCATGTTTCTTAATGTATTGAAGAGGTTCTGTTTTACTGTTTACTGATAGTTCTTTTTGATCGGTTGAACTTCCTTGTATACATTTATTCAAATGGAGGCGTTATTTCGACTGCCTGACACACAGGGCCTTGACACGAATGATTCCCAGTCCACTGTCCACTCGGACGATTTACAGGATCAGGATAGAATCGGACCGTGATGATTACGAATTTGATTTGATTATAAATGGCAAATTTAATGCATTATGAGCTAATTCTGAATATAGGCCTATACAAAATCAGGCATCATTCATAAGCGGGAATTAGACATTTGTTGAAAATTTCATTTATATTTTCAGAACCTTAATGCAGGCCTCCAATGGAGGCTCCATGATGCCTATTATGTAGATCTAAGATAACAGTCCCATTCACTTCATCCAAATCCCTGATAATCTCACATGTATATATTTCTGACTCGGAACTATTCCTGCAAATTAAGCCCATGAAATAGTTTCACCCCATCGGCCTGATGTATGTACTATATGCGTTATGCCTACAGATCGGACAGAGGAGGGTGGGCGGCTGAATGATGTTAATCTGGTCAAATTCATGGACAAATGAAACAGATTACATGTAAATTGGTAGTTTCATTGAGTCTAACTTGAGGAGAAATTGAAATATATAGCATATACATTGTAATGCATTGGCTGCCACTGCAATATAACAATGCTATATCTATAGGGAATGGACAACTCCGTTAACAAATGACATTATATTCTGTTTTTCCTTAATTGCGTGGCATCATATACATATTTATTTAACATTGTTTAATCTTTAAAGTTTGTTGTACTAATGAATTGGATCAATTTGAATACTGATTGCTACACACGTGTCTGACACTGTTTAAGACATGACCTAATGACATTGTAGAACACCCCAGTCACGTGATAAATAATTCATTATACCTACATCTATACGTCATGTAGTAACATGACATCCGTGTGTCTTATAAGCACGATTATTAAAACATTCACATTATATTTAAATACTAAACTATGAAAGCTATGGAAGCACCAGACAAGTCATTCGGTGGAAGGAAAATGGAGTACCCAGAGAAAACTTGCATGGTCGGGCAGGTGATCCACATATATGCTCGATCGGGAAAGGAACCACCGTTGCCAAGGTGACGGGTGTTACCATTGCAACACAACTAATCATCCAATCATTGATGACATATGCATTATATTGCAAAACAATCTCCTAGTTAGCTGTTAACTCGTTTTGTCATCAACTGGTTTAGCCAGTTTATATGAGTGTTTTATGCTCAGTTAGTTTGGTTATTATTACATAAAGGTAAATACACAACTTACCATGTTGATGTTAGGGAACCAAGCGGAGAAACCGACCACACCTGTAAGGATGATAGAATCAACTAATGCTCGACAATATCTCACTCAACATCTCATTCAACATCTAATTCAACACTTAACACAAACAAACTTAGCACTACTGTCAATATAAACATACTGTTATACACACGAAACTATATTATTTGATATGTAGCACAACCCATCTCGTAATGATACTGATGTATACATGAGGACTCCTGTTGTTACACCCATCTCGTAATGATACTGATGTATACATGAAGACTCCTGTTGTTACACCCATCTCGTAATGATACTGATGTATACATGAGGACCCCTGTTGTTACACCCATCTCGTAATGATACTGATGTATACATGAAGACTCCTGTTGTTACACCCATCTCGTAATGATACTGATGTATACATGAGGACCTCTGTCGTTACACCCATCTCGTAATGATACTGATGTATACATGAGGACCCCCTGTTGTTACACCCATCTCGTAATGATACTGATGTATACATGAGGACCCCTGTTGTTACACCCATCTCGTAATGATGTATACATGAGGATCCCTGTTGTTACACCCATCTCGTAATGATACTGATGTATACATGAGGACCCCTGTTGTTACACCCATCTCGTAATGATACTGATGTATACATGAGGACCCCTGTTGTTACACCCATCTCGTAATGATACTGATGTATACATGAGGACCCCTGTTGTTACACCCATCTCGTAATGATACTGATGTATACATGAGGACCCTGTTGTTACACCCATCTCGTAATGATACTGATGTATACATGAGGACCCCTGTTGTTACACCCATCTCGTAATGATACTGATGTATACATGAGGACCCCTGTTGTTACACCCATCTCGTAATGATACTGATGTATACATGAGGACCCCTGTTGTTACACCCATCTCGTAATGATACTGATGTATACATGAGGACCCCTGTTGTTACACCCATCTCGTAATGATACTGATGTATACATGAGGACCCTGTTGTTACACCCATCTCGTAATGATACTGATGTATACATGAGGACCCCTGTTGTTACACCCATCTCGTAATGATACTGATGTATACATGAGGACCCCTGTTGTTACACCCATCTCGTAATGATGTATACATGAGGACTCCTGTTGTTACACCCATCTCGTAATGATGTATACATGAGGACCCCTGTTGTTACACCCATCTCGTAATGATACTGATGTATACATGAGGACCCCTGTTGTTACACCCATCTCGTAATGATACTGATGTATACATGAGGACTCCCTGTTGTTACACCCATCTCGTAATGATACTGATGTATACATGAGGACCCCTGTTGTTACACCCATCTCGTAATGATACTGATGTATACATGAGGACCCCTGTTGTTACACCCATCTCGTAATGATGTATACATGAGGACCCCTGTTGTTACACCCATCTCGTAATGATACTGATGTATACATGAGGACCCCTGTTGTTACACCCATCTCGTAATGATACTGATGTATACATGAGGACCCCTGTTGTTACACCCATCTCGTAATGATACTGATGTATACATGAGGACCCCTGTTGTTACACCCATCTCGTAATGATACTGATGTATACATGAGGACCCCTGTTGTTACACCCATCTCGTAATGATACTGATGTATACATGAGGACCCCTGTTGTTACACCCATCTCGTAATGATACTGATGTATACATGAAGACCCCTGTTGTTACACCCATCTCGTAATGATACTGATGTATACATGAGGACCCCTGTTGTTACACCCATCTCGTAATGATACTGATGTATACATGAGGACTCCTGTTGTTACACCCATCTCGTAATGATACTGATGTATACATGAGGACCCCTGTTGTTACACCCATCTCGTAATGATACTGATGTATACATGAGGACCCCTGTTGTTACACCCATCTCGTAATGATACTGATGTATACATGAGGACCCCTGTTGTTACACCCATCTCGTAATGATACTGATGTATACATGAGGACCCCTGTTGTTACACCCATCTCGTATGATATGATGTATACATGAGGACTCCTGTTGTTACACCCATCTCGTAATGATACTGATGTATACATGAGGACCCCTGTTGTTACACCCATCTCGTAATGATACTGATGTATACATGAGGACCCCTGTTGTTACACCCATCTCGTAATGATATGTATACATGAGGACTCCTGTTGTTACACCCATCTCGTAATGATACTGATGTATACATGAGGACCCCTGTTGTTACACCCATCTCGTAATGATACTGATGTATACATGAGGACCCCTGTTGTTACACCCATCTCGTAATGATACTGATGTATACATGAGGACCCCTGTTGTTACACCCATCTCGTAATGATACTGATGTATACATGAGGACCCCTGTTGTTACACCCATCTCGTAATGATACTGATGTATACATGAGGACCCCTGTTGTTACACCCATCTCGTAATGATACTGATGTATACATGAGGACCCCTGTTGTTACACCCATCTCGTAATGATACTGATGTATACATGAGGACCCCTGTTGTTACACCCATCTCGTAATGATACTGATGTATACATGAGGACCCCTGTTGTTACACCCATCTCGTAATGATACTGATGTATACATGAGGACCCCTGTTGTTACACCCATCTCGTAATGATACTGATGTATACATGAGGACCCCTGTTGTTACACCCATCTCGTAATGATACTGATGTATACATGAGGACCCCTGTTGTTACACCCATCTCGTAATGATACTGATGTATACATGAGGACCCCTGTTGTTACACCCATCTCGTAATGATACTGATGTATACATGAGGACCCCTGTTGTTACACCCATCTCGTAATGATACTGATGTATACATGAGGACCCCTGTTGTTACACCCATCTCGTAATGATACTGATGTATACATGAGGACCCCTGTTGTTACACCCATCTCGTAATGATACTGATGTATACATGAGGACTCCTGTTGTTACACCCATCTCGTAATGATCTGATGTATACATGAGGACCCCTGTTGTTACACCCATCTCGTAATGATACTGATGTATACATGAGGACCCCTGTTGTTACACCCATCTCGTAATGATACTGATGTATACATGAGGACCCCTGTTGTTACACCCATCTCGTAATGATACTGATGTATACATGAGGACCCCTGTTGTTACACCCATCTCGTAATGATTCTGATGTATACATGAGGACCCCTGTTGTTACACCCATCTCGTAATGATTCTGATGTATACATGAGGACCTCCTGTTGTTACACCCATCTCGTAATGATGTATACATCAGGACCCCTGTTGTTACACCCATCTCGTAATGATTCTGATGTATACATGAGGACCTCTGTTGTTACACCCATCTCGTAATGATGTATACATGAGGACTCCTGTTGTTACACCCATCTCGTAATGATACTGATGTATACATGAGGACCACTGTTGTTACACCCATCTCGTAATGATACTGATGTATACATGAGGACCCCTGTTGTTACACCCATCTCGTAATGATACTGATGTATACATGAGGACCCCTGTTGTTACACCCATCTCGTAATGATACTGATGTATACATGAGGACCCCTGTTGTTACACCCATCTCGTAATGATACTGATGTATACATGAGGACCCCTGTTGTTACACCCATCTCGTAATGATACTGATGTATACATGAGGACCCCTGTTGTTACACCCATCTCGTAATGATACTGATGTATACATGAGGACCCCTGTTGTTACACCCATCTCGTAATGATACTGATGTATACATGAGGACCCCTGTTGTTACACCCATCTCGTAATGATACTGATGTATACATGAGGACCCCTGTTGTTACACCCATCTCGTAATGATACTGATGTATACATGAGGACCCCTGTTGTTACACCCATCTCGTAATGATACTGATGTATACATGAGGACCCCTGTTGTTACACCCATCTCGTAATGATACTGATGTATACATGAGGACCCCTGTTGTTACACCCATCTCGTAATGATACTGATGTATACATGAGGACCCCTGTTGTTACACCCATCTCGTAATGATACTGATGTATACATGAGGACTCCCTGTTGTTACACCCATCTCGTAATGATACTGATGTATACATGAGGACCCCTGTTGTTACACCCATCTCGTAATGATGTATACATGAGGACTCCTGTTGTTACACCCATCTCGTAATGATACTGATGTATACATGAGGACCCCCTGTTGTTACACCCATCTCGTAATGATACTGATGTATACATGAGGACTCCTGTTGTTACACCCATCTCGTAATGATACTGATGTATACATGAGGACCCCTGTTGTTACACCCATCTCGTAATGATACTGATGTATACATGAGGACCCCTGTTGTTACACCCATCTCGTAATGATACTGATGTATACATGAGGACCCCTGTTGTTACACCCATCTCGTAATGATACTGATGTATACATGAGGACTCCTGTTGTTACACCCATCTCGTAATGATACTGATGTATACATGAGGACCCCTGTTGTTACACCCATCTCGTAATGATACTGATGTATACATGAGGACCCCTGTTGTTACACCCATCTCGTAATGATACTGATGTATACATGAGGACTCCTGTTGTTACACCCATCTCGTAATGATACTGATGTATACATGAGGACCCCTGTTGTTACACCCATCTCGTAATGATGTATACATGAGGACCCTGTTGTTACACCCATCTCGTAATGATACTGATGTATACATGAGGACCCCTGTTGTTACACCCATCTCGTAATGATACTGATGTATACATGAGGACCCCTGTTGTTACACCCATCTCGTAATGATACTGATGTATACATGAGGACCCCTGTTGTTACACCCATCTCGTAATGATACTGATGTATACATGAGGACCCCTGTTGTTACACCCATCTCGTAATGATACTGATGTATACATGAGGACCCCTGTTGTTACACCCATCTCGTAATGATACTGATGTATACATGAGGACTCCTGTTGTTACACCCATCTCGTAATGATACTGATGTATACATGAGGACCCCTGTTGTTACACCCATCTCGTAATGATACTGATGTATACATGAGGACCCCTGTTGTTACACCCATCTCGTAATGATACTGATGTATACATGAGGACCCCTGTTGTTACACCCATCTCGTAATGATACTGATGTATACATGAGGACCCCTGTTGTTACACCCATCTCGTAATGATACTGATGTATACATGAGGACTCCTGTTGTTACACCCATCTCGTAATGATACTGATGTATACATGACAACCCCTGTTGTTACACCCATCTCGTAATGATACTGATGTATACATGAGGACCCCTGTTGTTACACCCATCTCGTAATGATACTGATGTATACATGAGGACCCCTGTTGTTACACCCATCTCGTAATGATACTGATGTATACATGAGGACCCCTGTTGTTACACCCATCTCGTAATGATGTATACATGAGGACTCCTGTTGTTACACCCATCTCGTAATGATACTGATGTATACATGAGGACCCCTGTTGTTACACCCATCTCGTAATGATACTGATGTATACATGAGGACCCCTGTTGTTACACCCATCTCGTAATGATACTGATGTATACATGAGGACTCCTGTTGTTACACCCATCTCGTAATGATACTGATGTATACATGAGGACCCCTGTTGTTACACCCATCTCGTAATGATACTGATGTATACATGAGGACCCCTGTTGTTACACCCATCTCGTAATGATACTGATGTATACATGAGGACCCCTGTTGTTACACCCATCTCGTAATGATGTATACATGAGGACTCCTGTTGTTACACCCATCTCGTAATGATACTGATGTATACATGAGGACCCCTGTTGTTACACCCATCTCGTAATGATACTAATGTATACATGAGGACCACTGTTGTTACACCCATCTCGTAATGATACAGATGTATACATGAGGACCACTGTTGTTACACCCATCTCGTAATGATACTGATGTATACATGAGGACCCCTGTTGTTACACCCATCTCGTAATGATACTGATGTATACCTGAGGACTCCTGTTGTTACACCCATCTCGTAATGATACTGATGTATACATGAGGACCCCTGTTGTTACACCCATCTCGTAATGATGTATACATGAGGACCCCTGTTGTTACACCCATCTCGTAATGATGTATACATGAGGACCCCTGTTGTTACACCCATCTCGTAATGATTCTGATGTATACATGAGGACTCCTGTTGTTACACCCATCTCGTAATGATACTGATGTATACATGAGGACCCCTGTTGTTACACCCATCTCGTAATGATACTGATGTATACATGAGGACCCCTGTTGTTACACCCATCTCGTAATGATACTGATGTATACATGAGGACCCCTGTTGTTACACCCATCTCGTAATGATACTGATGTATACATGAGGACTCCTGTTGTTACACCCATCTCGTAATGATGTATACATGAGGACCCCTGTTGTTACATCTCGTAATGATTCTGATGTATACATGAGGACCCCTGTTGTTACACCCATCTCGTAATGATAGTGATGTATACATGAGGACTCCCTGTTGTTACACCCATCTCGTAATGATACTGATGTATACATGAGGACCCCTGTTGTTACACCCATCTCGTAATGATTCTGATGTATACATGAGGACCCCTGTTGTTACACCCATCTCGTAATGATACTGATGTATACATGAGGACCTCCTGTTGTTACACCCATCTCGTAATGATGTATACATGAGGACCCCTGTTGTTACACCCATCTCGTAATGATACTGATGTATACATGAGGACCCCTGTTGTTACACCCATCTCGTAATGATGTATACATGAGGACTCCTGTTGTTACACCCATCTCGTAATGATACTGATGTATACATGAGGACCCCTGTTGTTACACCCATCTCGTAATGATACTGATGTATACATGAGGACCCCTGTTGTTACACCCATCTCGTAATGATACTGATGTATACATGAGGACCCCTGTTGTTACACCCATCTCGTAATGATACTGATGTATACATGAGGACCCCTGTTGTTACACCCATCTCGTAATGATACTGATGTATACATGAGGACCCCTGTTGTTACACCCATCTCGTAATGATACTGATGTATACATGAGGACCCCTGTTGTTACACCCATCTCGTAATGATACTGATGTATACATGAGGACCCCTGTTGTTACACCCATCTCGTAATGATACTGATGTATACATGAGGACCCCTGTTGTTACACCCATCTCGTAATGATACTGATGTATACATGAGGACCCCTGTTGTTACACCCATCTCGTAATGATACTGATGTATACATGAGGACCCCTGTTGTTACACCCATCTCGTAATGATACTGATGTATACATGAGGACCCCTGTTGTTACACCCATCTCGTAATGATACTGATGTATACATGAGGACCCCTGTTGTTACACCCATCTCGTAATGATACTGATGTATACATGAGGACCCCTGTTGTTACACCCATCTCGTAATGATACTGATGTATACATGAGGACCCCTGTTGTTACACCCATCTCGTAATGATACTGATGTATACATGAGGACCCCTGTTGTTACACCCATCTCGTAATGATGTATACATGAGGACTCCTGTTGTTACACCCATCTCGTAATGATACTGATGTATACATGAGGACTCCTGTTGTTACACCCATCTCGTAATGATACTGATGTATACATGAGGACCCCTGTTGTTACACCCATCTCGTAATGATACTGATGTATACATGAGGACCCCTGTTGTTACACCCATCTCGTAATGATACTGATGTATACATGAGGACCCCTGTTGTTACACCCATCTCGTAATGATACTGATGTATACATGAGGACCCCTGTTGTTACACCCATCTCGTAATGATACTGATGTATACATGAGGACTCCTGTTGTTACACCCATCTCGTAATGATACTGATGTATACATGAGGACCCCTGTTGTTACACCCATCTCGTAATGATACTGATGTATACATGAGGACCCCTGTTGTTACACCCATCTCGTAATGATACTGATGTATACATGAGGACCCCTGTTGTTACACCCATCTCGTAATGATACTGATGTATACATGAGGACTCCTGTTGTTACACCCATCTCGTAATGATACTGATGTATACATGAGGACCCCTGTTGTTACACCCATCTCGTAATGATACTGATGTATACATGAGGACCCCTGTTGTTACACCCATCTCGTAATGATACTGATGTATACATGAGGACTCCTGTTGTTACACCCATCTCGTAATGATACTGATGTATACATGAGGACCCCTGTTGTTACACCCATCTCGTAATGATGTATACATGAGGACCCCTGTTGTTACACCCATCTCGTAATGATGTATACATGAGGACCCCTGTTGTTACACCCATCTCGTAATGATGTATACATGAGGACCCCTGTTGTTACACCCATCTCGTAATGATGTATACATGAGGACCCCTGTTGTTACACCCATCTCGTAATGATGTATACATGAGGACTCCTGTTGTTACACCCATCTCGTAATGATTCTGATGTATACATGAGGACCCCTGTTGTTACACCCATCTCGTAATGATACTGATGTATACATGAGGATCCCTGTTGTTACACCCATCTCGTAATGATACTGATGTATACATGAGGACCCCTGTTGTTACACCCATCTCGTAATGATACTGATGTATACATGAGGACCCCTGTTGTTACACCCATCTCGTAATGATGTATACATGAGGACTCCTGTTGTTACACCCATCTCGTAATGATACTGATGTATACATGAGGACCCCTGTTGTTACACCCATCTCGTAATGATACTGATGTATACATGAGGACCCCTGTTGTTACACCCATCTCGTAATGATACTGATGTATACATGAGGACCCCTGTTGTTACACCCATCTCGTAATGATACTGATGTATACATGAGGACCCCTGTTGTTACACCCATCTCGTAATGATACTGATGTATACATGAGGACCCCTGTTGTTACACCCATCTCGTAATGATACTGATGTATACATGAGGACCCCTGTTGTTACACCCATCTCGTAATGATACTGATGTATACATGAGGACTCCTGTTGTTACACCCATCTCGTAATGATACTGATGTATACATGAGGACCCCTGTTGTTACACCCATCTCGTAATGATACTGATGTATACATGAGGACCCCTGTTGTTACACCCATCTCGTAATGATACTGATGTATACATGAGGACCCCTGTTGTTACACCCATCTCGTAATGATACTGATGTATACATGAGGACCCCTGTTGTTACACCCATCTCGTAATGATACTGATGTATACATGAGGACCCCTGTTGTTACACCCATCTCGTAATGATACTGATGTATACATGAGGACCCCTGTTGTTACACCCATCTCGTAATGATACTGATGTATACATGAGGACCCCTGTTGTTACACCCATCTCGTAATGATACTGATGTATACATGAGGACCCCTGTTGTTACACCCATCTCGTAATGATACTGATGTATACATGAGGACCCCTGTTGTTACACCCATCTCGTAATGATACTGATGTATACATGAGGACCCCTGTTGTTACACCCATCTCGTAATGATACTGATGTATACATGAGGACCCCTGTTGTTACACCCATCTCGTAATGATACTGATGTATACATGAGGACCCCTGTTGTTACACCCATCTCGTAATGATACTGATGTATACATGAGGACCCCTGTTGTTACACCCATCTCGTAATGATACTGATGTATACATGAGGACCCCTGTTGTTACACCCATCTCGTAATGATACTGATGTATACATGAGGACTCCTGTTTTTACCACCCATCTCGTAATGATACTGATGTATACATTAAGACCCCTGTTGTTACACCCATCTCGTAATGATACTGATGTATACATGAGGACTCCTGTTGTTACACCCATCTCGTAATGATTCTGATGTATACATGAGGACCCTTGTTGTTACACCAATCTCGTAATGATTTATACATGAGGAACCCTGTTGTTACACCCATCTCGTAATGATGTATACATCAGGACTCCTGTTGTTACACCCATCTCGTAATGATGTATACATGAGGACCCCTGTTGTTACACCCATCTCGTAATGATACTGATGTATACATGAGGACTCCTGTTGTTACACCCATCTCGTAATGATACTGATGTATACATGAGGACCCCTGTTGTTACACCCATCTCGTAATGATGTATACATGAGGACCCCTGTTGTTACACCCATCTCGTAATGATGTATACATGAGGACCCCTGTTGTTACACCCATCTCGTAATGATGTATACATGAGGACCCCTGTTGTTACACCCATCTCGTAATGATACTGATGTATACATGAAGACCCCTGTTGTTACACCCATCTCGTAATGATACTGATGTATACATGAGGACCCCTGTTGTTACACCCATCTCGTAATGATACTGATGTATACATGAGGACCCCTGTTGTTACACCCATCTCGTAATGATATATACATGAGGACCCCTGTTGTTACACCCATCTCGTAATGATGTATACATGAAGACTCCTGTTGTTACACCCATCTCGTAATGATACTGATGTATACATGAGGACCCCTGTTGTTACACCCATCTCGTAATGATACTGATGTATACATGAAGACCCCTGTTGTTACACCCATCTCGTAATGATGTATACATGAGGACTCCTGTTGTTACACCCATCTCGTAATGATACTGATGTATACATGAGGACCCCTGTTGTTACACCCATCTCGTAATGATACTGATGTATACATGAGGACCCCTGTTGTTACACCCATCTCGTAATGATACTGATGTATACATGAGGACCCCTGTTGTTACACCCATCTCGTAATGATACTGATGTATACATGAGGACTCCTGTTGTTACACCCATCTCGTAATGATACTGATGTATACATGAGGACCCCTGTTGTTACACCCATCTCGTAATGATACTGATGTATACATGAGGACCCCTGTTGTTACACCCATCTCGTAATGATGTATACATGAGGACTCCTGTTGTTACACCCATCTCGTAATGATACTGATGTATACATGAGGACCCCTGTTGTTACACCCATCTCGTAATGATACTGATGTATACATGAGGACTCCTGTTGTTACACCCATCTCGTAATGATACTGATGTATACATGAGGACCCCTGTTGTTACACCCATCTCGTAATGATGTATACATGAGGACCCCTGTTGTTACACCCATCTCGTAATGATGTATACATGAGGACCCCTGTTGTTACACCCATCTCGTAATGATACTGATGTATACATGAGGACCCCTGTTGTTACACCCATCTCGTAATGATACTGATGTATACATGAGGACTCCCTGTTGTTACACCCATCTCGTAATGATACTGATGTATACATAAGGACCCCTGTTGTTACACCCATCTCGTAATGATATATACATGAGGACCCTGTTGTTACACCCATCTCGTAATGATACTGATGTATACATGAGGACCCCTGTTGTTACACCCATCTCGTAATGATGTATACATGAGGACCCCTGTTGTTACACCCATCTCGTAATGATACTGATGTATACATGAGGACCCCTGTTGTTACACCCATCTCGTAATGATACTGATGTATACATGAGGACCCCTGTTGTTACACCCATCTCGTAATGATACTGATGTATACATGAGGACTCCTGTTGTTACACCCATCTCGTAATGATACTGATGTATACATGAGGACCCCTGTTGTTACACCCATCTCGTAATGATACTGATGTATACATGAGGACCCCTGTTGTTACACCCATCTCGTAATGATACTGATGTATACATGAGGACCCCTGTTGTTACACCCATCTCGTAATGATACTGATGTATACATGAGGACCCCTGTTGTTACACCCATCTCGTAATGATATGATGTATACATGAGGACTCCTGTTGTTACACCCATCTCGTAATGATACTGATGTATACATGAGGACCCCTGTTGTTACACCCATCTCGTAATGATACTGATGTATACATGAGGACCCCTGTTGTTACACCCATCTCGTAATGATACTGATGTATACATGAGGACCCCTGTTGTTACACCCATCTCGTAATGATACTGATGTATACATGAGGACCCCTGTTGTTACACCCATCTCGTAATGATACTGATGTATACATGAGGACCCCTGTTGTTACACCCATCTCGTAATGATACTGATGTATACATGAGGACCCCTGTTGTTACACCCATCTCGTAATGATACTGATGTATACATGAGGACCCCTGTTGTTACACCCATCTCGTAATGATACTGATGTATACATGAGGACCCCTGTTGTTACCCATCTCGTAATGATACTGATGTATACATGAGGACCCCTGTTGTTACACCCATCTCGTAATGATACTGATGTATACATGAGGACTCCTGTTGTTACACCCATCTCGTAATGATACTGATGTATACATGAGGACTCCTGTTGTTACACCCATCTCGTAATGATACTGATGTATACATGAGGACCCCTGTTGTTACACCCATCTCGTAATGATGTATACATGAGGACCCCTGTTGTTACACCCATCTCGTAATGATTCTGATGTATACATGAGGACTCCTGTTGTTACACCCATCTCGTAATGATACTGATGTATACATGAGGACCCCTGTTGTTACACCCATCTCGTAATGATACTGATGTATACATGAGGACCCCTGTTGTTACACCCATCTCGTAATGATACTGATGTATACATGAGGACCCCTGTTGTTACACCCATCTCGTAATGATACTGATGTATACATGAGGACCCCTGTTGTTACACCCATCTCGTAATGATGTATACATGAGGACTCCCTGTTGTTACACCCTATCTCGTAATGATACTGATGTATACATGAGGACCCCTGTTGTTACACCCATCTCGTAATGATACTGATGTATACATGAGGACCCCTGTTGTTACACCCATCTCGTAATGATACTGATGTATACATGAGGACCCCTGTTGTTACACCCATCTCGTAATGATACTGATGTATACATGAGGACCCCTGTTGTTACACCCATCTCGTAATGATACTGATGTATACATGAGGACTCCTGTTGTTACACCCATCTCGTAATGATGTATACATGAGGACCCCTGTTGTTACACCCATCTCGTAATGATACTGATGTATACATGAGGACCCTGTTGTTACACCCATCTCGTAATGATGTATACATGAGGACCCCTGTTGTTACACCCATCTCGTAATGATACTGATGTATACATGAGGACCCCTGTTGTTACACCCATCTCGTAATGATACTGATGTATACATGAGGACCCTGTTGTTACACCCATCTCGTAATGATACTGATGTATACATGAGGACCCCTGTTGTTACACCCATCTCGTAATGATACTGATGTATACATGAGGACCCTGTTGTTACACCCATCTCGTAATGATGTATACATGAGGACCCCTGTTGTTACACCCATCTCGTAATGATGTATACATGAGGACCCCTGTTGTTACACCCATCTCGTAATGATACTGATGTATACATGAGGACCCCTGTTGTTACACCCATCTCGTAATGATACTGATGTATACATGAGGACCCCTGTTGTTACACCCATCTCGTAATGATACTGATGTATACATGAGGACTCCTGTTGTTACACCCATCTCGTAATGATACTGATGTATACATGAGACCCCTGTTGTTACACCCATCTCGTAATGATACTGATGTATACATGAGGACCCCTGTTGTTACACCCATCTCGTAATGATACTGATGTATACATGAGGACCCCTGTTGTTACACCCATCTCGTAATGATACTGATGTATACATGAGGACCCCTGTTGTTACACCCATCTCGTAATGATACTGATGTATACATGAGGACCCCTGTTGTTACACCCATCTCGTAATGATACTGATGTATACATGAGGACCCCTGTTGTTACACCCATCTCGTAATGATACTGATGTATACATGAGGACCCCTGTTGTTACACCCATCTCGTAATGATGTATACATGAGGACTCCTGTTGTTACACCCATCTCGTAATGATACTGATGTATACATGAGGACCCCTGTTGTTACACCCATCTCGTAATGATACTGATGTATACATGAGGACCCCTGTTGTTACACCCATCTCGTAATGATACTGATGTATACATGAGGACCCCTGTTGTTACACCCATCTCGTAATGATACTGATGTATACATGAGGACTCCTGTTGTTACACCCATCTCGTAATGATACTGATGTATACATGAGGACCCCTGTTGTTACACCCATCTCGTAATGATACTGATGTATACATGAGGACCCCTGTTGTTACACCCATCTCGTAATGATACTGATGTATACATGAGGACTCCTGTTGTTACACCCATCTCGTAATGATTCTGATGTATACATGAGAACCCCTGTTGTTACACCCATCTCGTAATGATGTATACATGAGGACTCCTGTTGTTACACCCATCTCGTAATGATACTGATGTATACATTAAGACCCCTGTTGTTACACCCATCTCGTAATGATACTGATGTATACATGAGGACTCCTGTTGTTACACCCATCTCGTAATGATTCTGATGTATACATGAGGACCCCTGTTGTTACACCCATCTCGTAATGATGTATACATGAGGACCCCTGTTGTTACACCCATCTCGTAATGATGTATACATCAGGACCCCTGTTGTTACACCCATCTCGTAATGATGTATACATGAGGACCCCTGTTGTTACACCCATCTCGTAATGATACTGATGTATACATGAGGACTCCTGTTGTTACACCCATCTCGTAATGATTCTGATGTATACATGAGGACCCCTGTTGTTACACCCATCTCGTAATGATGTATACATGAGGACCCCTGTTGTTACACCCATCTCGTAATGATGTATACATCAGGACCCCTGTTGTTACACCCATCTCGTAATGATGTATACATCAGGACCCCTGTTGTTACACCCATCTCGTAATGATACTGATGTATACATGAAGACCCCTGTTGTTACACCCATCTCGTAATGATACTGATGTATACATGAGGACCCCTGTTGTTACACCCATCTCGTAATGATACTGATGTATACATGAGGACTCCTGTTGTTACACCCATCTCGTAATGATACTGATGTATACATGAAGACCCCTGTTGTTACACCCATCTCGTAATGATACTGATGTATACATGAGGACCCCTGTTGTTACACCCATCTCGTAATGATACTGATGTATACATGAGGACCCCTGTTGTTACACCCATCTCGTAATTATGTATACATGAGGACTCCTGTTGTTACACCCATCTCGTAATGATACTGATGTATACATGAGGACCCCTGTTGTTACACCCATCTCGTAATGATGTATACATGAGGACTTCTGTTGTTACACCCATCTCGTAATGATACTGATGTATACATGAGGACCACTGTTGTTACACCCATCTCGTAATGATACTGATGTATACATGAGGACCCCTGTTGTTACACCCATCTCGTAATGATACTGATGTATACATGAGGACTTCTGTTGTTACACCCATCTCGTAATGATACTGATGTATACATGAGGACCCCTGTTGTTACACCCATCTCGTAATGATTCTGATGTATACATGAGGACCCCTGTTGTTACACCCATCTCGTAATGATTCTGATGTATACATGAGGACTTCCTGTTGTTACACCCATCTCGTAATGATACTGATGTATACATGAGGACTCCTGTTGTTACACCCATCTCGTAATGATACTGATGTATACATTAAGACCCCTGTTGTTACACCCATCTCGTAATGATACTGATGTATACATGAGGACTCCTGTTGTTACACCCATCTCGTAATGATACTGATGTATACATGAGGACCCCTGTTGTTACACCCATCTCGTAATGATACTGATGTATACATGAGGACCCCTGTTGTTACACCCATCTCGTAATGATCTGAGTATACATGAGGACCCCTGTTGTTACACCCATCTCGTAATGATGTATACATGAGGACCCCTGTTGTTACACCCATCTCGTAATGATACTGATGTATACATGAGGACTCCTGTTGTTACACCCATCTCGTAATGATTCTGATGTATACATGAGGACCCCTGTTGTTACACCCATCTCGTAATGATACTGATGTATACATGAGGACCCCTGTTGTTACACCCATCTCGTAATGATACTGATGTATACATGAGGACCCCTGTTGTTACACCCATCTCGTAATGATATGATGTATACATGAGGACCCCTGTTGTTACACCCATCTCGTAATGATACTGATGTATACATGAGGACCCCTGTTGTTACACCCATCTCGTAATGATACTGATGTATACATGAGGACCCCTGTTGTTACACCCATCTCGTAATGATACTGATGTATACATGAGGACTCCTGTTGTTACACCCATCTCGTAATGATACTGATGTATACATGAAGACCCCTGTTGTTACACCCATCTCGTAATGATACTGATGTATACATGAGGACCCCTGTTGTTACACCCATCTCGTAATGATACTGATGTATACATGAGGACCCCTGTTGTTACACCCATCTCGTAATGATGTATACATGAGGACTCCTGTTGTTACACCCATCTCGTAATGATACTGATGTATACATGAGGACCCCTGTTGTTACACCCATCTCGTAATGATACTGATGTATACATGAGGACCACTGTTGTTACACCCATCTCGTAATGATACTGATGTATACATGAGGACCCCTGTTGTTACACCCATCTCGTAATGATACTGATGTATACATGAGGACCCCTGTTGTTACACCCATCTCGTAATGATACTGATGTATACATGAGGACCCCTGTTGTTACACCCATCTCGTAATGATTCTGATGTATACATGAGGACCCCTGTTGTTACACCCATCTCGTAATGATTCTGATGTATACATGAGGACTTCTGTTGTTACACCCATCTCGTAATGATACTGATGTATACATGAGGACCACTGTTGTTACACCCATCTCGTAATGATTCTGATGTATACATGAGGATCCCTGTTGTTACACCCATCTCGTAATGATACTGATGTATACATGAGGACCCCTGTTGTTACACCCATCTCGTAATGATACTGATGTATACATGAGGACCCATGTTGTTACACCCATCTCGTAATGATACTGATGTATACATGAGGATCCCTGTTGTTACACCCATCTCGTAATGATTCTGATGTATACATGAGGACCCCTGTTGTTACACCCATCTCGTAATGATTCTGATGTATACATGAGGACCCCTGTTGTTACACCCATCTCGTAATGATAGTGATGTATACATGATTACTCCTGTTGTTACACCCATCTCGTTAGGCAGCGATTACTGGGAGTATCGTTCTATAACCGACTCACTAGCCTTATACTACATGGCCCATAAGAATGAACAATTATCCCAAAATGTGTACAAAACTTATAAACTCGCTTAGATTAACTTTGAAATTAATTTTAACATATTTAGAATTATATAAAAATATGTAGCATATAGTTTTTGTTTGATTCGTACTTTTAAACAATAATAGACAAGAATACTACTAAAATATAAGCTGATATAATTTTGTAGGATGAACAAAACAAGAAAGTATATATCACAGTCAAAATATTCTTATTTGTACTCTTAAACAAAAGGAAAATTTACTTACCACACCTGTTGACGATTGTAAGGTATAATTGTGCTATACAAAAATACCAGCTTAATCTAACCGTCGCCATCGGCATTACAACTGGAATATGGATGTAGCCACTGGAATATGGAGATAGCCACTGGAATATGGAGATAGCCACTGGAATATGGAGATAGCCACTGGAATATGGATGTAGCCACTGGAATATGGAGATAGCCACTGGAATATGGAGATAGCCACTGGAATATGGAGACAGCCACTGGAATGTGGAGACAGTCTCTGGAATACTGAGGGGTTGTTGATCGGTCCAGTTTTAATGCTCTTCTGACAAGGAAAACTATTCAAGGTTGTCGGATAGATTTAAATTAGGGTTCATATTTCAGCTGATAAATAAGTCGCCATTAAGAATCCTTACATCCTACGGATTACAGGGATGGAACCATAATAGAATCTTATTCAGATTATACCAATCAGGATTGGTTTAAAACATCCTCAAGACTTTCTATGGTTGATATCGACGTATGAAGAGCTCTGTCTCTTTCCTAGAATAATTAAAGAATCGACGATCGATATTTCCAAAGGAAGTTTACTGACGGCTTATCTGAAACGGATCAGGGTTAGAGAGGCATATAGATATGTTATTATCCATCACTGATTTTGTCTTTGATTTGGAGATTATTAAAGATCAAGATACAACACGAGATAAAATGCCGTTCCTAGAGCAGCATTTGTATTCATGCCGTAAGTAAGAATCGAAGAATAAAGTATTAACTGGTATTAAATATAAATCGTGTGGATTTAAATAATTTATCAAAATGTTAGCAGCCAGCTGGAATCTTTAGGTGTAGTAAGTCTTCGATTTTTTAAATATCAACTTGTAAATTTGTCTCTATTCCTATTTTGCTTTCGTTTCTTCGATACGAACTTTTGTCTGTATTATACCCTTTCCCTTTGCTTGAATTTATTTGATCGCAAGTTGTTTTGTTTTTTTGGGGGGGGGGGGGGGGGGGGGGGGGGACATGTTCGGATTCGTTTTATTGCGGGTTGGAATTTACATTACAATTTTTAGGTTGTTTGTCTGTATTGTTTTTACTTACGTTCTATTGTTCGTCTGTACTTTGGTATTCTATTTCTGGTATTCTATCAATTCTTACGTAGACTCACATTTTTAGTTCTTAACTCGGTGCACTTCAACTATTGTTACAGTACCGCTATTGTTAGATTGCTGCTATTGTTACAGTACCGCTATTGTTACAGTACCTCTATTGTTACAGTACCGCTATTGTTACAGTACCTCTGTTGTTAAATTGCTGCTATTGTTACAGTACCGCTATTGTTACAGCGTTGTAACAACTATGGAGTATTGTATTGTTTATTACAAGGTCCGTTCCTGATCCGCCGTATCAACTGTCCTTCTTTATCTCTCTCCGTCTGATATCGACCTAACTTATCCTTACTTACGTCAACCTAATCTGCCTTTTATTTATCCTGAAATCCTAATATACATTATGTTTTTAAAAGTTTATGGATATGTTTCTACCAGGAATGACATCCTCTTTTACAATACATGTTTAATCTCCTGTAAGGTTATTTTATATGTTGTGGAATATGACCATAAAGAAAAACCTTGTCTTATTATAAGATAATAAAAACGATTTTTATTTGTGACTTCCCACATCACGTAAATTTCCCTTTCGCGTAAAATTCTTGTATAAATTTCACCCTTTCAGAAATTTCCACGTTTACGGTACGTGCTGTGTTTTGATTTCCACGTTTACAGTACGTGTTGTGTGTTGTGTGTTGATTTCCACGTTTACAGTACGTGTTGTGTGTTGATTTCCACGTTTATATTACGTGTTGTGTGTTGATTTCCACGTTTACAGTACGTGTTGTGTGTTGATTTCCACGTTTACAGTACGTGTTGTGTGTTGTGTGTTGATTTCCACGTTTACAGTACGTGTTGTGTGTTGTGTGTTGATTTCCACGTTTACAGTTCGTGTTGTGTGTTGTGTGTTGATTTCCACGTTTACAGTACGTGCTGTGTGTTGATTTCCACGTTTACAGTACGTGTTGCGTGTTGTGTGTTGATTTCCACGTTTACAGTACGTGTTGTGTGTTGATTTCCACATTTACAGTACGTGTTGTGTGTTGTGTGTTGATTTCCACGTTTACAGTACGTGTTGTGTGTTGATTTCCACGTTTACAGTACGTGTTGCGTGTTGTGTGTTGATTTCCACGTTTACAGTACGTGTTGTGTGTTGATTTCCACGTTTACAGTACGTGTTGTGTGCTGATTTCCACGTTTACAGTACGTGTTGTTTGTTGTGTGTTGATATCCACGTTTACAGTATGTGTTGTGTGTTTATTTACACTAGGACAGCTATTTCTAATTTAATTCACTCATGTTTCAAGGAGTTGTCTATCTTGCATTATTTATTGTCATATTGGCACTGTTCAATACAACTGTTCTGTCGTTCAAGGACTCATCAGTGATATTAGGGATATAATACAGCTGTTTTATCATTCTAAGACTCGTCAGTTATGCTAGGGGCACAAACTAATTGTCCGTCCTTCTAGGACTTTCCTGTGATGTTAGGGACATGATACAGCTGTTCCGTCCTTTAAGGACTCTCCAGTTATATTAGGGACATAATACAGCTGTTATGTCATTCTAGGGTTCGTCAGTTATGGTAAGGGCCTAACTGTTTATCGTAGGAGGCGACCGGAAACTCGAAACCACGTCAAAAGCAATGTAAAAATTGGATTTCAATAGTTTTGCAATATTGGTTTTTAGAAATACCATTTAGTCCATGTATATATGACTATTATTTAGAATTAATTAATTAAAACGTGATAGGGAGGTTATGATCAACCTCGGAGACAGAAAAATATACTAAAAGTTTCTATCGCCTGCCATCTCAGATGAATATACAAATTTGAATGACTTAACGCATGGTTCCGTTTGGTATTTGACTTCTAATGTGTGTATTTAATAAATTCATGTTTAGATGAGTTGTTCTTGTCTTTTGTCAAATTCCTTTGAGGTAGCTAAACTCTGCTGGTAGACTATCATACCGCGTGGTTTGCCGTTAACCTGCATGTCATGTTATTAAATTCCATAATCCATTTGCGAGAAAGGTCGATGGCTGTCTTTGTCTCTTTGGAATCATAATCCCTGTCATAATATCACTAATCCCCTAGATAACCCGGTGGAATTTGTATTGAGTGCAATATCTTGTATGTTTTTTCTTCTGTTCTGTTTCTGAGTACACTATCGATCATCACCACGCATCTACTCGCGTCATGTTACTGGATAACATCATGCAGCTATCGATATGGGGGTAAATAATTATAACGTTTAATCTTAGAAACAACACTTTATCATTAATTTTCCTATTCCAGAAATTCCTGGTTCCGCTTCCTTAGAAGAAGACAACCGTCCCACCACAGAAAACAAACATTATTTTTGTATAAAAATGTATAAAGCCTTGTTCTTTTATTTTCTCACAAAACAGACAATTACCACGAAACACCACACGTAATATAAAACAGAAATTGAAGCATATACAGGGACTACAGCTACACCACTGAGCGAGTCCGGCTCCATTGGAATAAAAATGCCATGACCTCTCATACAGGTCGTCATGGACATGTTTCACAGACATATTGTCAAATCAATAACAAATATATTTATGTTTAATTGGATATTTGTCACATAGAATATTGTTTATACACACTGAACTTAATTAAACCTGTCACTAACACCAGGTTGTTTTATACATTTCTTTTCTTTTGTTTGAACTTCGACGTGTTTGCCGAACTGTGACCTTTCCCCGGAACAATTTGATCATAATGACAAGATTATCTATATCCAAAGCTACTATTCCCAAAAATAGACCTACTAAAATAGCGCCACCTACCGATCCTGTAATCACGACCGATAACCGATCGTCCTGTGCTGAAGTCAGCGTTCGTAAGTACCTGGAGGTGGTTTTCCGATTTACTACCATCAGCTCCAATATATTTGCATTCCATCCTCGTCCGTTTGTGTTTGTTAGAGCAGCAGTGCAAACAACACAAGAACGCGGGCACGTGATGTTACTTGGCGGTAGGATCGTGGTTTCAGTACTGATAGATGTGACTGATGATGTTGATGACGTCATGTTAAACTTTGGGAGCGCAGAAGTATGTTCGGGTACCACTGTTGTTGGCTCGATGATTTTTGTTGTAGATTCTGGCGGATTAGTAGTGGGCCCGGGTACTGCTGTTGTTGGCCTGGTGTTTTTTGTTGTCAACCCTGACGGATTCGTAGTGGGCCCGGATACCACTGTTGTTGGCAAGGTGCTTTCAGTTGTAATCTCTGACGGTTTTGTAGTGGGGTCGTCTGTCATTGGTGCGACGTTGTTCGATGTAGTCAACGAACTCGGTGTTTCTGATGAGGAAGACGTTACCGGCAGGGAGGAACACCCAGGGATGGAAGTGGACAACGGCAGAGTCTGGTGTGATAAAACAGGAAATTAGTTATAGCTTCATTAATATTTAATTGATAGAGAAACGCTGTACAGAAATCATTTGTATTTAATGGTCCAAATGTCCTCAATTATAACTATCTGTCATCTAATACGTATTAAAGAGAGCTAAAAGAATGAAAAAAGTCTTACCTCGTCCGGGTCTTTTAGGTCCATACCAAGAGGGAAGCTATAACTCTCGCCGTCATCAATGCCAATGATCAGGGCGAGAAAGTCGCCATTGGCCGTAATGGTGTGATAGCCGATGGTCAATCTGGTGACACCGACAACAAAGTCCGTGTTAACGACGACATCAAACGTTAAGCTACCAGAGAGGGGAGTGCCAGACAGCATTAGACTGTTTTTATTCCCGTCTTTTACCACCAGGACGAGAAGGACTTCTAATGCAGAGCTGTTCCTTTTTGTTGGTGGGGTATAGAACCGGTAACTGTCCTCGTAAGTCTCAATAGCTGGTAATGTGGTCATCGTGGGATCTTTTACAGCGTCAGACATTGACAGATACATCATCATCATCACTGGTTCATCGGATCGAAAATAACAGCTGGACTGATAATTAATTTCAAAAGTAAGACTATCCTCCAGGATGAAAATTTCCTCAGTTGTTGCGTTTGTATCCGTACAAAATTTAGCTATTACTTTCGTTCGGCAGTTGGTGTCGGAAACTATCTTCACTATCACAGTACCGTGTGGCATTGATGGAACTATGAACTCCTTGCCCCATTGATTTACCGGAAGTAGTTGTTCCACAAGGTGACTTTTGCCCCCGCTTTTCACTTCAGTTTTAGAGTTGCCACTGTAGAAAGCGATTCGTTTGTCAGCAGTGACCCTTGACCCCGAAAGGTCACCATCGCTCCTTATCATTATGACCTCTAGTCGGGTTATCATTATGTTGATTACCTCCCCTGGGTAGTATAATGTGTTACCGTGCCGAGAGAGAGAAGCGTTTTTATTGGCTGATAATGTAATAATGACCAATGTATCATACTCAACCCCGACAACTGCTATCACGGACTTCCCAGAGAGCGGATAGAGCGTGCATGCGCGGTAGACTTGACCCAGATAGCTACTTGAAAACGACATAAATCCGTCGGAGGAACCAACCTGTTTCGTCAGACCGATCACGTTCACGAGGTCGCTGTCGGTGTTAACGACGACTCCTCTCTGAGCTTCCGGTTCCGTATTTCTCATCATTCCTTGTGAAACACTGATGTCGATTCGTTTGGTTGTAAATGGAGAGAGAATGAAACTCTTATTCTCTGAAATGTAGGAAACGCTGCCTTGTATGTCAGAGGAAGACTTGGATGTGATATAAACTTCTAATATACCATCCGTGTCTGAACGAGGCGGGCTGTACATAAACCCCAGTATGAACTCTCCGGGTTCGGTGACTGTAAAATAAAACGTTCAAAAACAATGGGGAAAAAAGCGTCACTAAATAAGTCAATTTCAAATCTAAGACATATATCAAATAACGGGTTTTCATAATTTCATAGGCTTCATTACTATTGATTGTATGTATTTAAACGCCAATACACAACTTATCAAGCAATATACGTATATATGTGACCATATATATAAAATATACATCAAACTTATTTACCCTCCAATCTCACCAATCAATATGATCAAACCCAATAATACTCTCCAATCTCAACAGTCAGTGTTATCTACCCTCCAATCTCAACAATCAGTATTATCTACCCTCCAGTCTCAACAATCAGTATTATCTACCCTCCAATCACAACAGTCAGTATTATCTACCCTCCAATCACAACAGTCAGTATTATCTACCCTCCAATCACAACAATCAGTATTATCTGCCCTCCAATCACAACAATCAATATTATCTTCCCTCCAATCTCAATAATCAGTATTATCTACCCTCCAATCACAACAATCAGTATTATCTACCCTCCAATCTTAACAATCAGTATTATCTACCCTCCAATCTCAAGAATCAGTATTATCTACCCTCCAATTTCAACAATCAGTATTATCTACCCTCCAATCTCAATAATCAGTATTATCTACCCTCCAATCTCTACAATCAGTATTATCTACCCTCCAATCTCAACAGTCAGTATTATCTACCCTCCCATCACAACAATCAGTATTATCTACCCTCCAATCTCAACAATCAGTATTATCTACCCTCCAATCACAACAGTCAGTATTATCTACCGTCCAATCACAACAATCAGTATTATCTACCCTCCTATCACAACAATCAGTATTATCTACCCTCCAATCACAACAATCAGTATATCTACCCTCCAATCACAACAATCAGTATTATCTACCCTCCAATCTCAACAATCAGTATTATCTACCCTCCAATCACAACAATCAGTATTATCTGCCCTCCAATAACAACAATCAGTATTATCTACCCTCCAATCTCAACAATCAGTATTATCTACCCTCCAATCACAACAATCAGTATTATCTACCCTCCAATAACAACAATCAGTATTATCTACCCTCCAATCTCAATAATCAGTATTATCTACCCTCCAATCACAACAATCAGTATTATCTACCCTCCAATCTCAACAATCAGTATTATCTACCCTCCAATCTCAACAATCAGTATTATCTACCCTCCAATCACAACAATCAGTATTATCTACCCTCCAATCTCAACAATCAGTGTTATCTACCCTCCAATGTCAACAATCAGTGTTATCTACCCTCCAATCACAACAATCAGTATTATCTACCCTCCAATCTCAATAATCAGTATTATCTACCCTCCAATCACAACAGTCAGTATTATCTACCCTCCAATCACAACAATCAGTATTATCTGCCCTCCAATCACAACAATCAATATTATCTTCCCTCCAATCTCAATAATCAGTATTATCTACCCTCCAATCACAACAATCAGTATTATCTACCCTCCAATCTTAACAATCAGTATTATCTACCCTCCAATCTCAAGAATCAGTATTATCTACCCTCCAATTTCAACAATCAGTATTATCTACCCTCCAATCTCAATAATCAGTATTATCTACCCTCCAATCTCTACAATCAGTATTATCTACCCTCCAATCTCAACAGTCAGTATTATCTACCCTCCCATCACAACAATCAGTATTATCTACCCTCCAATCTCAACAATCAGTATTATCTACCCTCCAATCACAACAGTCAGTATTATCTACCGTCCAATCACAACAATCAGTATTATCTACCCTCCTATCACAACAATCAGTATTATCTACCCTCCAATCACAACAATCAGTATATCTACCCTCCAATCACAACAATCAGTATTATCTACCCTCCAATCTCAACAATCAGTATTATCTACCCTCCAATCACAACAATCAGTATTATCTGCCCTCCAATAACAACAATCAGTATTATCTACCCTCCAATCTCAACAATCAGTATTATCTACCCTCCAATCACAACAATCAGTATTATCTACCCTCCAATAACAACAATCAGTATTATCTACCCTCCAATCTCAATAATCAGTATTATCTACCCTCCAATCACAACAATCAGTATTATCTACCCTCCAATCTCAACAATCAGTATTATCTACCCTCCAATCTCAACAATCAGTATTATCTACCCTCCAATCACAACAATCAGTATTATCTACCCTCCAATCTCAACAATCAGTGTTATCTACCCTCCAATGTCAACAATCAGTGTTATCTACCCTCCAATCACAACAATCAGTATTATCTACCCTCCAATCTCAATAATCAGTATTATCTACCCTCCAATCACAACAATCAGTATTATCTACCCTCCAATCTCAACAGTCAGTGTTGTCTACCCTCCAATCCCAACAGTCAGTATTCTCTAACCTCCAATCTCAACAATCAGTATTATCTACCCTCCAATCTCAACAATCAGTATTATCTACCCTCCAATATCAACAGTCAGTATTATCTTCCCTCCAATCACAACAATCAGTATTATCTACCCTCCAATCTCAACAATCAGTATTATCTACCCTCCAATCACAACAATCAGTATTATCTACCCTCCAATCTCAACAATCAGTATTATCTACCCTCCAATCACAACAGTCAGTATTATCTACCCTCCAATATCAACAGTCAGTATTATCTACCCTCCAATATCAACAGTCAGTATTATCTACCCTCCAATCTCAACAATCAGTATTATCTTCCCTCCAATCTCAATAATCAGTATTATCTACCCTCCAATCACAACAATCAGTATTATCTACCCTCCAATCTCACCAATCAGTATTATCTACCCTTCAATCACAACAATCAGTATTATCTACCCTCCAATCACAACAGTCAGTATTATCTACCCTCCAATCTCAACAATCAGTATTATCTACCCTCCAATCTCAACAATCAGTATTATCTACCCTCCAATCACAACAATCAGTATTATCTACCCTCCAATCTCAACAATCAGTATTATCTACCCTCCAATCACAACAATCAGTATTATCTACCCTCCAATCACAACAATCAGTATTATCTACCATCCAATATCAACAATCAGTATTATCTACCTTCCAATCTCAACAATCAGTATTATCTACCCCCCAATCTCGCCAATCAGTATTATCTACCATCCAATCACAACAATCAGTGTTATCTACCCTCCAATCTCAACAGTCAGTATTATCTACCCTCCAATCTCAACAATCAGTATATCTACCCTCCAATCACAACAATCAGTATTATCTACCCTCCAATATCAATAATCAGTATTATCTACCCCCCAATCTCAACAGTCAGTATTATCTACCCTCCACTCTCAATAATCAGTACTATCTACCCTCCAATCTCAACAATCAGTATTATCTACCCTCCAATCTCAACAATCAGTATTATCTACCCTCCAATCTCAACAATCAGTATTATCTACCCTCCAATATCAATAATCAGTATTATCTACCCCCCAATCTCAAAAGTCAGTATTATCTACCCTCCAATCTCAATAATCAGTACTATCTACCCTCCAATCTCAACAATCAGTATTATCTACCCTCCAATCACAACAATCAGTATTATCTACCCTCCAATCTCAACAATCAGTATTATCTTCCCTCCAATCTCAACAATCAGTATTATCTACCCTCCAATCTACACAGTCAGTATTATCTACCCTCCAATCACAACAATCAGTATTATCTACCCTCCAATCTCAACAATCAGTATTATCTACCCTCCAATCACAACAATCAGTATTATCTACCCTCCAATCTCAACAATCAGTATTATCTACCCTCCAATCTCAACAATCAGTATTATCTACCCTCCAATCTCAATAATCAGTACTATCTACCCTCCAATCTTAACAATCAGTATTATCTACCCTCCAATCTCAAGAATCAGTATTATCTATCCTCCAATCTCAACAATCAGTATTATCTACCCTTCAATCTCAACGATCAGTATTATCTATCCTCCAATCTCAACAATCAGTATTATCTACCCTCCAATCTCAACAATCAGTACTATCTACCCTCCAATATCAACAATCAGTGTTATCTACCCTCCAATCACAATAATCAGTATTATCTACCCTCCAATCTCAACTATCAGTATTATCTACCCTCCAATCTCAACAATCAGTGTTATCTACCCTCCAATCACAACAATCAGTATTATCTACCCTCCAATCTCAACAATCAGTATTATCTACCCTCCAATCTCAATAATCAGTATTATCTACCCTCCAATCTCACCATTCAGTATTATCTACCCTCCAATCTCAACAATCAGTATTATCTACCCTCCAATCTCAACAATCAGTATTATCTACCCTCCAATATCAACAATCAGTATTATCTACCCTCCAATCTCAACAATCAGTATTATCGACCCTCCCATCTCAACAATCAGTATTATCTATCCTCCAATCACAACAATCAGTATTATCTACCCTCCAATATCAACAATCAGTATTATCTACCCTCCAATCTCAATAATCAGTATTATCTACCCTCCAATATCAACAATCAGTATTATCTACCCTCCAATCACAACAATCAGTATTATCTACCCTCCAATCTCAACAATCAGTATTATCTACCCTCCAATCTCAACAATCAGTATTATCTACCCTCCAATCTCAACAATCAGTATTATCTACCCTCCAATCTCAACAATCAGTATTATCTACCCTCCAATCTCACCAGTCAGTATTATCTACCCTCCAATCTCAACAATCAGTATTATCTACCCTCCAATCACAACAATCAGTATTATCTACCCTCCAATCTCAACAATCAGTATTATCTACCCTCCAATCTCAACAATCAGTATTATCTACCCTCCAATCTCAACAATCAGTATTATCTACTCTCCAATCTCAACAATCAGTTTATCTACCCTCCAATAACAACAATCAGTATTATCTACCCTCCAATCTCACCATTCAGTATTATCTACCCTCCAATCACAACAATCAGTATTATCTACCCTCCAATAACAACAATCAGTATTATCTACCCTCCAATCACAACAATCAGTATTATCTACCCTCCAATCACAACAATCAGTATTATCTACCCTCCAATAACAACAATCAGTATTATCTACCCTCCAATCTCAACTATCAGTATTATCTACCCTCCAATCACAACAATCAGTATTATCTACTCTCCAATCTCAACAATCAGTTTATCTACCCTCCAATATCAACAATCAGTATTATCTACCCTCCAATCTCAACAATCAGTATTATCTACCCTCCAATCTCAACTATCAGTATTATCTACCCTCCAATCTCAACAATCAGTATTATCTACCCTCCAATCTCAACAATCAGTATTATCTACCCTCCAATATCAACAATCAGTATTATCTACCCTCCAATCACAACAATCAGTATTATCTACCCTCCAATCACAACAATCAGTATTATCTACCCTCCAATCACAACAATCAGTATTATCTGCCCTCCAATCACAACAATCAGTATTATCTACCCTCCAATCACAACAATCAGTATTATCTACCCTCCAATCTCAACAATCAGTATTATCTACCCTCCAATCTCAACAATCAGTATTATCTACCCTCCAATCACAACAATCAGTATTATCTACCCTCCAATCACAACAATCAGTATTATCTACCCTCCAATCTCAACAATCAGTATTATCTACCCTCCAATCTCAATAATCAGTATTATCTACCCTCCAATCTCACCATTCAGTATTATCTACCCTCCAATCTCAACAATCAGTATTATCTACCCTCCAATCTCAACAATCAGTATTATCTACCCTCCAATATCAACAATCAGTATTAACTACCCTCCAATCTCAACAATCAGTATTATCGACCCTCCAATCTCAACAATCAGTATTATCTATCCTCCAATCACAACAATCAGTATTATCTACCCTCCAATATCAACAATCAGTATTATCTACCCTCCAATCTCAATAATCAGTATTATCTACCCTCCAATCTCAACAATCAGTATTATCTACCCTCCAATATCAACAATCAGTATTATCTACCCTCCAATCACAACAATCAGTATTATCTATCCTCCAATCTCAACAATCAGTATTATCTACCCTCCAATCTCAACAGTCAGTGTTATCTACCCTCCAATCACAACAATCAGTATTATCTACCCTCCAATCTCAACAATCAGTATTATCTACCCTCCAATCTCAAGTCAGTATTATCTACCCTCCAATCTCAACAATCAGTATTATCTACTCTCCAATCACAACAATCAGTATTATCTACCCTCCAATCTCAACAGTCAGTATTATCTACCCTCCAATCTCAAAAATCAGTATTATCTACCCTCCAATCACAACAATCAGTATTATCTACCCTCCAATCTCGACAATCAGTATTATCTACCATCCAATCTCAATAATCAGTATTATCTACCCTCCCATCACAACAATCAGTATTATCTACCGTCCTATCTCAATAATCAGTATTATCTACCCTCCAATCACAACAATCAGTATTATCTACCCTCCAATATCAACAATCAGTATTATCTACCCTCCAATCTCAACAGTCAGTATTATCTACCCTCCAATCACAACAATCAGTATTATCTACCCTCCAATCACAACAGTCAGTATTATCTACCCTCCAATCTCAACAATCAGTATTATCTACCCTCCAATCTCAACAGTCAGTGTTATCTACCCTCCAATCACAACAATCAGTATTATCTGCCCTCCAATCTCAACAATCAGTATTATCTACCCTCCAATCTCAACAGTCAGTATTATCTACCCTCCAATTTCAACAATCAGTATTATCTACCCTCCCATCACAACAATCAGTATTATCTACCGTCCTATCTCAATAATCAGTATTATCTACCCTCCAATCACAACAATCAGTATTATCTACCCTCCAATCTCAATAATCAGTACTATCTACCCTCCAATCTTAACAATCAGTATTATCTACCCTCCAATCTCAAGAATCAGTATTATCTATCCTCCAATCTCAACAATCAGTATTATCTACCCTTCAATCTCAACGATCAGTATTATCTATCCTCCAATCTCAACAATCAGTATTATCTACCCTCCAATCTCAACAATCAGTACTATCTACCCTCCAATATCAACAATCAGTGTTATCTACCCTCCAATCACAATAATCAGTATTATCTACCCTCCAATCTCAACTATCAGTATTATCTACCCTCCAATCTCAACAATCAGTGTTATCTACCCTCCAATCACAACAATCAGTATTATCTACCCTCCAATCTCAACAATCAGTATTATCTACCCTCCAATCTCAATAATCAGTATTATCTACCCTCCAATCTCACCATTCAGTATTATCTACCCTCCAATCTCAACAATCAGTATTATCTACCCTCCAATCTCAACAATCAGTATTATCTACCCTCCAATCTCAACAATCAGTATTATCTACCCTCCAATCTCAACAATCAGTATTATCGACCCTCCCATCTCAACAATCAGTATTATCTATCCTCCAATCACAACAATCAGTATTATCTACCCTCCAATATCAACAATCAGTATTATCTACCCTCCAATCTCAATAATCAGTATTATCTACCCTCCAATATCAACAATCAGTATTATCTACCCTCCAATCACAACAATCAGTATTATCTACCCTCCAATCTCAACAATCAGTATTATCTACCCTCCAATCTCAACAATCAGTATTATCTACCCTCCAATCTCAACAATCAGTATTATCTACCCTCCAATCTCAACAATCAGTATTATCTACCCTCCAATCTCACCAGTCAGTATTATCTACCCTCCAATCTCAACAATCAGTATTATCTACCCTCCAATCACAACAATCAGTATTATCTACCCTCCAATCTCAACAATCAGTATTATCTACCCTCCAATCTCAACAATCAGTATTATCTACCCTCCAATCTCAACAATCAGTATTATCTACTCTCCAATCTCAACAATCAGTTTATCTACCCTCCAATAACAACAATCAGTATTATCTACCCTCCAATCTCACCATTCAGTATTATCTACCCTCCAATCACAACAATCAGTATTATCTACCCTCCAATAACAACAATCAGTATTATCTACCCTCCAATCACAACAATCAGTATTATCTACCCTCCAATCACAACAATCAGTATTATCTACCCTCCAATAACAACAATCAGTATTATCTACCCTCCAATCTCAACTATCAGTATTATCTACCCTCCAATCACAACAATCAGTATTATCTACTCTCCAATCTCAACAATCAGTTTATCTACCCTCCAATATCAACAATCAGTATTATCTACCCTCCAATCTCAACAATCAGTATTATCTACCCTCCAATCTCAACAATCAGTATTATCTACCCTCCAATCTCAACAATCAGTATTATCTACCCTCCAATCTCAACAATCAGTATTATCTACCCTCCAATATCAACAATCAGTATTATCTACCCTCCAATCACAACAATCAGTATTATCTACCCTCCAATCACAACAATCAGTATTATCTACCCTCCAATCACAACAATCAGTATTATCTGCCCTCCAATCACAACAATCAGTATATCTACCCTCCAATCACAACAATCAGTATTATCTACCCTCCAATCTCAACAATCAGTATTATCTACCCTCCAATCTCAACAATCAGTATTATCTACCCTCCAATCACAACAATCAGTATTATCTACCCTCCAATCACAACAATCAGTATTATCTACCCTCCAATCTCAACAATCAGTATTATCTACCCTCCAATCTCAACAATCAGTATTATCTACCCTCCAATCTCAACAGTCAGTGTTATCTACCCTCCAATCACAACAATCAGTATTATCTACCCTCCAATCTCAACAATCAGTATTATCTACCCTCCAATCTCAAGTCAGTATTATCTACCCTCCAATCTCAACAATCAGTATTATCTACTCTCCAATCACAACAATCAGTATTATCTACCCTCCAATCTCAACAATCAGTATTATCTACCCTCCAATCTCAAAAATCAGTATTATCTACCCTCCAATCACAACAATCAGTATTATCTACCCTCCAATCTCGACAATCAGTATTATCTACCATCCAATCTCAATAATCAGTATTATCTACCCTCCCATCACAACAATCAGTATTATCTACCGTCCTATCTCAATAATCAGTATTATCTACCCTCCAATCACAACAATCAGTATTATCTACCCTCCAATATCAACAATCAGTATTATCTACCCTCCAATCTCAACAGTCAGTATTATCTACCCTCCAATCACAACAATCAGTATTATCTACCCTCCAATCACAACAGTCAGTATTATCTACCCTCCAATCTCAACAATCAGTATTATCTACCCTCCAATCTCAACAGTCAGTGTTATCTACCCTCCAATCACAACAATCAGTATTATCTGCCCTCCAATCTCAACAATCAGTATTATCTACCCTCCAATCTCAACAGTCAGTATTATCTACCCTCCAATTTCAACAATCAGTATTATCTACCCTCCCATCACAACAATCAGTATTATCTACCGTCCTATCTCAATAATCAGTATTATCTACCCTCCAATCACAACAATCAGTATTATCTACCCTCCAATATCAACAATCAGTATTATCTACCCTCCAATCTCAACAGTCAGTATTATCTACCCTCCAATCACAACAATCAGTATTATCTACCCTCCAATCACAACAGTCAGTATTATCTACCCTCCAATCTCAACAATCAGTATTATCTACCCTCCAATCTCAACAGTCAGTGTTATCTACCCTCCAATCACAACAATCAGTATTATCTGCCCTCCAATCTCAACAATCAGTATTATCTACCCTCCAATCTCAACAGTCAGTATTATCTACCCTCCAATTTCAACAATCAGTATTATCTACCCTCCAATCACAACAATCAGTATTATCTACCCTCCAATCTCAACAGTCAGTATTATCTACCCTCCAATCTCAACAATCAGTATTATCTACCCTCCAATCACAACAATCAGTATTATCTACCCTCCAATCTCGACAATTAGTATTATCTACCATCCAATCTCAATAATCAGTATTATCTACCCTCCCATCACAACAATCAGTATTATCTACCGTCCTATCTCAATAATCAGTATTATCTACCCTCCAATCACAACAATCAGTATTATCTACCCTCCAATATCAACAATCAGTATTATCTACCCTCCAATCTCAACAGTCAGTATTATCTACCCTCCAATCACAACAATCAGTATTATCTACCCTCCAATCACAACAATCAGTATTATCTACCCTCCAATCTCAACAATCAGTACTATCTACCCTCCCATCACAACAATCAGTATTATCTACCCTCCCATCACAACAATCAGTATTATCTACCCTCCAACCTCACCAATCAGTATTATCTACCCTCCAGTATCAACAATCAGTATTATCTACCCTCCAATCACAACAGTCAGTATTATCTACCCTCCAATCTCAACAATCAGTATTATCTACCCTCCCATCACAACAATCAGTATTATCTACCCTCCAATCACAACAATCAGTATTATCTACCCTCCAATCTCAACAATCAGTATTATCTACCCTCCAATCTCAATAATCAGTATTATCTACCCTCCAATCTCACCATTCAGTATTATCTACCCTCCAATCTCAACAATCAGTATTATCTACCCTCCAATCTCAACAATCAGTATTATCTACCCTCCAATCACAACAATCAGTATTATCTACCCTCCAATCTCAACAATCAGTATTATCTACCCTCCAATCACAACAATCAGTATTATCTACCCTCCAATCTCAACAATCAGTATTATCTACCCTCCAATCTCAACAATCAGTATTATCTACCCTCCAGTATCAACAATCAGTATTATCTACCCTCCAATCTCAACTATCAGTATTATCTACCCTCCAATCTCAATAATCAGTATTACCTACCATTCAATCTTACATCTTCTCCAATCTCACCTACCTTATATTATTATGTTCCACGTCTAGTTATAATGATAATCTATCAATCTTACCTTCGGTGAACGCCAGGCTGAGGAGACATACCTCTATGACAGTAAATAACAGTCTCATATCTTCCTCTTACACACCTGTGTCTGACTACAACACCAGCCAGTGTCTTTATGTCAATCAGGCTCAGGGTGGATACTGTCAGCCATCCAATATCGTGACGTATTCTCCACGATTTACATATCTAAAGCCACATCGTCTACGATATTCGTATGTCCAGTGTACAGGGAAACGGCACTCAAGTTGATTAAATTACTTAAACAATACCTTACACCTTTTATTTGTCACAATTAAGGAGATGAAGACCATTGACGATTATTTTCTCCCGATCATTTTTCCAATAATGATTACCTACACATTTTCAGCCTACAAATATTACATTTTTCCTGTAATAGTCAATGTAAAAACAACATATTCATATCAACTAAAACAGGCGACTTTTTCTTCTTCTTTTCTCTCTCTTTTTTGTTTTTGTTTTTGTGGGGATATAGCTTTGATCATCTCATCAAAGCCACACTTTGTCATACACTAATGCCTCTAACACGGGACACTAACGTGAATTAATATTATCAAAGCGTCAATAATCCGATTTCGATTTATTGAATATGGGCTGAAAAAAACTTTGTCGCCTAGTTCATCGAGATTTGTGTTTTGTATCAGAAATGACGATGCCTAAAAGAACAGTTATATGATGTCCCTAACATCACTGTCGAGTCATAGAAGGACAAAACAGCTGTATAATATCCCTAACATTAATGAGGAGACATAGAAGGACACACAACTGTATGATGTCCCTAACATCACTGCCGAGTCATAGAAGGACAAACAGCTGGATGATGTCCTTAACATCACTGTCGAGTCATAGAAGGACAGACAGCTGTATGATGTCCCTAACATCACTGTCGAGTCATAGAAGGACAAACAGTTATATGATGTCCCTAACATCACTGTCGAGTCATAGAAGGACAAACAGCTGGATGATGTCCTTAACATCACTGTCGAGTCATAGAAGGACAGACAGCTGTATGATGTCCCTAACATCACTGTCGAGTCATAGAAGGACAAACAGTTATATGATGTCCCTAACATCACTGTCGAGTCATAGAAGGACAAAACAGCTGTATAATATCCCTAACATTAATGAGGAGACATAGAAGGACACACAACTGTATGATGTCCCTAACATCACTGTCGAGTCATAGAAGGACAAACAGCTGGATGATGTCCTTAACATCACTGTCGAGTCATAGAAGGACAGACAGCTGTATGATGTCCCTAACATCACTGTCGAGTCATAGAAGGACAAACAGTTATATGATGTCCCTAACATCACTGTCGAGTCATAGAAGGACAAACAGCTGGATGATGTCCTTAACATCACTGTCGAGTCATAGAAGGACAGACAGCTGTATGATGTCCCTAACATCACTGTCGAGTCATAGAAGGACAAACAGTTATATGATGTCCCTAACATCACTGTCGAGTCATAGAAGGACAAACAGCTGGATGATGTCCTTAACATCACTGTCGAGTCATAGAAGGACAAACAGCTGGATGATGTCCCTAACATCACTGTCGAGTCATAGAAGGACAAACAGCTGGATGCTGTCCTTAACATCACTGACTAGTCATAGAAGAACAAAACAACTTATAATATCAAGGTTAAGCTCCAATAAAGTAACACTAGGTTAAACAAAAATAATACAAAAAGCAGATCTTAAAGACAACCCAGCGAAAAATATCCAACAATATAGATTCATAATGCGATCTTTAAAAAGTACAAGAATAGTCATACTAAATGTTTCAGAACAGTTAGAAATCTGCTTCACATCATGAAGAACAGAGGAAACCCGTTTGAAACAATGGAGAATATCGATATAATAATGAAACATCGAAAAACGAGGGGGAAAATACGGACAAAATGTAGTTTTGTGGAGACCATGGAAACGTACAAGGAGAATTAGACCAATTGCTCCGCCATACAAACCTGGGTTACCTCCCCTTTACGTTGAGAACTATGGAGGTGACAACGTAACCACAAGGCATGTAGACCAGCGACGACGTCATATCTCAGGAAGGAACAGAATATAATTGATAATGAAAGAAGAGCGTCTCATTGTCCATCGACTACACGTCTAGCTTAATATCGAGCCAGGAAATAGAATGTAATGAGAAAAAGTACCAGGTGATCAGGAAGAACGAGCGTCTCGCTGTTCATCGACTACACGTCTAGCTTAATATCAAACAAGGAAAAAGAATGTAATGAGAAAAAGTACCAGGTGATCAGGAAGAACGAGCGTCTCCCGGTCCATCGACTACTCGTCTAGCTTAATATCGAGCCAGGAAATAGAATGTAATGAGAAAAAGTACCAGGTGATCAGAAAGAACGAGCGTCTCGCTGTTCATCGACTACACGTCTAGCTTAATATCAAACAAGGAAAAAGAATGTAATGAGAAAAAGTACCAGGTGATCAGGAAGAACGAGCGTCTCCCGGTCCATCGACTACTCGTCTTGCTTAATATCGAGCGAGGAAAATATTATAATGAGAGATACCGTAGTACCAGGTGATCAGGAAGAACGAGCGTCTCCCGATCCATCGACTACTCGTCTTGCTTAATATCGAGCGAGGAAAATATTATAATGAGATACCGTAGAACCAGGTGATCAGGAGGGAAGAGCGTCTCCTGGTCTATCGACTACTCGTCTAGCTTAATATTGCACAAGGAAATAGAATGGATCCCATTGAGATCTTAACATTAACCATTATAAAGAAAACATAGATACTTCATCACCCCCAGATCTAGGTCATAGTTTGCCCTTGGCGTTTCATCTACACTTTCCGTTTTGTTTGTAAGGACAGCAAATTGATTTTTTCGATTATCTCCTTATATAAAAGATAATCCGGATTAGCTGTTTGGCCGACTTCATAGATGGACTGAATTATCCCGTGTACATCGATTCTCTAAAACGTCTGCTCTAATTAATTTCCTTTGTAACTCTGCTATAATCGACAAAGTTCTGTGTACTTTTATTTGTTAGGGACGGAAGGGATATCACTTGTATAAACATCTCCCCCTTACACTAGTTGAGATGTACCTAGACTAGACATTGTCATTATGTCGCTAAAGTGACAAGCGTGTCCTACAAACAAGGCGGTAGATGACTCTCCTATACCTAAGATTTTAACTGGGGATTCACTAGTAGGGGACTAATAAACTGAAAACCATGGAAAGTGGTGATGGGAAGGAAACGAGAGTGGGAAAATGGAGAAAGCTGTCCTATGATACATGCGCGGGGAAATTGAGGAAGCTGTCCGCTCATAGTGTGGTTTCATTGTTATAATCTATGGACACTTATGTAACTTCCTAACTGACTCCCAATGGTTGGATTCTGATTGGTCAGATTTTCAGATGTTGTCCCATTTCAGTGAAATTTTATATGTAGGTGTGATGTCAATGATAACCAGTGATACATTTATAACTTTTATGAAGTGTGAAAATTTGCGAGAATGAGTAACGTTTTCAATAGAAAATAAACATTTCCTCGCCGTGTTTAAGTCATCAGCCCTGTTGCATCAATAATAAAGGAAATTCCTTGAATTTTAAATCAACGATAAACGTAATTGGGAGAAAACATCTTAGTTAGAAACTTTCTGTAAATTCTGTAATGATTTCCTGTGGAAGAATTTGTGTTTAGGAAGTCGCTTAAGTTAAGACAATATGAAATTTCGGCCTATAAATAATTCCACTACTATTAATGTACTTGAAATTGTCAATAATCGAAGTAATCAAAATATCTGCACGCTAACTGAACTTCTTATTTATTGTTTGTGACAATGGTGCCTACAAGACGCTTTTTATTTAAGGCCAGACGTATTGTTTCCATGTAATCCCATAAGTCAAAAACAGGTGTACTAAAAGTCAGGAATGCTGACATTTGTGTTTTGCTTTGATTTCTTGATTTTCTAAAGACCACCTGATCTCCAATGGTTGTAATAGGCAGGCTAGACTTAGTCTTAAGTCACTTGAAAATAGCTCGATTTTATGCATTGGTAGTAATCTATGAAATCCTAGGGCGTACGGATTGTACCTGCTGTCCCCACTGCATGATCGTAAGAGGCGAATAAATTTGGGACAACCCTGTATCTACACAACACTGCTATCTACACAACCCTGTATCTACAAAAACCTGTATCTATAAAACACTGCATCTACAAACCCTGTATCTACACAACCCTATATCTACACAACCCTGTATCTATAAAACACTGCATCTACAAACCCTGTATCTACACAACCCTGTATCTACACAACCCTGTATCTATAAAACACTGTATCTACACAACCCTGCATCTACACAACCCTGTATCTATAAACCCTGTATCTACAAAACACTGTATCTACAAAACCCTGTATCTACAAAACCCTGTATCTACAAACCCTGTATCTACAAACACTGCATCTACAAAACCATGTATCTCCAAAACCCTGTATCTACACAACCCTGTATCTACATAATACTGTATCTCCAAAACCCTGTATCTACACAACCCTGTATCTACATAACACTGTATCTACATAACACTGTATCTACAAAACACTGTATCTACAAAACCCTGTATCTACAAAACCCTGTATCTACACAACCCTGTCTCTACAAAACACTGTATCTACAAAACCCTGTATCTACACAACCCTGTATCTATAAAACACTGTATCTACAAACCCTGTATCTACACAACCCTGTATCTACACAACCCTGTATCTATAAAACCCTGTATCTATAAAACCCTGTATCTACAAAACACTGTATCTACAAACCCTGTATCTACAAAACCCTGTATCTACACAACCCTGTATCTATAAAACCCTGTATCTACAAACACTGTATCTACACAACCCTGTATCTACACAACCCTGTATCTACAAACACTGTATCTACAAACCCTGTATCTACAAACCCTGTATCTACAAACACTGTATCTACAAACCCTGTATCTACAAAACACTGTATCTACAAAACACTGTATCTACAATACCCTATATCTACAAACCCTGTATCTACAAACCCTGTATCTACACAACCCTGTATCTACAAAACACTGTATCTACAAAACACTGTATCTACAATACCCTGTATCTACAAAACCCTGTATCTACAAAACACTGTATCTACACAACCCTGTATCTACACAACCCTGTATCTACAAAACCCTGTATCTACAAACCCTGTATCTACAAACACTGTATCTACAAACCCTTTATCTACATAACCCTGTATCTACAAACACTGTATCTACAAAACACTGTATCTACAAAACCCTGTATCTACAAAACTGTATCTACAAACCCTGTATCTACAAACACTGTATCTACACAACCCTGTATCTACAAACCCTGTATCTACACAACCCTGTATCTACAAAACACTGTATCTACAAACACTGTATCTACAAACACTGTATCTACAAACCCTTTATCTACATAACCCTGTATCTACAAGACATTGTATCTACAAAACACTGTATCTACAAACCCTGTATCTACACAACCCTGTATCTATAAACACTGTATCTACAAAACACTGTATCTACAAACCCTGTATCTACAAACCCTGTATCTACACAACCCTGTATCTATAAACCCTGTATCTATAAAACACTGTATCTACAAACCCTGTATCTACAAACCCTGTATCTACAAACACTGTATCTACAAAACACTGTATCTACAAAACCCTGTATCTACAAACACTGTATCTACAAACCCTTTATCTACATAACCCTGTATCTATAAACACTGTATCTACAAACCCTGTATCTACACAACCCTGTATCTATAAACACTGTATCTACAAAACCCTGTATCTACATAACACTGTATCTACAAACCCTGTATCTACAAACACTGTATCTACAAAACCCTGTATCTACACAACCCTGTATCTATAAACACTGTATCTACAAAACACTGTATCTACAAACACTGTATCTACAAAACACTGTATCTACAAAACCCTGTATCTATAAAACCCAGTATCTACAAACCCTGTATCTACAAACCCTGTATCTACATAACACTGTATCTACACAACCCTGTATCTACATAACACTGTATCTATAAAACACTGTATCTACAAACCCTGTATCTACATAACACTGTATCTACAAACCCTGTATCTACACAACCCCTGTATCTATAAACACTGTATCTACAAAACACTGTATCTACAAAGCCCTGTATCTACAAAACACTGTATCTACAAACCCTGTATCTACAAGACATTGTATCTACAAAACCCTGTATCTACAAAACCCTGTATCTACAAACACTGTATCTACAAACCCTTTATCTACATAACCCTGTATCTACACAACACTGTATCTACAAACACTGTATCTACAAAACACTGTATCTACAAAACACTGTATCTACAAAACACTGTATCTACACAACACTGTATCTACAAAACACTGTATCTACAAAACACTGTATCTACAAACCCTGTATCTACAAACACTGTATCTACAAAACACTGTATCTACAAACCCTGTATCTACAAACACTGTATCTACAAACCCTTTATCTACATAACCCTGTATCTACAAACCCTGTATCTACAAACCCTGTATCTACAAACATTGTATCTACAAAACACTGTATCTACAAACACTGTATCTACAAAACACTGTATCTACACAACCCTGTATCTACAAAACACTGTATCTACAAACACTGTATCTACAAACCCTTTATCTACATAACCCTGTATCTACAAACCCTTTATCTACATAACCCTGTATCTACAAGACATTGTATCTACAAACCCTGTATCTACAAACACTGTATCTACAAAACACTGTATCTACAAACCCTGTCTCTACAAAACACTGTATCTACAAACCCTGTATCTACAAAACATTGTATCTACAAACCCTGTTTCTACAAACACTGTATCTACAAACCCTGTATCTACAAAACACTGTATCTATAAAACCCTGTATCTACAAACACTGTATCTACAAACCCTGTATCTACAAACACTGTATCTACATAACCCTGTATCTACAAACACTGTATCTACATAACCCTGTATCTACAAACACTGTATCTACAAACCCTGTATCTACAAAACATTGTATCTACAAACTCTGTATCTACACAACCCTTTATCTACAAAACACTGTATCTACAAACCCTGTATCTACATAACCCTGTATCTACAAACACTGTATCTACAAACCCTGTATCTACAAAACACTGTATCTACAAAACACTGTATCTACAAAACACTGTATCTATAAAACCCTGTATCTACATAACCCTGTATCTACAAACACTGTATCCACAAACACTGTATCTACAAACCCTGTATCTACAAACCCTGTATCTACAAAACACTGTATCTACAAACCCTGTATCTACAAAACACTGTATCTACAAACCCTGTATCTACAAAACACTGTATCTACAAACACTGTATCTACAAAACACTGTATCTATAAAACCCTGTATCTACAAACCCTGTATCTACACAACACTGTATCTACAAAACACTGTATCTACAAACCCTGTATCTACAAACATTGTATCTACAAAACACTGTATCTACAAACCCTGTATCTACAAACCCTGTATCTACACAACACTGTATCTACAAAACACTGTATCTACAAACCCTGTATCTACAAACACTGTATCTACAAAACACTGTATCTACAAACCCTGTATCTACAAACCCTGTATCTACAAACACTGTATCTACAAAACACTGTATCTACAAACCCTGTATCTACAAACACTGTATCTACAAACCCTTTATCTACATAACCCTGTATCTACAAACCCTGTATCTACAAACCCTGTATCTACAAACATTGTATCTACAAAACACTGTATCTACAAACACTGTATCTACAAAACACTGTATCTACACAACCCTGTATCTACAAAACACTGTATCTACAAACACTGTATCTACAAACCCTTTATCTACATAACCCTGTATCTACAAACCCTTTATCTACATAACCCTGTATCTACAAGACATTGTATCTACAAACCCTGTATCTACAAACACTGTATATACAAAACACTGTATCTACAAACCCTGTCTCTACAAAACACTGTATCTACAAACCCTGTATCTACAAAACACTGTATCTATAAAACCCTGTATCTACAAACACTGTATCTACATAACCCTGTATCTACAAAACACTGTATCTACAAAACACTGTATCTACAAACCCTGTCTCTACAAAACACTGTATCTATAAAACACTGTATCTACAAACACTGTATCTACATAACCCTGTATCTACAAACACTGTATCTACATAACCCTGTATCTACAAACACTGTATCTACAAACCCTGTATCTACAAAACATTGTATCTACAAACTCTGTATCTACACAACCCTTTATCTACAAAACACTGTATCTACAAACCCTGTATCTACATAACCCTGTATCTACAAACACTGTATCTACAAACCCTGTATCTACAAAACACTGTATCTACAAAACACTGTATCTACAAAACACTGTATCTATAAAACCCTGTATCTACATAACCCTGTATCTACAAACACTGTATCCACAAACACTGTATCTACAAACCCTGTATCTACAAACCCTGTATCTACAAAACACTGTATCTACAAACACTGTATCTACAAAACACTGTATCTACAAAACCCTGTATCTACAAAACCCTGTATCTACAAAACACTGTATCTACAAACCCTGTATCTACAAACCCTGTATCTACAAAACACTGTATCTACAAAACCCTGTATCTACATAACCCTGTATCTATAAACACTGTATCTACAAAACACTGTATCTACAAAACACTGTATCTACAAACACTGTATCTACAAAACCCTGTATCTACTAAACCCTGTTTCTACAAAACCCTGTATCTATAAAACCCTGGTATCTATAAAACCCTGTATGTATAAAGCACTGTATCTACAAACACTGTATCTACAAAACACTGTATCTACAAAACCCTGTATCTACAAAACCCTATATCTACAAACACTGTATCTACAAACCCTGTATCTACAAAACACTGTATCTACAAAACACTGTATCTACAAACCCTGTATCCACAAACCCCTGTATCTACAAAACACTGTATCTACAAACCCTGTATCTACTAAACCCTGTATCTACAAACCCTGTATCTACAAAACACTGTATCTACAAACCCTGTATCTACAAACCCCTGTATCTACAAAACACTGTATCTACAAAACCCTGTATCTACAAAACCCTGTATCTACAAAACACTGTATCTACAAACTCTGTATCTACAAACACTGTATCTATAAAACCCTGTATCTACACAACCCTGTATCTACACGACCCTGTATCTATATAACCCTGTCTCTACAAACCCTGTATCTACAAACCTCTGTATCTACAAAACACTGTATCTACAAACCCTGTATCTACAAAACACTGTATCTACAAAACCCTGTATCTACAAAACCCTGTACCTACAAACCCTGTATCTACAAAACACTGTATCTACAAAACACTGTATCTACAAAACCCTGTATCTACAAACCCTGTATCTACAATACCCTGTATCTATAAAACACTGTATCTACAAACCCTGTATCTACAAACCCTGTATCTACAAACACTGTATCTACACAACCCTGTATCTACAAACACTGTATCTACAAACACTGTATCTACAAACCCTGTATCTACAAAACCCTGTATCTACAATACCCTGTATCTATAAAACACTGTATCTACAAACCCTGTATCTATCAAACCCAGTATCTACAAACACTGTATCTACAAACCCTGTATCTATAAAACCCTGTATCTACAAAACCCTGTATCTATGAAACCCAGTATCTACAAACACTGTATCTACAAACCCTGTATCTACAAACCCTGTATCTACAAAACACTGTATCAACAAAACCCTGTATCTATAAAACCCAGTATCTACAAACACTGTATCTACAAACCCTGTATCTACAAACCCTGTATCTACAAAACACTGTATCTACAAACCCTGTATCTACAAACCCTGTATCTACAAACACTGTATCTACAAACCCTGTATCTACACAACCCTGTATCTACAAAACCCTGTATCTACATAACCCTGTATCTACAAAGCACTGTATCTACAAACCATGTATCTACAACACTGTATCTACAAAACCCTGTATCTACAAACTCTGTATCTACAAACCCTGTATCTACAAAACAGTGTATCTATAAAACCTTGGTATCTATAAAACCCTGTATCTACAAAACCCTGTATCTACAAAACCCTGTATCTACAAAACCCTATATCTACAAACACTGTATCTACAAACCCTGTATCTACAAAACCCTGTATCCACAAAACACTGTATCTACAAAACACTGTATCTACAAACCCTGTATCTACAATACCCTGTATCTATAAAACACTGTATCTACAAACCCTGTATCTACAAACCCTGTATCTACAAAACACTGTATCTACACAACACTGTATCTACATAACCCTGTATCTACAAAACACTGTATCTACAAACACTGTATCTACAAACCCTGTATCTATATAACCCTGTCTCTACAAACCCTGTATCTACAAAACAGTGTATCTACAAACCTCTGTATCTACAAAACACTGTATCTACAAAACCCTGTATCTACAAATCCCTGTACCTACAAACCCCGTATCTACAAAACAGTGTATCTACAAAACACTGTATCTACAAAACACTGTATCTACAAAACACTGTATCTACAAACCCTGTATCTACAATACCCTGTATCTATAAAATACTGTATCTACAAACCCTGTATCTACAAACCATGTATCTACAAACCCTGTATCTACAAAACACTGTATCTACAAACACTGTATCTACAATACCCTGTATCTATAAAACACTGTATCTACAAACCCTGTATCTACAAAACACTGTATCTACAAAACCCTGTACCTACAAACCCCGTATCTACAAAACACTGTATCTACAAAACACTGTATCTACAAAACCCTGTATCTACAAACCCTGTATCTACAATACCCTGTATCTATAAAACACTGTATCTACAAACCCTGTATCTACAAACCCTGTATCTACAAACACTGTATCTACACAACACTGTATCTACATAACCCTGTATGTACAAAACCCAGTATCTACAAACACTGTATCTACAAACCCTGTATCTACAAACCCTGTATCTACAAAACCATGTATCTACAAAACACTGTATCTACAAACACTGTATCCACAAACACTGTATCTACAAACACTGTATCTACAAACCCTGTATCTACAAAACACTGTATCTACATAACCCTGTATCTACAAACTCTGTATCTACAAACTCTGTATCTACAAACCCTGTATCTACACAACCCTGTATCTACAAAACCCTGTATCTACATAACCCTGTATCTACAAAGCACTGTATCTACAAACCATGTATCTACAAACACTGTATCTACAAAACCATGTATCTACAAACTCTGTATCTACAAACCCTGTATCTACAAAACAGTGTATCTATAAAACCCTGGTATCTATAAAACCCTGTATTCACAAAACCCTGTATCTACAAAACCCTGTATCTACAAAACCCTATATCTACAAACACTGTATCTACAAACCCTGTATCTACAAAACACTGTATCTAAAAACCGTGTATCTACTAAACAGTGTATCTACAAAACCCTGTATCTACAAAACACTGTATCTACAAAACACTGTATCTACAAAACACTGTCTCTACAAAACACTGTATCTACAAACCCTGTATCTACAATACCCTGTATCTATAAAACACTGTATCTACAAACCCTGTATCTACAAACCATGTATCTACAAAACACTGTATCTACATAACCCTGTATCTACAAAACACTGTATCTACAAACACTGTATCTACAAACCCTGTATCTACAAAACACTGTATCTACAAACCCTGTATCTACAAAGCCCTGTATCTACAAAACACTGTATCTACAAACCCTGTATCTATAAAACACTGTATCTACAAAACACTGTATCTACAAACCCTGTATCTACAAAACCCTGTATCTACAAACACTGTATCTACAAAACACTGTATCTACAAACCCTGTATCTACACAACCCTGTATCTATAAACCCTGTATCTACAAAACACTGTATCTACAAAACACTGTATCTACAAAACACTGTCTCTACAAAACCCTGTATCTACAAAACCCTGTATCTACATAACCCTGTATCTACAAACCCTGTATCTACAAAACACTGTATCTACAAAACACTGTATCTACAATACCCTGTATCTATAAAACACTGTATCTACAAACCCTGTATCTACAAACACTGTATCTACAAAACACTGTATCTACAAAACACTGTATCTACAAAACACTGTCTCTACAAAACACTGTATCTACAAACCCTGTATCTACAATACCCTGTATCTATAAAACACTGTATCTACAATACCCTGTATCTACAAACACTGTATCTACAAAACACTGTATCTACAAAACACTGTATCTACAAAACACTGTCTCTACAAAACACTGTATCTACAAACCCTGTATCTACAATACCCTGTATCTATAAAACACTGTCTCTTCAATACCCTGTATCTATAAAACACTGTATCTACAAACCCTGTATCTATAAAACACTGTATCTACAAAACACTGTATCTACAAACCCTGTATCTACAAAACCCTGTATCTACAAACACTGTATCTACAAAACACTGTATCTACAAACCCTGTATCTACACAACCCTGTATCTATAAACCCTGTATCTACAAAACACTGTATCTACAAAACACTGTATCTACAAAACACTGTCTCTACAAAACCCTGTATCTACAAAACCCTGTATCTACATAACCCTGTATCTACAAACCCTGTATCTACAAAACACTGTATCTACAAAACACTGTATCTACAATACCCTGTATCTATAAAACACTGTATCTACAAACCCTGTATCTACAAACACTGTATCTACAAAACACTGTATCTACAAAACACTGTATCTACAAAACACTGTCTCTACAAAACACTGTATCTACAAACCCTGTATCTACAATACCCTGTATCTATAAAACACTGTATCTACAATACCCTGTATCTACAAACACTGTATCTACAAAACACTGTATCTACAAAACACTGTATCTACAAAACACTGTCTCTTCAATACCCTGTATCTATAAAACACTGTATCTACAAACCCTGTATCTACAAACACTGTATCTACAAAACACTGTATCTATAAAACACTGTATCTACAAAACACTGTATCTACAAACCCTGTATCTACACAACCCTGTATCTACAAACCCTGTATCTACAAACCCTGTATCTACACAACCCTGTATCTACAAACCCTGTATCTACAAACTCTGTATCTACAAAACACTGTATCTACAAACACTGTATCTACAAAACACTGTATCTATAAAACACTGTATCTACAAACCCTGTATCTACAAACCCTGTATCTACATAACCCTGTATCTACAAACACTGTATCTACAAACACTGTATCTACAAAACCCTGTATCTACAAAACACTGTATCTACAAACTCTGTATCTACAAACCCTGTATCTACACAACCCTGTATCTACAAACCCTGTATCTACAAACCCTGTATCTACACAACCCTGTATCTACAAACCCTGTATCTACAAACTCTGTATCTACAAAACACTGTATCTACAAACACTGTATCTACAAACACTGTATCTACAAAACCCTGTATCTACAAAACACTGTATCTACAAACTCTGTATCTACAAACCCTGTATCTACATAACCCTGTATCTACAAACCCTGTATCTACAAACCCTGTATCTACACAAACCTGTATCTACAAACCCTGTATCTACAAACCCTGTATCTACAAACTCTATATCTACAAAACACTGTATCTACAAACACTGTATCTACAAAACCCTGTATCTACAAAACCCTGTATCTACAAAACACTGTATCTACAAACACTGTATCTACAAACCATGTATCTACAAATCACTGTATCTACAAAACACTGTCTCTACAAAACACTGTATCTACAAACCCTGTATCTACAAACACTGTATCTACAAACCATGTATCTACAAACACTGTATCTACAAAACACTGTCTCTACAAAACACTGTATCTACAAACCCTGTATCTACAAACACTGTATCTACAAACCCTGTATCTACAAACCATGTATCTACAAAACACTGTATCTACAAAACACTGTATCTATAAAACACTGTATCTACAAACCCTGTATCTACAAACCCTGTATCTACATAACCCTGTATCTACAAACACTGTATCTACAAACACTGTATCTACAAAACCCTGTATCTACAAAACACTGTATCTACAAACTCTGTATCTACAAACCCTGTATCTACACAACCCTGTATCTACAAACCCTGTATCTACAAACCCTGTATCTACAAACCATGTATCTACAAACACTGTATCTACAAACCCTGTATCTACAAACCATGTATCTACAAAACACTGTATCTACAAACCATGTATCTACAAACCCTGTATCTACAAACCCTGTATCTATAAAACACTGCATCTACAAACCCTGTATCTACAAACCCTGTATCTACAAACACTGTATCTACAAACCATGTATCTACAAATCACTGTATCTACAAAACACTGTCTCTACAAACCATGTATCTACAAAACACTGTATCTACAAAACACTGTATCTATAAAACACTGTATCTACAAACCCTGTATCTACAAACCCTGTATCTACATAACCCTGTATCTACAAACACTGTATCTACAAACACTGTATCTACAAAACCCTGTATCTACAAAACACTGTATCTACAAACTCTGTATCTACAAACCCTGTATCTACACAACCCTGTATCTACAAACCCTGTATCTACAAACCCTGTATCTACAAACCATGTATCTACAAACACTGTATCTACAAACCCTGTATCTACAAACCATGTATCTACAAAACACTGTATCTACAAACCATGTATCTACAAACCCTGTATCTACAAACCCTGTATCTATAAAACACTGCATCTACAAACCCTGTATCTACAAACCCTGTATCTACAAACACTGTATCTACAAACCATGTATCTACAAAACACTGTATCTACAAACCCTGTATCTACAATACCCTGTATCTATAAAACACTGTCTCTACAATACCCTGTATCTATAAAACACTGTATCTACAAACCCTGTATCTACAAACACTGTATCGACAAAACACTGTATCTATAAAACACTGTATCTACAAACACTGTATCTACAAACACTGTACCTACAAAACCCTGTATCTACAAAACACTGTATCTACAAACTCTGTATCTACAAACCCTGTATCTACACAACCCTGTATCTACAAACCCTGTATCTACAAACCCTGTATCTACACAACCCTGTATCTACAAAACACTGTATCTACAAACACTGTATCTACAATACCCTGTATCTATAAAACACTGTATCTACAAACCCTGTATCTACAAAACACTGTATCTACAAAACCCTGTACCTACAAACCCCGTATCTACAAAACACTGTATCTACAAAACACTGTATCTACAAAACCCTGTATCTACAAACCCTGTATCTACAATACCCTGTATCTATAAAACACTGTATCTACAAACCCTGTATCTACAAACCCTGTATCTACAAACACTGTATCTACACAACACTGTATCTACATAACCCTGTATGTACAAAACCCAGTATCTACAAACACTGTATCTACAAACCCTGTATCTACAAACCCTGTATCTACAAAACCATGTATCTACAAAACACTGTATCTACAAACACTGTATCCACAAACACTGTATCTACAAACACTGTATCTACAAACCCTGTATCTACAAAACACTGTATCTACATAACCCTGTATCTACAAACTCTGTATCTACAAACTCTGTATCTACAAACCCTGTATCTACACAACCCTGTATCTACAAAACCCTGTATCTACATAACCCTGTATCTACAAAGCACTGTATCTACAAACCATGTATCTACAAACACTGTATCTACAAAACCATGTATCTACAAACTCTGTATCTACAAACCCTGTATCTACAAAACAGTGTATCTATAAAACCCTGGTATCTATAAAACCCTGTATTCACAAAACCCTGTATCTACAAAACCCTGTATCTACAAAACCCTATATCTACAAACACTGTATCTACAAACCCTGTATCTACAAAACACTGTATCTAAAAACCGTGTATCTACTAAACAGTGTATCTACAAAACCCTGTATCTACAAAACACTGTATCTACAAAACACTGTATCTACAAAACACTGTCTCTACAAAACACTGTATCTACAAACCCTGTATCTACAATACCCTGTATCTATAAAACACTGTATCTACAAACCCTGTATCTACAAACCATGTATCTACAAAACACTGTATCTACATAACCCTGTATCTACAAAACACTGTATCTACAAACACTGTATCTACAAACCCTGTATCTACAAAACACTGTATCTACAAACCCTGTATCTACAAACCATGTATCTACAAAACACTGTATCTACATAACCCTGTATCTACAAAACACTGTATCTACAAACCCTGTATCTATAAAACACTGTATCTACAAAACACTGTATCTACAAACCCTGTATCTACAAAACCCTGTATCTACAAACACTGTATCTACAAAACACTGTATCTACAAACCCTGTATCTACACAACCCTGTATCTATAAACCCTGTATCTACAAAACACTGTATCTACAAAACACTGTATCTACAAAACACTGTCTCTACAAAACCCTGTATCTACAAAACCCTGTATCTACATAACCCTGTATCTACAAACCCTGTATCTACAAAACACTGTATCTACAAAACACTGTATCTACAATACCCTGTATCTATAAAACACTGTATCTACAAACCCTGTATCTACAAACACTGTATCTACAAAACACTGTATCTACAAAACACTGTATCTACAAAACACTGTCTCTACAAAACACTGTATCTACAAACCCTGTATCTACAATACCCTGTATCTATAAAACACTGTATCTACAATACCCTGTATCTACAAACACTGTATCTACAAAACACTGTATCTACAAAACACTGTATCTACAAAACACTGTCTCTACAAAACACTGTATCTACAAACCCTGTATCTACAATACCCTGTATCTATAAAACACTGTCTCTACAATACCCTGTATCTATAAAACACTGTATCTACAAACCCTGTATCTACAAACACTGTATCTACAAAACACTGTATCTATAAAACACTGTATCTACAAAACACTGTATCTACAAACCCTGTATCTACACAACCCTGTATCTACAAACCCTGTATCTACAAACCCTGTATCTACACAACCCTGTATCTACAAACCCTGTATCTACAAACTCTGTATCTACAAAACCCTGTATCTACAAAACACTGTATCTACAAACTCTGTATCTACAAACCCTGTATCTACACAACCCTGTATCTACAAACCCTGTATCTACAAACCCTGTATCTACACAACCCTGTATCTACAAACCCTGTATCTACAAACTCTGTATCTACAAAACACTGTATCTACAAACACTGTATCTACAAACACTGTATCTACAAAACCCTGTATCTACAAAACACTGTATCTACAAACTCTGTATCTACAAACCCTGTATCTACATAACCCTGTATCTACAAACCCTGTATCTACAAACCCTGTATCTACACAAACCTGTATCTACAAACCCTGTATCTACAAACCCTGTATCTACAAACTCTGTATCTACAAAACACTGTATCTACAAACACTGTATCTACAAAACCCTGTATCTACAAAACCCTGTATCTACAAAACACTGTATCTACAAACACTGTATCTACAAACCATGTATCTACAAATCACTGTATCTACAAAACACTGTCTCTACAAAACACTGTATCTACAAACCCTGTATCTACAAACACTGTATCTACAAACCATGTATCTACAAACACTGTATCTACAAAACACTGTCTCTACAAAACACTGTATCTACAAACCCTGTATCTACAAACACTGTATCTACAAACCCTGTATCTACAAACCATGTATCTACAAAACACTGTATCTACAAACACTGTATCTACAAAACACTGTATCTATAAAACACTGTATCTACAAACCCTGTATCTACAAACCCTGTATCTACATAACCCTGTATCTACAAACACTGTATCTACAAACACTGTATCTACAAAACCCTGTATCTACAAAACACTGTATCTACAAACTCTGTATCTACAAACCCTGTATCTACACAACCCTGTATCTACAAACCCTGTATCTACAAACCCTGTATCTACAAACCATGTATCTACAAACACTGTATCTACAAACCCTGTATCTACAAACCATGTATCTACAAAACACTGTATCTACAAACCCTGTATCTACAAAACACTGTATCTACATAACCCTGTATCTACAAACACTGTATCTACAAACCATGTATCTACAAATCACTGTATCTACAAAACACTGTCTCTACAAAACACTGTATCTACAAACCCTGTATCTACAATACCCTGTATCTATAAAACACTGTCTCTACAATACCCTGTATCTATAAAACACTGTATCTACAAACCCTGTATCTACAAACACTGTATCGACAAAACACTGTATCTATAAAACACTGTATCTACAAACACTGTATCTACAAACACTGTACCTACAAAACCCTGTATCTACAAAACACTGTATCTACAAACTCTGTATCTACAAACCCTGTATCTACACAACCCTGTATCTACAAACCCTGTATCTACAAACCCTGTATCTACACAACCCTGTATCTACAAACCCTGTATCTACAAACTCTGTATCTACAAAACACTGTATCTACAAACACTGTATCTACAAACACTGTATCTACAAAACCCTGTATCTACAAAACACTGTATCTACAAACTCTGTATCTACAAACCCTGTATCTACATAACCCTGTATCTACAAACCCTGTATCTACAAACCCTGTATCTACACAACCCTGTATCTACAAACCCTGTATCTACAAACCCTGTATCTACAAACTCTGTATCTACAAAACACTGTATCTACAAACACTGTATCTACAAAACCCTGTATCTACAAAACCCTGTATCTACAAAACACTGTATCTACAAACCCTGTATCTACAAACACTGTATCTACAAACACTGTATCTACAAACCATGTATCTACAAATCACTGTATCTACAAACACTGTATCTACAAAACACTGTATCTACAAACCCTGTATCTACACAACTCTGTATCTACAAACCCTGTATCTACACAACCCTGTATCTACAAACCCTGTATCTATAAAACACTGTATCTACATAACCCTGTATCTACACAACCCTGTATCTACAAACACTGTATATACAAACCCTGTATCTACAAACCCTGTATCTATAAAACACTGTATCTACAAACCCTGTATCTACAAACACTGTATCTACAAAACACTGTATCTACAAAACACTGTATCTACAAAACACTGTATCTACAAAACATTGTATCTACAAAACATTGTATCTACAAAACACTGTATCTACAAAACACTGTATCTACAAAACACTGTATCTATATAACCCTGTCTCTACAAACCCTGTATCTACAAAACCCGGTATCTACAAACCCTGTATCTACAAAACACTGTATCTACAAAACACTGTATCTACAAAACCCTGTATCTACAAAACACTGTATCTACAAAACCCTGTATCTACAAACACTGTATCTACAAACACTGTATCTACAAACACTGTATCTACAAAACACTGTATCTACACAACCCTGTATCTACAAACCCCTGTATCTACAAAACCCTGTATCTACAAACACTGTATCTACAAACACTGTATCTACAAAACACTGTATCTACAAAACCCTGTATCTACAAACCCTGTATCTACAATACCCTGTATCTATAAAACACTGTATCTACAAACCCTGTATCTACAAACCCTGTATCTACAAACACTGTATCTACACAACACTGTATCTACATAACCCTGTATGTACAAAACCCAGTATCTACAAACACTGTATCTACAAACCCTGTATCTACAAACCCTGTATCTACAAAACCATGTATCTACAAAACACTGTATCTACAAACACTGTATCCACAAACACTGTATCCACAAACTCTGTATCTACAAACTCTGTATCTACAAACCCTGTATCTACACAACCCTGTATCTACAAAACCCTGTATCTACATAACCCTGTATCTACAAAGCACTGTATCTACAAACCAAGTATCTACAAACACTGTATCTACAAAACCATGTATCTACAAACTCTGTATCTACAAACCCTGTATCTACAAAACAGTGTATCTATAAAACCCTGGTATCTATAAAACCCTGTATCTACAAAACCCTGTATCTACAAAACCCTGTATCTACAAAACCCTGTATCTACAAAACCCTATATCTACAACCACTGTATCTACAAACCCTGTATCTACAAAACACTGTATCTAAAAACCGTGTATCTACTAAACAGTGTATCTACAAAACCCTGTATCTACAAAACACTGTATCTACAAAACACTGTATCTACAAACCCTGTATCTACAATACCCTGTATCTATAAAACACTGTATCTACAAACCCTGTATCTACAAACCATGTATCTACAAACCCTGTATCTACAAAACACTGTATCTACAAACACTGTATCTACAAACCCTGTATCTACACAACCCTGTATCTACAAACCCTGTATCTACAAACCCTGTATCTACACAACCCTGTATCTACAAACCCTGTATCTACAAACTCTGTATCTACAAAACACTGTATCTACAAACACTGTATCTACAAAACCCTGTATCTACAAAACACTGTATCTACAAAACCTGTATCTACAAACACTGTATCTACAAACACTGTATCTGCAAACCCTGTATCTACAAAACACTGTATCTATATAACCTTGTATCTGCAAACACTGTATCTATAAACACTGTATCTACAAACACTGTATCTACAAACACTGTAGCTACAAACACTGTATCTACAAACCCTGTATCTACAAACTCTGTATCTACAAAACACTGTATCTACAAACACTGTATCAACAAACCCTGTATCTACAAACACTGTATCAACAAACCCTGTATCTACAAACACTGTATCTACAAACACTGTATCTACAAACCCTGTATCTACAAACCCTGTATCTACAAAACACTGTATCTACAAACACTGTATCTACAAAACATTGTATCTACAAACACTGTATCTACAAACCCTGTATCTACAAACACTGTATCTACAAACCCTGTATCTACAAACCCTGTATCTACAAAACACTGTATCTACAAAACACTGTATCTACAAACCCTGTATCTACAAACACTGTATCTACAAACCCTGTATCTACAAACACTGTATCTACAAACCCTGTATCTACAAACACTGTATCTACAAAACACTGTATCTACAAACTCTGTATCTACAAAACACTGTATCTACAAAACACTGTATCTACAAAACATTGTATCTACAAAACATTGTATCTACAAAACACTGTATCTACAAAACACTGTATCTACAAAACACTGTATCTATATAACCCTGTCTCTACAAACCCTGTATCTACAAAACCCGGTATCTACAAACCCTGTATCTACAAAACACTGTATCTACAAAACACTGTATCTACAAAACCCTGTATCTACAAAACACTGTATCTACAAAACCCTGTATCTACAAACACTGTATCTACAAACACTGTATCTACAAACACTGTATCTACAAAACACTGTATCTACAAAACCCTGTATCTACAAAACACTGTATCTACAAAACACTGTATCTACAAACCATGTATCTACAAAACACTGTATCTACAAACCCTGTATCTACAAAACACTGTATCTACAAACACTGTATCTACAAAACATTGTATCAACATAACCCTGTATCTACAAACCCTGTATCTACACAACCCTGTATCTACAAACCCCTGTATCTACAAAACCCTGTATCTACAAACACTGTATCTACAAACACTGTATCTACAAAACACTGTATCTACAAAACCCTGTATCTACAAACCCTGTATCTACAAAACCCTGTATCTATAAAACACTGTATCTACAAACCCTGTATCTACAAACCCTGTATCTACACAACCCTGTATCTACAAACCCTGTATCTACAAACACTGTATCTACACAACACTGTATCTACATAACCCTGTATGTACAAAACCCAGTATCTACAAACACTGTATCTACAAACCCTGTATCTACAAACCCTGTATCTACAAAACCATGTATCTACAAAACACTGTATCTACAAACACTGTATCCACAAACACTGTATCCACAAACTCTGTATCTACAAACTCTGTATCTACAAACCCTGTATCTACACAACCCTGTATCTACAAAACCCTGTATCTACATAACCCTGTATCTACAAAGCACTGTATCTACAAACCAAGTATCTACAAACACTGTATCTACAAAACCATGTATCTACAAACTCTGTATCTACAAACCCTGTATCTACAAAACAGTGTATCTATAAAACCCTGGTATCTATAAAACCCTGTATCTACAAAACCCTGTATCTACAAAACCCTGTATCTACAAAACCCTGTATCTACAAAACCCTATATCTACAAACACTGTATCTACAAACCCTGTATCTACAAAACACTGTATCTAAAAACCGTGTATCTACTAAACAGTGTATCTACAAAACCCTGTATCTACAAAACACTGTATCTACAAACCACTGTATCTACAAACCCTGTATCTACAATACCCTGTATCTATAAAACACTGTATCTACAAACCCTGTATCTACAAGCCATGTATCTACAAACCCTGTATCTACAAAACACTGTATCTACAAACACTGTATCTACAAACCCTGTATCTACACAACCCTGTATCTACAAACCCTGTATCTACAAACCCTGTATCTACACAACCCTCTATCTACAAACCCTGTATCTACAAACTCTGTATCTACAAAACACTGTATCTACAAACACTGTATCTACAAAACCCTGTATCTACAAAACACTGTATCTACAAAACCTGTATCTACAAACACTGTATCTACAAACACTGTATCTGCAAACCCTGTATCTACAAAACACTGTATCTATATAACCCTGTATCTGCAAACACTGTATCTACAAACACTGTATCTACAAACACTGTATCTACAAACACTGTATCTACAAACACTGTATCTACAAACCCTGTATCTACAAACTCTGTATCTACAAAACACTGTATCTACAAACACTGTATCAACAAACCCTGTATCTACAAACACTGTATCAACAAACCCTGTATCTACAAAACACTGTATCTACAAAACACTGTATCTACAAACCCTGTATCTACAAACACTGTATCTACAAACCCTGTATCTACAAACACTGTATCTACAAACACTGTATCTACAAAACATTGTATCTACAAACACTGTATCTACAAACCCTGTATCTACAAACACTGTATCTACAAACCCTGTATCTACAAACCCTGTATCTACAAACACTGTATCTACAAACCCTGTATCTACAAACTCTGTATCTACAAAACACTGTATCTACAAACACTGTATCAACAAACCCTGTATCTACAAACACTGTATCTACAAACACTGTATCAACAAACCCTGTATCTACAAACACTGTATCTACAAACACTGTATCTACAAACCCTGTATCTACAAACCCTGTATCTACAAAACACTGTATCTACAAACCCTGTATCTACAAACACTGTATCTACAAACCCTGTATCTACAAAACACTGTATCTACAAACCCTGTATCTACAAACCCTGTATCTACAAAACACTGTATCTACAAACACTGTATCTACAAAACATTGTATCTACAAACACTGTATCTACAAACCCTGTATCTACAAACACTGTATCTACAAACCCTGTATCTACAAACCCTGTATCTACAAAACACTGTATCTACAAAACACTGTATCTACAAACCCTGTATCTACAAACACTGTATCTACAAACCCTGTATCTACAAACACTGTATCTACAAACCCTGTATCTACAAAACATTGTATCTACAAACACTGTATCTACAAACCCTGTATCTACAAACACTGTATCTACAAACATTGTATCTACAAAACACTGTATCTACAAAACACTGTATCTACAAACCCTGTATCTACAAGCACTGTATCTACAAAACCCTGTATCTATAAAACACTGTATCTACAAACCCTGTATCTACAAACCCTGTATCTACAAACACTGTATCTACAAACACTGTATCTACAAACCCTGTATCTACAAACCCTGTATCTACAAACACTGTATCTACAAACACTGTATCTACAAACATTGTATCTACAAAACCCTGTATCTATAAAACACTGTATCTACAAACCCTGTATCTACAAAACACTGTATCTACAAAACACTGTATCTACAAACCCTGTATCTATAAAACACTGCATCTACAAACCCTGTATCTATAAAACACTGTATCTACAAACCCTGTATCTACAAACACTGTATCTACAAAACACTGTATCTACAAACCCTGTATCTACAAACACTGTATCTACAAACACTGTATCTATAAAACACTGTATCTATAAAACACTGTATCTACAAACCCTGTATCTACAAACACTGTATCTACAAACACTGTATCTATAAAACACTGTATCTATAAAACACTGTATCTACAAACCCTGTATCTACAAACACTGTATCTACAAACACTGTATCTACAAACATTGTATCTACAAAACCCTGTATCTATAAAACACTGTATCTACAAACCCTGTATCTACAAAACACTGTATCTACAAAACACTGTATCTACAAACCCTGTATCTATAAAACACTGTATCTACAAACCCTGTATCTACAAACACTGTATCTACAAAACACTGTATCTACAAACCCTGTATCTACAAACACTGTATCTACAAACACTGTATCTACAAACCCTGTATCTACAAACCCTGTATCTACACAACCCCTGTATCTACAAACACTGTATCTACATAACCCTGTATCTACACAACACTGTATCTACAAACACTGTATCTACACAACACTGTATCTACAAAACACTGTATCTACAAACCCTGTATCTACAAACACTGTATCTACAAATCACTGTATCTACAAACACTGTATCTACAAAACATTGTATCAACATAACCCTGTATCTACAAACCCTGTATCTACACAACCCTGTATCTACAAACCCTGTATCTATAAAACACTGTATCTACATAACCCTGTATCTACACAACCCTGTATCTACAAACCCTGTATCTACACAACACTGTATCTACAAACACTGTATCTACAAACACTGTATCTACAAAACACTGTATCTACACAACCCTGTATCTACACAACCCTGTATCTACAAACACTGTATATACAAACCCTGTATCTACAAACACTGTATCTACAAAACACTGTATCTACAAAACATTGTATCTACAAAACATTGTATCTACAAAACACTGTATCTACAAAACCCTGTATCTACAAACACTGTATCTACAAACCCTGTATCTACAAACCCTGTATCTACACAACCCTGTATCTACACAACCTGTATCTACAAACCCTGTATCTACAAACTCTGTATCTACAAACCATGTATCTACAAACACTGTATCTACAAAACACTGTATCTACAAAACATTGTATCTACAAAACACTGTATCTACAAACCCTGTATCTACAAAACACTGTATCTACAAAACACTGTATCTACAAAACACTGTATCTACAAAACACTGTATCTACACAACACTGTATCTACAAAACACTGTATCTACAAAACACTGTATCTACAAACCCTGTATCTACACAACCCTGTATCTACAAACCCTGTATCTACAAACACTGTATCTACAAACCCTGTATCTACACAACCCTGTATCTACAAAACACTGTATCTATAAAACATTGTATCTACAAACACTGTATCTACAAACTCTGTATCTACAAAACACTGTATCTACAAAACACTGTATCTACAAACCATGTATCTACAAAACACTGTATCTACAAACACTGTATCTACAAAACATTGTATCAACAACCCTGTATCTACAAACCCTGTATCTACACAACCCTGTATCTACAAACCCTGTATCTATAAAACACTGTATCTGCATAACCCTGTATCTACACAACCCTGTATCTACAAACACTGTATCTACAAACTCTGTATCTACAAAACACTGTATCTACAAAACATTGTATCTACAAACACTGTATCTACAAACCCTGTATCTATAAAACCCAGTATCTACAAACACTGTATCTACAAAACACTGTATCTACAAACTCTGTATCTACAAACTCTGTATCTACAAACCCTGTATCTACACAACCCTGTATCTACAAAACCCTGTATCTACATAACCCTGTATCTACAAAGCACTGTATCTACAAACCATGTATCTACAAACACTGTATGTACAAAACCCTGTATCTAAAACTCTGTATCTACAAACCCTGTATCTACAAACCCTGTATCTACAAACCCTGCATCTACAAACTCTGTATCTACAAAACACTGTATCTACAAACACTGTATCTACAAACACTGTATCTACAAACCCTGTATCTACAAACCCTGTATTTACATAACCCTGTATCTACAACTGTATCTACAAACCCATTATCTACAAACACTGTATCAACAAACCCTGTATCTACAAACCCTGTATCTACAAAACACTGTTTCTACAAACACTGTATCTACAAAACACTGTATCTACAAACACTGTATCTACAAACACTGTATCTACAAACCCTGTATCTACAAAACACTGTATCTACAAACCCTGTATCTACAAAACACTGTATCTACAAAACACTGTATCTACAAACCCTGTATCTACAAACCCTGTATCTATAAAACACTGTATCTAAAAACACTGTATCTACAAAGCCCTGTATCTACAAAACACTGTATCTACAAACCCTGTATCTACAAACACTGTATCTACAAAGCCCTGTATCTACAAACCCTGTATCTACAAACACTGTATATACAAACACTGTATCTACAAAACACTGTATCTACAAACCCTGTATCTACAAACTCTGTATCTACAAACCCTGTATCTACAAAACAGTGTATCTATAAAACCCTGGTATCTATAAAACCCTGTATCTACAAAACCCTGTATCTACAAAACCCTGTATCTACAAAACCCTATATCTACAAACACTGTATCTACAAACCCTGTATCTACAAAACACTGTATCTACAAACACTGTATCTACAAACCCTGTATCTATAAACACTGTATCTACAAAACACTGTATCTACAAAACACTGTATCTACACAACCCTGTATCTACAAACCCTGTGACTACAAACCCTGTATCTACACAACCCTGTATCTACAAACCCTGTATCTACAAACCCTGTATCTACAAAACACTGTATCTACAAAACACTGTATCTACAAACCATGTATCTACAAAACACTGTATCTACAAACACTGTATCTACAAACACTGTATCTACACAACCCTGTATCTACAAACCCTGTATCTACAAAACCTGTATCTACAAACTCTGTATCTACAAAACACTGTATCGACAAAACCTGTATCTACAAAACACTGTATCTATAAAACCCTGTATCTTCAAAACACTGTATCTACACAACCCTGTATCTACAAAACCCTGTATCTACAAACCCTGTATCTACAAACCCTGTATCTACAAACCCTGTATCTACACAACCCTGTATCTACACAACCCTGTATCTACAAAACACTGTATCGACAAAACCTGTATCTACAAAACATTGTATCTACAAACTCTGTATCTACAAAACACTGTATCTACAAACCCTGTATCTACAAAACCCTGTATCTATAAAACCCTGTATCTACAAAACCCTGTATCTACAAAACCCTGTATCTACAAAACCCTGTATCTACAAACTCTGTATCTACACAACCCTGTATCTTCAAAACACTGTATCTACAAAACCCTGTATCTACAAAACCCTGTATCTACAAAACCCTGTATCTACAAAACACTGTATCTACAAACTCTGTATCTATAAAACCCTGTATCTACAAAACCTGTATCTACAAAACACTGTATCTACAAAACACTGTATCTACAAAACCCTGTATCTACAAAACCCTGTATCTACAAACCCTGTATCTACAAACCCTGTATCTACAAACCCTGTATCTACACAACCCTGTATCTACACAACCCTGTATCTACAAACCCTGTATCTACAAAACACTGTATCGACAAAACCTGTATCTACAAAACATTGTATCTACAAACTCTGTATCTACAAAACACTGTATCTACAAACCCTGTATCTACAAAACCCTGTATCTATAAAACCCTGTATCTACAAAACCCTGTATCTACAAAACCCTGTATCTACAAACTCTGTATCTACACAACCCTGTATCTTCAAAACACTGTATCTACAAAACCCTGTATCTACAAAACCCTGTATCTACAAAACCCTGTATCTACAAAACACTGTATCTACAAACTCTGTATCTATAAAACCCTGTATCTACAAAACCTGTATCTACAAAACACTGTATCTACAAAACACTGTATCTACAAAACCCTGTATCTACAAAACCCGGTATCTACACAACCCTGTATCTATAAAACACTGTATCTACAAACCCTGTATCTACAAACCCTGTATCTACACAACCCTGTATCTACAAACCCTGTATCTACACAACCCTGTATCTAAAAAAAGACATAGGAATGGCGAATGACCCCATTGGGACACCCGCTTGGATAATTATTAATATAGTTAAATTGATTCGATATTACTAGTAAGTTATACTGTGTTGACTATAAACGTCCCCTTGGAAAGGTAAATGGTACAGACAGTAACATAACATAGTGATCAATTATATATTTAAGGTAATATAGTTTTAAACGATTTAAAACAATCTCCTCAAAATAAATTTATTCTGAAATCGGCTTAATTTCCACCATTTCCAACTGTATGGGCAGCTTTAAGCAGACATGGGATCATTGGACCCTTTTTCTATGAGTCGGCAGGCGAAACGGCTACTGTGACGTCAGATCGATACCTTCAAATCCTCAGCAAGAGGTTCATACCAGCACTGAGGAGAAAAGGACATGAACTAAATGGTGTGTGGTATCAGCAAGATGGGGCGGCAACCCACACAGCAAATCGAGTGTTGACCTGGCCAGCAGACACTTTTGGCAATAGGCTGATATCGTTGCGTACTGACATTGAGTGGCCACCTCATTCTCCAGACCTGAACCCGTTAGATTTGTTTACCTTTGGGGCTACCTCAATGACCGTGTTTACACCCCTCTTCCATCTAATCTCCAAGAACTCAATACTGCCATCAACAGGGAAATCAGGAACATCCGGCCAGACACATGCAGGGAGGTGGTGAGGAATTTCAGGGACAGAATTCAGCATGTCATCGAAAAGAAGGGCGGACACCTCGAACACATTCTTTGACTGAAATTATCAATTTTCTGAACAAATTGCAAAATTAGCGAAATATCACTTTCTCATGAATTTCAATATAAGTACTAACAAAAAGATATTTTGTAGGGTTGTTATATATCGTTGTACTGAGCAGATCATTACCTTTCTTATGGTATATACATCGAATTCCTCCATCTATTAAAACATTTTTTATAAAGCGTCAAACTCGGGACATGTTTTTTTGGGACACCCTGTACATGATACAGAAATAACAAAACAGGAAAATAACAATTGAGACATTTATTAATAACCCGTATACAATCCCTAAATACAACACTCGACAGTGACTCATTACACCGTAATACAACCTCAAAACAATAGCAGTATAACGTAATCACACGAAATCGTTGTACAACAAATTAAAACAAATTAAGTTACTGTAATATATTCAGACAAAAAAAAAAACGAAAACATGAATACTCTACAAACAACGATTTTAAATAAATAATCTGAGAGTATTGCACTACACTTCGCCATAGGAACTTAGTGTTGTGCAATCAACCCTGTGTATCAGATGTCTCCAATCCAAGATTCCACGAGACAGTTCAAACATACTATCTCCCTTTACACCTCACAACCAATGTGTGCTGACATTGCACATACAAATATTGTTTACTTAAAAGTATGCTAAAAAGTATGATGACAACAGTAATGTTTTAACCTCTTCATTACGGATGTACAGTTTCCGATATTTTTTCTCGGTAACATGAATGAGAAGTGTGTGAAGTTCCAGCGTCCGACTATGTGGAGGCGTACAGGTTTAAAACATAAATTTTTTTTTTTTAAATTACAGAATCAACCCTATGCATGTACTATTTCACACAACGTGTTGAAATATTCGTGAAACTTCCTTGTAAGATAGAATTGCACACTTATCATTCACCTAGGCGGTCAGGCTTCGGTTCCCCGATCAGACTGAATAAGTATGTGGTCACCTGCCCGATCACGTGGGTTTTCTCCGTATTCCCTGGTTTTCTTCCCCAGTAAGATCCCTCGCGCGCTTCCATCCGGGCCAACAAGAGTGATTAATACCAGTTGATATTACTCATTTTGCAATTGTTGTAAAATAAATAATTTACATTTTAGAATGAAACTTACATCATCTTTAAATATCTTAACAGTACAAAATATATCTAACTTATTACAGCCTACTTCGATCCTACACTGTAAATGTTAATTGGTTTATACTGTCTTCTTTCGTTTGTAAATGTTTTGTCTTTAATCTTCGCATCATCTTTTTTGTCGCTGTTATCGGAAAATTTGTTGGTGCTGGTTTCAAAATCGACGGTACCTGGGCAACCATAAAATCTCCGAAAATCGGTTGTCTGTCCATCAACACTGGTTCATGTTTCAATCGTTTCCTGAATATTTCCAACTGCTTCGATCCTGAGAGAAAAGGTGAAAATGTGTTATAACAGTGTTTGATTATGTTGTCGGCTTTATGCTTTTGAATCAAAATATCAACTCAGCTTTTCATCAACTGGATACATGTTTTTTTAGATATTTATAAATACAAACCTTTAGTTGTCTTCCCCAATGAGTTGAAGGTGTCCATGTCACTTGGTCTGACTTGACCGTCCTGACGAAGTGCGCCCCACACCCTCAACATATCTTCCGAAGGGGCCTTGGTCGCCCTTATGGATTTTACTTGGTACTTGAGCGGTGAACTGTATGGGTAATTTATTAGTACCAAGCATATATATAACTGCATTTTGTCGGGGAAATGGTACATAGAATACTTTTGAATTGTCCTTTCAACTTCAAGATAATCACTACATTAATTTCGTGGGGAAAATGATTTTACAAAAAATAGTCTTATGTAAAATAGCATGATCTGAAATAAGCATATTTAAATTGTTGACATACTTACAATGTTTGAAAACGTCTACTTATGTCTTTCCGTGTCGATACGATCACGTGCCTCAATAGATTACTACATGCAACGTTCATGGTTTACTATTATATCTGACCTCTCGTGTATCGTGGTTACAGACAGAAGTGTTCAGTCAAAATAAGCCTAATGGCTTAGTACACAACAGCCTGAATATAAACACTGAATGAACAACGGAAATGATCGTACGATATCGCGTGTCAAGTTAAGCAGCCTCTAAATATGTTGGGGTTTTCCTTCCCTGTCGTGAAGGGTGGACACGTGCGGATATTAACAGAAACTCGGGATATCATTTTATAAACATGTTCTATGTATAGAATTCTGGTAATGTTTCCAGTTTACAGCAGGAAAGCTAAATGCTAGCTAAGCAATTAGCTTATTTTATGCTCGTAACTCATATCAAGGTCTTTTCTTTAATTCTTTTTCGTGTCTTTATTTTGTATAATTTAATGGTACGTGACTCTTTAATTATGCCAATATTTCTAGGATAATATTTATGGGAACATGTATCCTTAATACTGGTAGCTATTAATTTCTCATTGGCTGCTGATGACGGAATTCAATATCTGACTTCTGATTGGTTGAATTGGCCTGAGGGGACGCATCCCTTTTCTCCCTTCAGCAGCCATATTGGATTTATTAGATCACACATACATACTGGCAAAGTTTTTTCAAACCCACCCTCATCCTCCCCTTGTTTGGGGTTGCAATAAATAAGTGGTACTAGATTGTCACATTGATAATTGATATGATGAAAATGTTGTAGTTTATTATGTGTTGATTATATTCGTGTAGCGGGTGCCATATTGGCGACATGTATTATTCCTTTAATGTTGTTTAATGTTTATGTACAAGTTAATTCAATTTTTTCAAATGTACACCCTACTTTCAGTTCAGTCCACGGTTTTCCAGAGTTTTTCATATCGTCTTTTTATCTCTGGGTTTTAGCCCAGGACTGGATCTTTATGTCATGTTTTGTGGCGGTTTTCAACCCTACTAAGGCTAGCATGGCGGCGGTTTTTATGTCAACCCTTTGCAATCATAAACAATCATTTCATGTTAGAAGCCACTAGGTGGCTTTCTCAGTAATAAATTTAAATGTCACCCTGGTGGGTGGCCATTTCAATTTCATATACTTGTCGGAGTTATTCTTGATATATGTGGAGGGGCATCAATATAGATTTATTTTTATATGTCTGTACATAAAGACGGTAACATAGAAACCAATTAAAATGAAACTAGAAATAGTGGGATTTAAATCTAACATTGTGTTTGTGTGGGTTTTTTAAATAAAGAAGACATCATAATTGATACCAGCCCATGTTAATGTTGCAATAATGCACCGTCACGTGATCTACATTCCTAGATTATAAGCAAACAGTGGAAATCCCAGAACTGATATACCTGGGATTTTGGTAGCCGTCAGTGACTGGCGGCCGTAGTAACTATAACGGGGATTTCCTTACGATATACTGATAGCATTATTATTGTCGTTAATGCAATACTCTCAATCTGACTTATTTAGGATTGAGGGAAGATGTTACATAGGATGGCTAGATAAGGATATTGTATTTTATCAAAAGTTTGTTATTTACGTGTGGTTGTGTATTGTAACTGTACCCTGATGTATTGGCGTGTTGTGTATGTGTTTATCAATAGAACAAACCCGTACACTATCTCCCAAACAAACACGTACACTATCTCCCAAACAAACACGTACACAATCTCCCAAACACGTACACAATCTCCCAAACACGTACACAATCTCCTAAACAAACCCGTACACTATCTCCCAAACAAACACGTACACAATCTCCCAAACAAACACGTACACAATCTCCCAAACAAACACGTACACAATCTCCCTAACAAACACGTACACTATCTCCCAAACAAACACGTACGCAATATCCCAAACATGTACACTATCTCCCAAACAAACACGTACACTATCTCCCAAACAAACACGTACGCAATATCCCAAACACGTACACTATCTCCCAAACAAACACGTACACTATCTCCCAAACAAACACGTACACTATCTCCCAAACAAACACGTACGCAATATCCCAAACACGTACACAATCTCCCAAGCAAACACGTACACAATCTCCCAAACAAACACGTACACTATCTCCCAAACAAACACGTACACAATATCCCAAACACGTACACAATCTCCCAAACAAACACGTACACAAACTCCCAAAAAAAACACGTACACTATCTCCCAAACAAACACGTACATAATCTCCCAAACAAACACGTACACAATATCCCAAACACGTACACTATCTCCCAAACAAACACGTACACTATCTCCCAAACAAACACGTACACTATCTCCCAAACAAACACGTACACTATCTCCCAAACAAACACGTACACAATCTCCCAAACAAACACGTACAATATCTCCCAAACAAACACGTACACTATCTCCCATACAAACACGTACACTATCTCCCAAACAAACACGTACACAATCTCTCAAACAAACACGTACAAAAGCTCCCAAACAAACACGTACACAATCTCCTCAACAAACACGTACACTATCTCCCAAACAAACACGTACACAATCTCACAAACACGTACACTATCTCCCAAACAAACACGTACATAATCTCACAAGCAAACACGTACACAATCTCACAAACAAACACGTACACTATCTCACAAACACGTACACAATCTCACAAACAAACACGTACACTATCTCCCAAACAAACACGTACACTATCTCACAAACAAACACGTACACTATCTCACAAACAAACACGTACACTATCTCACAAACAAACACGTACACTATCTCACAAACAAACACGTACACTATCTCACAAACAAACACGTACACAATCTCCTAAACAAACACGTACACAATCTCCCAAACAACCACGTACACTATCTCACAAACACGTACACAATCTCCCAAACAAACACGTACACAAACTCCTAAACAAACACGTACACAATCTCCCAAACAAACACGTACACTATCTCCCAAACAAACACGTACACAATTTCACAAACAAACACGTACACTATCTCCCAAACACGTACACTATCTCCCAAACAAACACGTACACAATCTCCCAAACAAACATATACACTATCTACCAAACAAACACGTACACAAGCTCCCAAACACGTACACAATCTCTCAAACAAACACGTACACAATCTCCCAAACAAACACGTACACAATCTCCCAAACACGTACACTATCTCCCAAACAAACACATACACAATCTCACAAACAAACACGTACACTATCTCACAAACACGTACACTATCTCCTAAACTTACACGTACACAATCTCCCAAACAAACACGTACACTATCTCCCAAACAAACACGTACAAAATCTCCAAAACACGTACACTATCTCCCAAACAAACACGTACACAATATCCCAAACACGTACACTATCTCCCAAACACGTACACAATCTCCCAAACAAACACGTACACAATCTCCCAAACAAACACGTACACAATCTCCCAAACAAACACGTACACAAACTCCCAAACAAACACGTACACTATCTCCCAAACAAACACGTACACTATCTCCCAAACAAACACGTACACAATCTCCCAAACACGTACACAATCTCCCAAACAAACACGTACACAATCTCCCAAACACGTACACTATCTCCCAAACACGTACACAATCTCCCAAACAAACACGTACACTATCTCCCAAACAAACACGTACACAATCTCCTAAACAAACACGTACACAAACTCCCAAACAAACACGTACACTATCTCCCAAACAAACACGTACACTATCTCCCAAACAAACACGTACACTATCTCCCAAACAAACACGTACACAATCTCCCAAACAAACACGTACACAATCTCCCAAACAAACATATACACTATCTACCAAACAAACACGTCCACAATCTCACAAACAAACACGTACACTATCTCCCAAACAAACAAATACATACACGATTATCCATAACCCAAACTAACAAACACACACACTCTCTAGATTATCCATAACCCTAACAAACACACACACAAAATCAAATACACATACTGATATGAGGTATAGAGAAAAACATATTAACAACATAATATATACAATTAAAGTAGTGTTCGTAGTTAATACATGGCACTGTTTCAAAATAAAACATTTTTATTTTTATCAAGGACATATAATGTTATTAAGTATTCTGATAAAAGTAACAGTTTGATTAGTGTTTTAACTTTAGTTATATTCATGAGTTCGTTAAAATTAATGATATTTGGTCTTGACCAACAGTATTTGTCTATATATAAAATTCTATGAGCAGATGATATTGTACATTCAAGTAGATAATGACATTCATCACCAATTTGTTGACGTTTACAATGTGAACATGTTCTTTCCTTATACTGAAGCTGGTGCCGTCTGCAAGTTTCAACAATAAATTGATGGTTAGTTGTAGGAAATTAACAAAAAATATGACTCTATCTTTATCAAAGTAGGTAAGTAACTTACAGTTATCCTTAAAAACTCTATAACATATAGCCTGTGATGAATTGTGTACATCACTCTGCCATTACAGTTATCCTTAAAAACTCGATTACATATAGCCTTTGAGGAATTGTGTACTTCACTCTGCCATTTCTGTAAGTACTAGTCATAAAGTCTTAACTTAATAAAATGTTTTAGCCATAATGGATTACATTCAGAAGAATATTGTATATCCCATAAGTAACTCACCCCACATTCATTTAAAACACGTTTAACAAAACTTATGTATGGAACAGCTTTGTCATCAAACGGATGACAGTAACAAAGACGTTTATACAGTTTACTATTCATGATTGTCCATTTAAACCAAACAAACACACACATGATTATCAATCTCCCGAACAAACGCACATGATTGTCAATCTTACATAAAACCCACGTTATACATGTTTATATAGGCTGAATGATTAAGATATTTAATATGCAATGTCGCAAGTATTGGTTGTGAAATGTAAAGGAAGCGCGATTGAAAATTCGTGATATTTTATGTAAACTTGGATCGAGAATATAATATTAATATCAATCACGAATTAACAACATACAAATGTATATATATCGTAATCTAACACCAATATAAGTATATATTGTAAGATTTAAAATCCAAGTATTTCTAGTTTCATATTAATATGTTTCTATGTTACCATCATTATGTACAGATATATAAAAATAAACATGGTATTTCTAAACTCTATATATAGCTTTTCTGCTGTAAACTGGAAAAATTGCCAGAATTCTATACAAACAACATGTTTATCAATTGATATTCTGAGTTTTAGTTAATATTCGCACGTGTCCATCCCTTCAAGGCAGGGAAGGAAAACCCCAACATATTTAGAGGCTGCTTAACTTGACACGCGATATCGTACGATCATTTCCGTTTTTCATTCATTGTTTATATTCAGGCTGTTGTGTACTAAGCCATTAGGCTCATTTTGACTGAACACTTCTGTCTGTAACCACGATATACGAGAGAGCTCAGATATAATATTAAACCATGAACGCTACATGTAGTAATCTATTGAGGCACGTGATCTTATCGACACGGAAAGACATCAGTAGACGTTTTCAAACATTGTAACTATGTCAACTATTAAAGTGTTCTTATTGTGGTTATATTGGTATCACTGAGGATACTGGTTGAAATTCTGTTTTTTCATTGTATAGCAAAGTCTACCGTGGTAGCTTAAAAGTTCTCCCATAAGCAATGTTTTGATTGGTAAAATCAGTGATAGTTTACACACGTACACACACTAGATTACCCATAACCCAAACAAGCACACACTATCTAGATTACCCATAACCCAAACAAACACACACTATCTAGATTACCCATAACCCAAACAAACACACACTATCTAGATTATCCGTAACCCAAACAAACACAAACTATCTAGATTGTCTGTAACCCAAACAAACACACACTATCTAGATTATACATAACCAAAACAAACACACACACTATCTAGATTACCCATAACCCAAACAAACAAACACTATCTAGATTACTCATAACCCAAACAAACACACACTATCTAGATTATACATAACCCAAGCAAACACACGTTATCTAGATTACTCATAACCCAAACAAACACACACTATCTAGATTATCTGTAACCCAAACAAACACACACTATCTTGATTATCCGTAACCCAAACAAACACACACTATCAAGATTATCCGTACCCCAAACAAACACACACTATCTAGATTATCCGTAACCCAAACAAACACACACTATCTAGATTATCCCTAACCCAAACAAACACACACTATCTTGATTATCCCTAACCCAAACAAACACACACTATCTAGATTATCCGTAACCCAAACAAATACACACTATCTAGATTATACATAAACCAAACAAACACACAATATCTTGATTATCCGTAACCCAAACAAACACACACTATCTAGATTATACTTTACCCAAACAAACACACACTATCTAGATTATCCGTAACCCAAACAAACACACACTATCTAGATTATCCGTAACCCAAACAAACACACACTATCTAGATTATCCGTAACCCAAACAAACAAACACATAAAATCAAATACAAAAGTAACAGTTTGATTAGTGTTTTAACTTTAGTTATATTCATGAGTTCGTTAAAATTAATGATATTTGGTCTTGACCAACAGTATTTGTCTATAAGCAGACGATATTGTACATTCAAGTAAATCATGAAATTCATCACCAATTTGTTGACGATTACAATGTGAACATGTTCTTTCCTTACACTCAATCTGATAAATTGATGGTTAGTTGTACGAAATTAACGAAAAAATGACTCTATCTTTATCAAAGTATGTAAATAACTTTTAAAATGACAGTTATCCTTAAAAACTCTATAACATATAGCCTTTGATGAATTGTGTCCATCACTCTGCCATTTCTGTAAGTACTGGTCATAAAGTCTTAACTTAATAAAATGTTTTAGCCATAGTGGATTACATTCAGAAGACTATTATATATCCCATAAGTAACTCATCCCGCATTCATTTAAAACACGTTTAACAAAACTTATGTATAGAAAAGGTTTGTCATCAAACGGATGACAGTAACAAAGACGTTTTTACAGTTTACTATTCATGATTGTCTATTTAACTCAAACAAACACACACATGATTATCAATCTTCCGAACAAACGCACATGACTGTCAATCTTACATAAAACCCGCGTTATACATGTTTATATAGGCTGAATGATTAAGATAATATTTAATATGCAATGTCGCATGTATTGGTTGTGAAATGTAAAGGAAGCGCGATTGAAAATTCGTGATATTTTATGTAAACTTGGATCGAGAATGTGATATTAATATCAATCACGAATTAACAACATACAAATGTATATATATCGTAATCTAACACCAATATAAGTATATATTGTAAGATTTAAAATCCAAGTATTTCTAGTTTCATATTAATATGTTTCTATGTTACCATCATTATGTACAGATATATAAAAATAAACATGGTATTTCTAAACTCTATATATAGTTTTTCTGCTGTAAACTGGAAAAATTGCCAGAATTCTATACAAACAACATGTTTATAAATTGATATTCAGATTTTTACTTAACATTCGCACGTGTCCATCCTTCACGACACGGAAGGAAAACCCCAACATATTTAGAGGCTGCTTAACTTGACACGCGATATCGTACGATCATTTCCGTTTTTCATTCATTGTTTATATTCAGGCTGTTGTGTTCTAAGCCATTAGGCTCATTTTGACTGAACACTTCTGTCTGTAACCACGATATACGAGAGAGCTCAGATATAATATTAAACCATGAACGCTACATGTAGTAATCTATTGAGGCACGTGATCTTATCGACACGGAAAGACATCAGTAGACGTTTTCAAACATTGTAACTATGTCAACTATTAAAGTGTTCTTATTGTGGTTATATTGGTATCACTGAGGATACTGGTTGAAATTCTGTTAATTTCATTGTATAGCAAAGTCTACCGTGGTAGCTTAAAAGTTCTCCCATAAGCAATGTTTTGATTGGTAAAATCAGTGATAGTTTACACACGTACACACACTAGATTACCCATAACCCAAACAAGCACACACTATCTAGATTACCCATAACCCAAACAAACACACACTATCTAGATTACCCATAACCCAAACAAACACACACTATCTAGATTATCCGTAACCCAAACAAACACAAACTATCTAGATTGTCTGTAACCCAAACAAACACACACTATCTAGATTATACATAACCAAAACAAACACACACACTATCTAGATTACCCATAACCCAAACAAACAAACACTATCTAGATTACTCATAACCCAAACAAACACACACTATCTAGATTATACATAACCCAAGCAAACACACGTTATCTAGATTACTCATAACCCAAACAAACACACACTATCTAGATTATCTGTAACCCAAACAAACACACACTATCTTGATTATCCGTAACCCAAACAAACACACACTATCAAGATTATCCGTACCCCAAACAAACACACACTATCTAGATTATCCGTAACCCAAACAAACACACACTATCTAGATTATCCCTAACCCAAACAAACACACACTATCTTGATTATCCCTAACCCAAACAAACACACACTATCTAGATTATCCGTAACCCAAACAAATACACACTATCTAGATTATACATAAACCAAACAAACACACACTATCTTGATTATCCGTAACCCAAACAAACACACACTATCTAGATTATACTTTACCCAAACAAACACACACTATCTAGATTATCCGTAACCCAAACAAACACACACTATCTAGATTATCCGTAACCCAAACAAACACACACTATCTAGATTATCCGTAACCCAAACAAACACACACCATCTAGATTATACTTTACCCAAACAAACACACACTATCTAGATTATCCGTAACCCAAACAAACACACACTATCTAGATTATCCGTAACCCAAACAAACACACACTATCTAGATTATCCGTAACCCAAACAAACAAACACACACTATCTAGATTATCCGTAACCCAAACAAACAAACACATAAAATCAAATACAAAAGTAACAGTTTGATTAGTGTTTTAACTTTAGTTATATTCATGAGTTCGTTAAAATTAATGATATTTGGTCTTGACCAACAGTATTTGTCTATAAGCAGACGATATTGTACATTCAAGTAAATCATGAAATTCATCACCAATTTGTTGACGATTACAATGTGAACATGTTCTTTGCTTACACTCAATCTGATAAATTGATGGTTAGTTGTACGAAATTAACGAAAAAATGACTCTATCTTTATCAAAGTATGTAAATAACTTTTAAAATGACAGTTATCCTTAAAAACTCTATAACATATAGCCTTTGATGAATTGTGTCCATCACTCTGCCATTTCTGTAAGTACTGGTCATAAAGTCTTAACTTAATAAAATGTTTTAGCCATAGTGGATTACATTCAGAAGAATATTATATATCCCATAAGTAACTCATCCCGCATTCATTTAAAACACGTTTAACAAAACTTATGTATAGAAAAGGTTTGTCATCAAACGGATGACAGTAACAAAGACGTTTTTACAGTTTACTATTCATGATTGTCTATTTAACTCAAACAAACACACACATGATTATCAATCTTCCGAACAAACGCACATGATTGTCAATCTTACATAAAACCCGCGTTATACATGTTTATATAGGCTGAATGATTAAGATAATATTTAATATGCAATGTCGCATGTATTGGTTGTGAAATGTAAAGGAAGCGCGATTGAAAATTCGTGATATTTTATGTAAACTTGGATCGAGAATGTGATATTAATATCAATCACGAATTAACAACATACAAATGTATATATATCGTAATCTAACACCAATATAAGTATATATTGTAAGATTTAAAATCCAAGTATTTCTAGTTTCATATTAATATGTTTCTATGTTACCATCATTATGTACAGATATATAAAAATAAACATGGTATTTCTAAACTCTATATATAGTTTTTCTGCTGTAAACTGGAAAAATTGCCAGGATTCTATACAAACAACATGTTTATAAATTGATATTCAGATTTTTACTTAACATTCGCACGTGTCCATCCTTCACGACACGGAAGGAAAACCCCAATATATTTAGAGGCTGCTTAACTTGACACGCGATATCGTACGATCATTTCCGTTTTTCATTCATTGTTTATATTCAGGCTGTTGTGTACTAAGCCATTAGGCTCATTTTGACTGAACACTTCTGTCTGTAACCACGATATACGAGAGAGCTCAGATATAATATTAAACCATGAACGCTACATGTAGTAATCTATTGAGGCACGTGATCTTATCGACACGGAAAGACATCAGTAGACGTTTTCAAACATTGTAACTATGTCAACTATTAAAGTGTTCTTATTGTGGTTATATTGGTATCACTGAGGATACTGGTTGAAATTCTGTTAATTTCATTGTATAGCAAAGTCTACCGTGGTAGCTTAAAAGTTCTCCCATAAGCAATGTTTTGATTGGTAAAATCAGTGATAGTTTACACACGTACACACACTAGATTACCCATAACCCAAACAAGCACACACTATCTAGATTACCCATAACCCAAACAAACACACACTATCTAGATTACCCATAACCCAAACAAACACACACTATCTAGATTATCCGTAACCCAAACAAACACAAACTATCTAGATTGTCTGTAACCCAAACAAACACACACTATCTAGATTATACATAACCAAAACAAACACACACACTATCTAGATTACCCATAACCCAAACAAACAAACACTATCTAGATTACTCATAACCCAAACAAACACACACTATCTAGATTATACATAACCCAAGCAAACACACGTTATCTAGATTACTCATAACCCAAACAAACACACACTATCTAGATTATCTGTAACCCAAACAAACACACACTATCTTGATTATCCGTAACCCAAACAAACACACACTATCAAGATTATCCGTACCCCAAACAAACACACACTATCTAGATTATCCGTAACCCAAACAAACACACACTATCTAGATTATCCCTAACCCAAACAAACACACACTATCTTGATTATCCCTAACCCAAACAAACACACACTATCTAGATTATCCGTAACCCAAACAAATACACACTATCTAGATTATACATAAACCAAACAAACACACACTATCTTGATTATCCGTAACCCAAACAAACACACACTATCTAGATTATACTTTACCCAAACAAACACACACTATCTAGATTATCCGTAACCCAAACAAACACACACTATCTAGATTATCTAGATTATCCGTAACCCAAACAAACACACACTATCTAGATTATCCGTAACCCAAACAAACACACACCATCTAGATTATACTTTACCCAAACAAACACACACTATCTAGATTATCCGTAACCCAAACAAACACACACTATCTAGATTATCCGTAACCCAAACAAACACACACATAAAATCAAATACAAAAGTAACAGTTTGATTAGTGTTTTAACTTTAGTTATATTCATGAGTTCGTTAAAATTAATGATATTTGGTCTTGACCAACAGTATTTGTCTATAAGCAGACGATATTGTACATTCAAGTAAATCATGAAATTCATCACCAATTTGTTGACGATTACAATGTGAACATGTTCTTTCCTTACACTCAATCTGATAAATTGATGGTTAGTTGTACGAAATTAACGAAAAAATGACTCTATCTTTATCAAAGTATGTAAATAACTTTTAAAATGACAGTTATCCTTAAAAACTCTATAACATATAGCCTTTGATGAATTGTGTCCATCACTCTGCCATTTCTGTAAGTACTGGTCATAAAGTCTTAACTTAATAAAATGTTTTAGCCATAGTGGATTACATTCAGAAGAATATTATATATCCCATAAGTAACTCATCCCGCATTCATTTAAAACACGTTTAACAAAACTTATGTATAGAAAAGGTTTGTCATCAAACGGATGACAGTAACAAAGACGTTTTTACAGTTTACTATTCATGATTGTCTATTTAACTCAAACAAACACACACATGATTATCAATCTTCCGAACAAACGCACATGATTGTCAATCTTACATAAAACCCGCGTTATACATGTTTATATAGGCTGAATGATTAAGATAATATTTAATATGCAATGTCGCATGTATTGGTTGTGAAATGTAAGGAAGCGCGATTGAAAATTCGTGATATTTTATGTAAACTTGGATCGAGAATGTGATATTAATATCAATCACGAATTAACAACATACAAATTTATATATATCGTAATCTAACACCAATATAAGTATATATTGTAAGATTTAAAATCCAAGTATTTCTAGTTTCATATTAATATGTTTCTATGTTACCATCATTATGTACAGATATATAAAAATAAACATGGTATTTCTAAACTCTATATATAGTTTTTCTGCTGTAAACTGGAAAAATTGCCAGAATTCTATACAAACAACATGTTTATAAATTGATATTCAGATTTTTACTTAACATTCGCACGTGTCCATCCTTCACGACACGGAAGGAAAACCCCAACATATTTAGAGGCTGCTTAACTTGACACGCGATATCGTACGATCATTTCCGTTTTTCATTCATTGTTTATATTCAGGCTGTTGTGTACTAAGCCATTAGGCTCATTTTGACTGAACACTTCTGTCTGTAACCACGATATACGAGAGAGCTCAGATATAATATTAAACCATGAACGCTACATGTAGTAATCTATTGAGGCACGTGATCTTATCGACACGAAAAGACATCAGTAGACGTTTTCAAACATTGTAAGTATGTCAACTATTAAAGTGTTCTTATTGTGGTTATATCAATTCAGATAATGTTATTTTACATCAGATAATTTCCCCATGATATCAATATTTTAATTATCTTGAATTGAAAGGACAATTTAAAATAGCCTTATATGTTGATAGGACGTTAAACAATAATAAACCAAACCAGACAATCGCTATTCTATGTACCATTTCCCGACAAAACATTGCTATGTATATTTGTTATTAGTAAATTAACTCTGAATATTTTACTCATACAGTTCACCGCTCAAGTACCAAGTAAAATCCATAAGGGCGACCACGCCCCCCTCGGAAGATATGTTGAGGGTGTTGGGCGCACTTCGTCAGGACGGTCAATTCAGACCACGTGACAAGGATACCTTCAACACAGTGGGGAAGACAATTAAAGGTTTGTATTTTCAAATATCTAAATAATATATATCCAGTTCTAGATACAGTTGATATTAAATCTAAAGCAGAAAGAAACAACATAATCAAACACTGTTATAACACATTTTCACCTTTTCTCTCAGGATCGAAGCAGTTGGAAATATTCAGGAAACTATTAAAACATGAACCAGTGTTATTGGACAGACAACCAATTTTCGGAGATTTTATGGTTGCCCAGGTGCCGTCGATTTTGAAACCAGCACCAACAAATTTACCGATAACAGCGACAAAAAAGATGATGCGAAGATTAAAGACAAAACGTTTACAAACAAAAGAAGACAGTATAAACCAATTAACATTTACAGTGTAGGGTAGAAAGTAGGCTGTAATAGGTTAGAGATGTTGTGTACCGTTAACAGTAACATGAACTTTTAGGATGATGTAAGTTTCATTCTAAAATGTAAATTATTTATTTTACAACAATTTCAAAATGAAATGTATCAACTGGTATTAATCACTCTTGTCGGCCCGGATTGAAGCGCGCGAGGGATCTTACTGAGGAATGAAACCAGGGAATACGGAGAAACCCGACGTGATCGGGCAGGTGACCACATACTTATTCAGTCTGATCGGGGAACCGAAGCCTGACCGCCTAGGTAACCATAAGTGTGCAATTCTATCTTACAAGGAACTTTCACAAATAGTTTTGATGTAGTGTTTTAAAACAGTACAATAATGGGATACAACCAAGGGTGAGGTTGAACAGTTATGTACGTCTATGTTAAATCTTCTTTACAAGACACCGTTAAAGCGATCATATCAGATACATATAGCCAATATATTTATATATTTACATGCCCATGTTTGTTTTATTAAGTATGATAAGGAAGCATTTAATGACGGGGAAGTTATATTATCAATCTATACGCCTGCTCTCCACACTTCTAGTGTGTGTTAACGGGGGACCATACCGGAGACTGTACATCCGTACTGAGGAGGTTAAACAAATCTAGGGGGTTCTCTGATTGTTTACAAACATTATTCTTGTCAGGGTATAGTGTAAACATACTTTTCTGTAAATAGTATTATTGGTTGTGAGGTGTAAAGGGAGATAACCATGATTTGATTTTATCTTCAATAGAAAACATCGCCGTTAGTGATTGTACTATGTACTTATGGCGATGTTCAGTGTAATCAGCCGGTGGTATCCGGTGGATTGAAGAGTGGAAATAATTGCGTGTGTCTTTTGGGATTTCATATATATAAACTTCTAGATTATTTGTTTGAAATAGTTGTTTGTAAAGTATTCATGTTTTCGTTTTTTTTTTTTTTTGTCTGAATATATTATAGTAACTTGGTTGTAAAACGATTGATTTCGTGTGATTATGTTATACCGTTTTTTTTTTTTGAGGTTGTATTACGGTGTAATGAGTCACTGTCGAGTGTTGTATTTAGGGATTGTATACGGGTGATCAATAAATGTCTCACTTGTTATTTTCCTGTTTTGTTATTTCTGTATCATGTATATGATCGAAATTAAGCCGATTTCAGAATATTTTGAGGAGATTGTTTTAAATCGTTTAAAACTATATTACTCCTAGATAGAATTGATCGCTATGTTACTATCTATTGTCAGTGTAGTTTATAGGAGATATATATAGAGGATATCTAACCATGTTTTCAGTAATACCAAATGTATTTCTCGAGTTGTGAAATTTATTTGGTATCACTGAAGATACTGGTTGAAATTCTGTTAATTTCATTGTATAGCAAAGTCTACCGTGGTAGCTTAAAAGTTCTCCCATAAGCAATGTTTTGATTGGTAAAATCAGTGATAGTTTACACACGTACACACACTAGATTACCCATAACCCAAACAAGCACACACTATCTAGATTACCCATAACCCAAACAAACACACACTATCTAGATTACCCATAACCCAAACAAACACACACTATCTAGATTACCCATAACCCAAACAAACACACACTATCTAGATTATCCGTAACCCAAACAAACACAAACTATCTAGATTGTCTGTAACCCAAACAAACACACACTATCTAGATTATACATAACCAAAACAAACACACACACTATCTAGATTACCCATAACCCAAACAAACAAACACTATCTAGATTACTCATAACCCAAACAAACACACACTATCTAGATTATACATAACCCAAGCAAACACACGTTATCTAGATTACTCATAACCCAAACAAACACACACTATCTAGATTATCTGTAACCCAAACAAACACACACTATCTTGATTATCCGTAACCCAAACAAACACACACTATCAAGATTATCCGTACCCCAAACAAACACACACTATCTAGATTATCCGTAACCCAAACAAATACACACTATCTAGATTATACATAAACCAAACAAACACACACTATCTTGATTATCCGTAACCCAAACAAACACACACTATCAAGATTATCCGTAACCCAAACAAACACACACTATCTAGATTATACTTTACCCAAACAAACACACACTATCTAGAGTATCCGTAACCCAAACAAACACACACTATCTAGATTATCCGTAACCCAAACAAACAAACACATAAAATCAAATACAAAAGTAACAGTTTGATTAGTGTTTTAACTTTAGTTATATTCATGAGTTCGTTAAAATTAATGATATTTGGTCTTGACCAACAGTATTTGTCTATAAGCAGACGATATTGTACATTCAAGTAAATCATGAAATTCATCACCAATTTGTTGACGATTACAATGTGAACATGTTCTTTCCTTACACTCAATCTGATAAATTGATGGTTAGTTGTACGAAATTAACGAAAAAATGACTCTATCTTTATCAAAGTATGTAAATAACTTTTAAAATGACAGTTATCCTTAAAAACTCTATAACATATAGCCTTTGATGAATTGTGTCCATCACTCTGCCATTTCTGTAAGTACTGGTCATAAAGTCTTAACTTAATAAAATGTTTTAGCCATAATGGATTACATTCAGAAGAATATTATATATCCCATAAGTAACTCATCCCGCATTCATTTAAAACACGTTTAACAAAACTTATGTATAGAAAAGGTTTGTCATCAAACGGATGACAGTAACAAAGACGTTTCTACAGTTTACTATTCATGATTGTCTATTTAACTCAAACAAACACACACATGATTATCAATCTTCCGAACAAACGCACATGATTGTCAATCTTACATAAAACCCACGTTATACATGTTTATATAGGCTGAATGATTAAGATAATATTTAATATGCAATGTCGCATGTATTGGTTGTGAAATGTAAAGGAAGCGCGATTGGAAATTCGTGATATTTTATGTAAACTTGGATCGAGAATGTGATATTAATATCAATCACGAATTAACAACATACAAATGTATATATATCGTAATCTAACACCAATATAAGTATATATTGTAAGATTTAAAATCCAAGTATTTCTATTTTCATTTTAAAAGGTTTCTATGTTACCATCATTATGTACAGATATATAAAAATAAACATGGTATTTCTAAACTCTATATATAGTTTTTCTGCCTAAAACTGGAAAAATTGCCAGAATTCTATACAAACAACATGTTTATCAAATGATATTCCGAGTTTCTGTTAATATCCGCACGTGTCCACCCTTCACGGCACGGAAGGAAAACCCCAACATATTTAGAGGCTGCTTAACTTGACACGCGATATCGTGCGATCATTTCTGTTTTTCATTCATTGCTTATTCAAGCTGTTGTGTACTAAGCCATTAGGCTTATTTTGACTGAACACTTCTGTCTGTAACCACGATATACGAGAGAGCTCAGATCTAATTGTAAACCATGAACGCTTCATGTAGTAATCTATTGAGGCACGTGATCGTATCGACACGGAAAGACATCAGTAGACGTTTTCAAACATTGTAAGTATGTCAACTAATAAAGTGTTCTTATTGTGATTATATTATTTCAGATTATGTTAATTTACATCAGATAATTCCCCCATGATATCAATATTTTAATTATCTTGAATTGAAAGGACAATTTAAAATAGCCCTAGATGTTGATAGGACGTTAAACAATTATCAACCAAACAAAACAAAAGCTATTTTATGTACCATTTCCCGACAAAACATTGCTATGTATATTTGTTATTAGTAAATTAACTCTGAATATTTTACTCATACAGTTCCCCGCTCAAGTACCAAGTAAAATCAACAAGGGCGACCACGCCCCCCTCGGAAGATATGTTGAGGGTGTGTGGCGCACTTCGTCAGGACGGTCAGGTCAGACCAGGTGAAATGGACACCTTCAACACAGTGGGGAAGACAATTAAAGGTTTGTTTTTTTAAATATCTAAATAATATATATATCCAGTTCTAGATACAGTTGATATTAAATCTAAAGCAGAAAGAAACAACATAATCAAACACTGTTATAACACATTTTCACCTTTTCTCTCAGGATCGAAGCAGTTGGAAATATTCAAGAAACTATTAAAACATGAACCAGTGTTATTGGACAGACAACCAATTTTCGGAGATTTTATGGTTGCCCAGGTGCCGTCGATTTTGAAACCAGCACCAACAAATTTACCGATAACAGCGACAAAAAAGATGATGCGAAGATTAAAGACAAAACGTTTACAAACGAAAGAAGACAGTATAAACCAATTAACATTTACAGTGTAGGGTCGAAAGTAGGCTGAAATAGGTTAGAGATGTTGTGTACCGTTAACAGTAACATGAACTTTTAGGATGATGTAAGTTTCATTCTAAAATGTAAATTATTTATTTTACAACAATTGCAAAATGAAATATATCAACTGGTATTAATCACTCTTGTTGGCCCGGATGGAAGCGCGCGAGGGATCTTACTGGGGAAGGAAACCAGGGAATACGGAGAAAACCCACGTGGTCGGCCAGGTGACCACATACTCATTCACGTCTGATCGGGGAACCGAACCCCGGCCGCCTAGGTGAAACTTAAGTGTGCAATTCTATCTTACAAGGAACTTTTACAAATATTTGTTTTATGTAGTGTTTAAAAACAGTACAATAATGGGATACACCCAAGGGCCAGGTTTAAAAGTTGTGTACGTCTATGTTAAATCTTCTTTACAAGACACCGTTAAAACGATCATATCAGATACATATAGCCAATATATTTATATATTTACATGCCCATGTTTGTTTGATTTAGTATGATAAGGAAGCATTTAATGACGGGGAAGTTGTATTATATATCTATACGCCTCCTCACCACACTTCTAGTGTGTTAACGGGGGACCATATCGGAAACTGTACATCCGTAGTGAAGAGGTTAAACAAATCTAGGGGGTTCCTTGATTGCTTACAAACATTATTCTTGTCAGGGTATTTTGTAAACATGCTTTTCTGTAAATAGTATTATTGGTTGTGAGGTGTAAAGGGAGATAACCATGATTTGATTTTATCTTCAATAGAAAACATCGTCATTAGTGCTTATGGCGATGTTCACTGTAATCCACCGTTGGTATCCGGTGGATTGAATAGTGGAAATAATTGCGTGTGTGTTTTTTAGGGGATTATATATATCTATATTTATACTTTTAGATTATTTGTTTGAAATTGATGTTTGTGAAGTATTTGTGTTTTTGTGTTTTGGTGTAAATGTTGTATAATAACTTGTTTGTAAAACGATTGATATTCGTGTGATTCCGCTATACCGTTATTGTTTTGAGGTTGTATTACGGTGTAATGAGTCACTGTCGAGTGTTGTATTTAGGGATTGTATACGGCTTATCAATAAATGTCTCAATTGTTATTTTTCTGTTTTGTTATTTCTGTATCATGTATATGGTGGAAATTAAGCCGATTTCAGAATATTTTGAGGAGATTGTTTTAAATCGTTTAAAACTATATTACTCCTAGATAGAATTGATCGCTATGTTACTGTCTGTACCATTGTTAGTGTAGTTGATAGGAGATATATATAGAGGATATCTAACCGGGTTTTCAGTAATACCAAATGTATTTCTCGAGTTGTGAAATTTATTTGGTATCACTGAAGATACTGGTTGAAATTCTGTTAATTACATTGTATAGCAAAGTCTACCGTTGTAGCTTAAAAGTTCTCCCATAAGCAATGTTTTTATTGGTAAAATCAGTGATAGTTTACACACGTACACACACTAGATTACCCATAACCCTAACAAACACACACTATCTAGATTACCCATAACCCAAACAAACACACACTATCTAGATTACCCATAACCCAAACAAACACACACTATCTAGATTATCCATAACCCAAACAAACACACACTATCTAGATTACCCGTAACCCAAACAAACACACACTATCTAGATTACCCGTAACCAAACAAACACACACTATCTAGATTACCCGTAACCAAACAAACACACACTATCTAGATTATCCGTAACCCAAACAAGCACACACTATCTAGATTACCCATAACCCAAACAAACACACACTATCTAGATTACCCGTAACCCAAACAAACACACTATCTAGATTATCCGTAACCCAAACAAACACACACTATCTAGATTATACATTACCCAAACAAGCACACACTATCTAGATTATCCGTAACCCAAACAAACACACACTATCTTGATTATCCGTAACCCAAACAAACACACACTATCTAGATTATACATTACCCAAACAAACACACACTATCTAGATTATCCGTAACCCAAACAAACAAACACATAAAATCAAATACAAATTTGTTTTCTTCTTTTTTCACAGGCAAATGTACTGACATGAGGTATAGAGAAAAACATATTGACAATAAAACATATACAATTAAAGTAGTGCTCGTAGTTGATACATGGCACTGTTTCAAAATAAAACATTTTCATTTTTAGCAAGCAGGACATATAATGTTATTAAGTATTCTGATAAAAGTAACAGTTTGATTAGTGTTTTAACTTTAGTTATATTCATGAGTTCGTTAAAATTAATGATATTTGGTCTTGACCAACCGTATTTGTCTATATATAAAATTCTATGAGCAGACGATATTGTACATTCAAGTAAATCATGAAATTCATCACCAATTTGTTGACGATTACAATGTGAACATGTTCTTTCCTTATACTCAATCTGATAAATTGATGGTTAGTTGTACGAAATTAACGAAAAAATGACTATCTTTATTAAAGTATGTAAATAACTTTTAAAATGACAGTTATCCTTAAAAACTCTATAACATATAGCCTTTGATGAATTGTGTCCATCACTCTGCCATTTCTGTAAGTACTGGTCATAAAGTCTTAACTTAATAAAATGTTTTTGCCATAATGGATTACATTCAGAAGAATATTATATATCCCATAAGTAACTCATCCCGCATTCATTTAAAACACGTTTAACAAAACTTATGTATAGAACAGCTTTGTCATCAAAAGGATGACAGTAACAAAGACGTTTATACAGTTTACTATTCATGATTGTCCATTTAACCCAAACAAACACACACATGATTGTCAATCTCCCGAACAAACGCACATGATTGTCAATCTAACAGAAAACCCACGCTATACATGTTTATATAGGCTGAATGATTAAGATAATATTTAATATGCAATGTCGCATGTATTGGTTGTGAAATGTAAAGGAAGTTCGATTGTAAAGTCGTGATCTTTTATGTAAACTTGGATCGAGAATATAATATTAATATCAATCACGAATTAACAACATACAAATGTATATATATTTTAATCAAACACAAATATAAGTACATATTGTTAGATTTAAATCCCAGTATTTCTAGTTTCATATTAATATGTTTCTATGTTACCATCATTATGTACAGATATATAAAAATAAACATGGTATTTCTAAACTCTATATATAGTTTTTCTGCTGAAAACTGGAAAAATTGCCAGAATTCTATACATAGAACATGTTTATATATTGATATTCCGAGTTTTAGTTAACATTCGCACGTGTCCATCCCTTCACGACACGGAAGGTAAACCCCAACATATTTAGAGGCTGCTTAACTTGACACGCGATATCGTACGATCATTTCTGTTGTTCATTCATTGTTTATATTCAGGCTGTTGTGTACTAAGCCATTAGGCTCATTTTGACTGAACACTTCTGTCTGTAACCACGATACACGAGAGAGCTCAGATCTAATTGTAAACCATGAACGCTACTTGTAGTAATCTATTGAGGCACGTGATCGTATCGACACGGAAAAACATCAGTAGACGTTTTCAAACATTGTAAGTATGTCAACTATTAAAGTGTTCTTATTGTGGTTATATTATTTCAGATTATGTTAATTTACATCAGATCATTTCCCCATGATATCAATATTTTAATTATCTTGAATTGAAAGGACAATTTAAAATAGCCTTAGATGTTGATAGGACGTTAAACAATGATCAACCAAACCAGACAATCGCTATTCTATGTACCATTTCCCGACAAAACATAGCTATGTATATTTGTTGTTTAAGAAATAATTAACGATGATTCGTGTATTGTTGCAGAATATAGAACGAGAACGAGGATATTTTGCAATTGTTATTAATTAAAATTGCAAAATATCCGAGTCCGAGTTGTATATCCTGCAACAATACACGAGTCAAAGTTGATTATTTCTATTCTACCATGTACTGTTTAGTTCTGAGATCGACCTCTTTTAATAGAAAAACAGCAAAGAAACCCCGAGAAAACCTTGTAATTTATTTCCTGAGTATTGCATTATTTGTTGATGAAATGTACAGGCAATACAGTACTACGATCAAGAGCATCTATCATATGGCATTGATTTTGAAAATTTAAAAAAGGGATAAAAAAAAAGTTAAAAAAGGGGGCCTCCGTAGGATTCGAACTCGCGTCTTGATAAAAATGTATTGAAAGACTAACCCATTAGCCCACTCGGCTATAGTAACCTTTCATAAAACGGGAGAAATTTAGATATATAAAATTGTAACAGCCGTGACTCGACGAAATAATACATGGTTTTAAACCAATCAAAACTGGCGTTACATAGCAAACATGGTAGAATAGTAAATTAACTTATTTTTCTGTATTTTACTCATACAGTTCACCGCTCAAGTACCAAGTAAAATCCACAAGGGCGACCAAGGCCCCTTTGGAAGATACGTTGAGGGTGTGGGACGCACTTCGTCAGGACGGTCAAGTCAGACCAGGTGAAATGGACACCTTCAACACAGTGGGGAAGACAATTAAAGGTTTGTAATAAAAATTATCTAAATAATATATATCCAGTTCTAGATACAGTTGATATTAAACCTAAAGCAGAAAGAGACAATATAATCAAACACTGTTATAACACATTTTCACCTTTTCTCTCAGGATCGAAGCAGTTGGAAATATTCAGGAAACTATTGAAACATGAACCAGTGTTGATGGACAGACAACCGATTTTCGGAGATTTTATGGTTGCCCAGGTACCGTCGATTTTGAAACCAGCACCAACAAATTTACCGACAACGACGACAAAAAAGATGATGCGAAGATTAAAGACAAAACGTTTACAAACGAAAGAAGACAGACTAAACCAAATAACATTTACAGTGTAGGATCGAAAGTAGGCTGAAATAGGTTAGATATATTGTGTACCGTTAACAGTAACATGAACTTTTAGGATGATGTAAGTTTCATTCTAAAATGTAAATTATTTATTTTACAACAATTGCAAAATGAGTAATATCAACTGGTATTATTATTCTTGTTGGTCCGGATTGAAGCGCGCGAGGAATCTTAATGTGGAAGGAAACCAGGGAATACGGAGAAAACTCACGTGGTCGGGCAGGTGACCACATACTCATTCACGTCTGATCGGGGAACCGAAGCCTGACCGCCTAGGTAACCATAAGTGTGCAATTCTATCTTACAAGGAACTTTTACAAATAGTTTTGATGTAGTGTTTTAAAACAGTACAATAATGGGATACAACCAAGGGTGAGGTTGAACAGTTGTGTACGTCTATGTTAAATCTTCTTTACAAGACACCGTTAAAGCGATCATATCAGATACATATAGCCAATATATTTATATATTTACATGCCCATGTTTGTTTTATTAAGTATGATAAGGAAGCATTTAATGACGGGGAAGTTATATTATCAATCTATACGCCTGCTCTCCACACTTCTAGTGTGTGTTAACGGGGGACCATACCGGAGACTGTACATCCGTACTGAGGAGGTTAAACAAATCTAGGGTGTTCCTTGATTGTTTAAAAACATTATTCTTGTCAGGGTATATTGTAAACATACTTTTCTGTAAATAGTATTATTGGTTGTGAGGTGTAAAGGGAGATAACCATGATTTGATTTTATCTTCAATAGAAAACATCGCCGTTAGTGATTGTACTATGTACTTATGGCGATGTTCACTGTAATCAGCCGGTGGTATTCGGTGGATTGAAGAGTGGAAATATTGGGTGTGTCTTTTGGGATTTCATATATATAAACTTCTAGATTATTTGTTTGAAATAGTTGTTTGTAAAGTATTCATGTTTTCGTATTTTTTTTGTCTGAATATATTATAGTAACTTGGTTGTAAAACGATTGATTTCGTGTGATTATGTCATACCGTTATTTTTTTTTGAGGTTGTATTACGGTGTAATGAGTCACTGTCGAGTGTTGTACTTAGGGATTGTATACGGGTGATCAATAAATGTCTCAATTGTTATTTTCCTGTTTTGTTATTTCTGTATCATGTATATGATCGAAATTAAGCCGATTTCAGAATATTTTGAGGAGATTGTTTTAAATCGTTTAAAACTACATTACTCCTAGATAGAATTGATCGCTATGCTATTATCTATTGTCAGTGTAGTTTATAGGAGATATATATAGAGGATATCTTACCATGTTTTCAGTAATACCAAATGTATTTCTCGAGTTGTGGAATTTATTTGGTATCACTGAAGATACTGGTTGAAATTCTGTTAATTTCATTGTATAGCAAAGTCTACCGTGGTAGCTTAAAAGTTCTCCCATAAGCAATGTTTTGATTGGAAAATCAGTGATAGTTTACACACGTACACATACTAGATTACCCATAACCCAAACAAACACACACTATCTAGATTACCCATAACCCAAACAAACACACACTATCTATATTACCCATAACCCAAACAAACACACACTATCTAGATTATCCGTAACCCAAACAAACACAAACTATCTAGATTGTCTGTAACCCAAACAAACACACACTATCTAGATTATACATAACCAAAACAAACACACACACTATCTAGATTACCCATAACCCAAACAAACACACACTATCTAGATTACTCATAACCCAACCAAACACACACTATCTAGATTAAACATAACCCAAGCAAACACACGTTATTTAGATTACTCATAACCCAAACAAACACACACTATCTTGATTATCCGTAACCCAAACAAACACACACTATCTAGATTATCCGTAACCCAAACAAACACAAACTATCTAGATTGTCTGTAACCCAAACAAACACACACTATCTAGATTATACATAACCAAAACAAACACACACACTATCTAGATTACCCATAACCCAAACAAACACACACTATCTAGATTACTCATAACCCAAACAAACACACACTATCTAGATTATACATAACCCAAGCAAACACACGTTATTTAGATTACTCATAACCCAAACAAACACACACTATCTTGATTATCCGTAACCCAAACAAACACACACTATCTAGATTATCATAACCAAAACAAACACACACTATCTAGATTATACATTACCCAAACAAACACACACTATCTAGATTATCCGTAACCCAAACAAACACACACTATCTAGATTATCCGTAACCCAAACACAGACTATCTAGATTATACATTACCCAAACAAACACACACTATCTAGATTATCCGTAACCCAAGCAAACACACACTATCTAGATTATCCGTAACCCAAACAAACACACACTGTCTAGATTATACATAACCCAAACAAACAAACACACACTATCTAGATTATCCGTAACCCAAACAAACACACACTATCTAGATTATCCGTAACCCAAACAAACACACACTATCTAGATTATCCGTAACCCAAACAAACTCACACTATCTAGATTATCCGTAACCCAAACAAACAAACACATCAAATCAAATACAAATTCGTTTTCTTCTCTTTTCACATGCAAATGTACTGACATGAGGTATAGAGAAAAACATATTGACAATAAAACATATACAATTAAAGTAGTGCTCGTAGTTGATACATGGCACTGTTTCAAAATAAAACATTTTCATTTTTATCAAGGAGGATATATAATGTTATTAAGTATTCTGATAAAAGTAACAGTTTGATTAGTGTTTTAACTTTAGTTATATTCATGAGTTCGTTAAAATTAATGATATTTGGTCTTGACCAACAGTATTTGTCTATATATAAAATTCTATGAGCAGACGATATTGTACATTCAAGTAAATCATGAAATTCATCACCAATTTGTTGACGATTACAATGTGAACATGTTCTTTCCTTACACTCAATCTGATAAATTGATGGTTAGTTGTACGAAATTAACGAAAAAATGACTATCTTTATTAAAGTATGTAAATAACTTTTAAAATGACAGTTATCCTTAAAAACTCTATAACATATAGCCTTTGATGAATTGTGTCCATCACTCTGCCATTTCTGTAAGTACTGGTCATAAAGTCTTAACTTAATAAAATGCTTTAGCCATAATGGATTACATTCAGAAGAATATTATATATCCCATAAGTAACTCATCCCGCATTCATTTAAAACACGTTTAACAAAACTTATGTATAGAAAAGGTTTGTCATCAAACGGATGACAGTAACAAAGACGTTTCTACAGTTTACTATTCATGATTGTCTATTTAACTCAAACAAACACGCACATGATTATCAATCTCCCGAACAAACGCACATGATTGTCAATCTAACATAAAACCCACGTTATACATGTTTATATAGGCTGAATGATTAAGATAATATTTAATATGCAATGTCGCATATATTGGTTGTGAAATGTAAAGGAAGCGCGATTGAAAATTCGTGATCTTTTATGTAAACTTGGATCGAGAATGTGATATTAATATCAATCACGAATTAACAACATACAAATATATATATATCGTAATCAAACACCAATATAAGTACATATTGTAAGATTTAAAATCCAAGTATTTCTAGTTTCATATTAATATGTTTCTATGTTACCATCATTATGTACAGATATATAAAAATAAACATGGTATTTCTAAACTCTATATATAGCTTTTCTGCTGTAAACTGGAAAAATTGCCAGAATTCTATACATAGAACATGTTTATAAAATGATATCCCGAGTTTCTGTTAATATCCGCACGTGTCCATCCTTCACGACACGGAAGGAAAACCCCAACATATTTAGAGGCTGCTTAACTTGACACGCGATATCGTACGATCATTTCTGTTGTTCATTCATTGTTTATATTCAGACTGTTGTGTGCTAAGCCATTAGGCTCATTTTGACTGAACACTTCTGTCTGTAACCACGATACACGAGAGAGCTCAGATATAATATTAAACCATGAACGCTACATGTAGTAATCTATTGAGGCACGTGATCTTATCGACACGGAAAGACATCAGTAGACGTTTTCAAACATTGTAAGTATGTCAACTATTAAAGTGTTCTTATTGTGGTTATATTATTTCAGATTATGTTAATTTACATCAGATAATTTCCCCATGATATCAATATTTTAATTATCTTGAATTGAAAGGACAATTTAAAATAGCCTTATATGTTGATAGGACGTTAAACAATAATAAACCAAACCAGACAATCGCTATTCTATGTACCATTTCCCGACAAAACATAGCTATGTATATTTGTTATTAGTAAATTAACTCTGAATATTTTACTCATACAGTTCACCGCTCAAGTACCAAGTAAAATCCATAAGGGCGACCACGCCCCCCTCGGAAGATATGTTGAGGGTGTGTGGCGCACTTCGTCAGGACGGTCAATTCAGACCACGTGACAAGGATACCTTCAGCACAGTGGGGAAGACAATTAAAGGTTTGTATTTTAAAATATCTAAATAATATATATCTAGTTCTAGATACAGTTGATATTAAATCTAAAGCAGAAAGAAACAACATAATCAAACACTGTTATAACACATTTTCACCTTTTCTCTCAGGATCGAAGCAGTTGGAAATATTCAGGAAACTATTAAAACATGAACCAGTGTTATTGGACAGACAACCAATTTTCGGAGATTTTATGGTTGCCCAGGTGCCGTCGATTTTGAAACCAGCACCAACAAATTTACCGATAACAGCGACAAAAAAGATGATGCGAAGATTAAAGACAAAACGTTTACAAACAAAAGAAGACAGTTTAAACCAATTAACATTTACAGTGTAGGATCGAAGTAGGCTGTAATAGGTTAGAGATGTTGTGTACCGTTAACAGTAACATGAACTTTTAGGATGATGTAAGTTTCATTCTAAAATGTAAATTATTTATTTTACAACAATTTCAAAATGAAATATATCAACTGGTATTAATCACTCTTGTCGGCCCGGATTGAAGCGCGCGAGGGATCTTACTGGGGAATGAAACCAGGGAATACGGAGAAATCCGACGTGATCGGGCAGGTGACCACATACTTATTCAGTCTGATCGGGGAACCGAAGCCTGACCGCCTAGGTAACCATAAGTGTGCAATTCTATCTTACAAGGAACTTTCACAAATAGTTTTGATGTAGTGTTTTAAAACAGTACAATAATGGGATACAACCAAAGGTGAGGTTGAACAGTTATGTACGTCTATGTTAAATCTTCTTTTCAAGACACCGTTAAAGCGATCATATCAGATACATATAGCCAATATATTTATATATTTACATGCCCATGTTTGTTTTATTAAGTATGATAAGGAAGCATTTAATGACGGGGAAGTTGTATTATATATCTATACGCCTCCTCACCACACTTCTAGTGTGTTAACGGGGGACCATATCGGAAACTGTACATCCGTAGTGAAGAGGTTAAACAAATCTAGGGGGTTCCTTGATTGTTTACAAACATTATTCTTGTCAGGGTATTTTGTAAACATGCTTTTCTGTAAATAGTATTATTGGTTGTGAGGTGTAAAGGGAGATAACCATGATTTGATTTTATCTTCAATAGAAGACATCGTCATTAGTGTTTATGGCGATGTTCACTGTAATCCACCGGTGGTATCCGGTGGATTGAATAGTGGAAATAATTGCGTGTGTTTTTTTAGGGGATTATATATATCTATATTTATACTTTTAGATTATTTGTTTGAAATTGATGTTTGTGAAGTATTTGTGATTTTGTGTTTTGGTGTCAATGTTGTATAATAACTTGATTGTAAAACGATTGATTTCGTGTGATTATGTTATACCGTTATTTTTTTTGAGGTTGTATTACGGTGTAATGAGTCACTGTCGAGTGTTGTATTTAGGGATTGTATACGGGTGATCAATAAATGTCTCACTTGTTATTTTCCTGTTTTGTTATTTCTGTATCATGTATATGATCGAAATTAAGCCGATTTCAGAATATTTTGAGGAGATTGCTTTAAATCGTTTAAAACTATATTACTCCTAGATAGAATTGATCGCTATGTTACTGTCTATTGTTAGTGTAGTTTATAGGAGATATATATAGAGGATATCTAACCATGTTTTCAGTAATACCAAATGTATTTCTCGAGTTGTGAAATTTATTTGGTATCACTGAAGATACTGGTTGAAATTCTGTTAATTTCATTGTATAGCAAAGTCTACCGTGGTAGCTTAAAAGTTCTCCCATAAGCAATGTTTTGATTGGTAAAATCAGTGATAGTTTACACACGTACACACACTAGATTACCCATAACCCAAACAAGCACACACTATCTAGATTACCCATAACCCAAACAAACACACACTATCTAGATTACCCATAACCCAAACAAACACACACTATCTAGATTACCCATAACCCAAACAAACACACACTATCTAGATTGTCTGTAACCCAAACAAACACACACTATCTAGATTATACATAACCAAAACAAACACACTCACTATCTAGATTACCCATAACCCAAACAAACACACACTATCTAGATTACTCATAACCCAAACAAACACACACCATCTAGATTATACATAACCCAAGCAAACACACGTTATCTAGATTACTCATAACCCAAACAAACACACACTATCTAGATTATCCGTAACCCAAACAAACACAAACTATTTAGATTGTCTGTAACCCAAACAAACACACACTATCTAGATTATACATAACCAAAACAAACACACACACTATCTAGATTACCCATAACCCAAACAAACACACACTATCTAGATTACTCATAACCCAAACAAACACACACCATCTAGATTATACATAACCCAAGCAAACACACGTTATCTAGATTACTCATAACCCAAACAAACACACACTATCTTGATTATCCGTAACCCAAACAAACACACACTATCAAGATTATCCGTAACCCAAACAAACACACTATCTAGATTATCCGTAACCCAAACAAACACACACTATCTAGATTATACATTACCCAAACAAGCACACACTATCTTGATTATCCGTAACCCAAACAAACACACACTATCTTGATTATCCGTAACCCAAACAAACACACACTATCTAGATTATACATTACCCAAACAAACACACACTATCTAGATTATCCGTAACCCAAACAAACAAACACATCAAATCAAATACAAATTTGTTTTCTTCTCTTTTCACAGGCAAATGTACTGACATGAGGTATAGAGAAAAACATATTGACAATAAAACATATACAATTAAAGTAGTGCTCGTAGTTGATACATGGCACTGTTTCAAAATAAAACATTTTCATTTTTAGTAAGCAGGACATATAATGTTATTAAGTATTCTGATAAAAGTAACATTTTGATTGGTGTTTTAACTTTAGTTATATTCATGAGTTCGTTAAAATTAATGATATTTGGTCTTGACCAACAGTATTTGTCTATATATAAAATTCTATGAGCAGATGATATTGTACATTCAAGTAAATCATGAAATTCATCACAAATTTGTTGACGATTACAATGTGAACATGTTCTTTCCTTACACTCAATCTGATAAATTGATGGTTAGTTGTACGAAATTAACGAAAAAATGACTCAATCTTTATCAAAGTATGTAAATAACTTTTAAAATGACAGTTATCCTTAAAAACTCTATAACATATAGCCTTTGATGAATTGTGTCCATCACTCTGCCATTTCTGTAAGTACTGGTCATAAAGTCTTAACTTAATAAAATGTTTTTAGCCATAGTGGATTACATTCAGAAGACTATTATATATCCCATAAGTAACTCATCCCGCATTCATTTAAAACACGTTTAACAAAACTTATGTATAGAAAAGGCTTTGTCATCAAACGGATGACAGTAACAAAGACGTTTTATACAGTTTACTATTCATGATTGTCCTATTTAACTCAAACAAACACACACATGATTATCAATCTTCCGAACAAACGCACATGATTGTCAATCTAACATAAAACCCACGCTTATACATGTTTATATAGGCTGAATGATTAAGATAATATTTAATATGCAATGTCGCATGTATTGGTTGTGAAATGTAAAGGAAGTTCGATTGTAAATTCGTGATATTTTATGTAAACTTGGATCGAGAATAGTAATATTAATATCAATCACGAATTAACAACATACAAATGTATATATATTTAATCTAACACCAATATAAGTACATATTGTTAGATTTAAAATCCCAGTATTTCTAGTTTCATATTAATATGTTTCTATGTTACCATCATTATGTACAGATATATCAAAATAAACATGGTATTTCTAAACTCTATATATAGTTTTTCTGCTGAAAACTGGAAAAATTGCCAGAATTCTATACATAGAACATGTTTATATATTGATATTCCGAGTTTTAGCTTAATATTCGCACGTGTCCATCCCTTCAAGGCAGGGAAGGTAAAACCCCAACATATTTAGAGGCTGCTTAACTTGACACGCGATATCGTACGATCATTTCTGTTGTTCATTCATTGTTTATATTCAGACTGTTGTGTACTAAACCATTAGGCTTATTTTGACTGAACACTTCTGTCTGTAACCACGATATACGAGAGAGCTCAGATATAATTGTAAACCATGAACGCTACATGTAGTAATCTATTGAGGCACATGATCGTATCGACACGGAAAGACATCAGTAGACGTTTTCAAACATTGTAAGTATGTCAACTATTAAAGTGTTCTTATTGTGGTTATATCAATTCAGATTATGTTATTTTACATCAGATCATTTCCCCATGATATCAATATTTTAATTATCTTGAATTGAAAGGACAATATAAAATAGCCTTAGATGTTGATAGGACGTTAAACAATTATCTACCAAACAAAACAGAAGCTATTCTATGTACCATTTCCCGACAAAACATTGCTATGTATATCTGTTATTAGTAAATTAACTCTGAATATTTTACTCATACAGTTCCCCGCTCAAGTACCAAGTAAAATCCACAAGGGCGACCACGCCCCCTCGGAAGATATGTTGAGGGTGTGTGGCGCACTTCGTCAGGACGGTCAGGTCAGACCAGGTGAAATGGACACCTTCAACACAGTGGGGAAGACAATTAAAGGTTTGTTTTTTTAAATATCTAAATAATATATATCTAGTTCTAGATACAGTTGATATTAAATCTGAAGCAGAAAGAGACAACATAATTAAACACTGTTATAACACATTTTCACCTTTTCTCTCAGGATCGAAGCAGTTGGAAATATTCAGGAAACTATTAAAACATGAACCAGTGTTATTGGACAGACAACCAATTTTCGGAGATTTTATGGTTGCCCAGGTGCCGTCGATTTTGAAACCAGCACCAACAAATTTACCGATAACAGCGACAAAAAAGATGATGCGAAGATTAAAGACAAAACGTTTACAAACAAAAGAAGACAGTATAAACCAATTAACATTTACAGTGTAGGGTAGAAAGTAGGCTGTAATAGGTTAGAGATGTTGTGTACCGTTAACAGTAACATGAACTTTTAGGATGATGTAAGTTTCATTCTAAAATGTAAATTATTTATTTTACAACAATTTCAAAATGAAATGTATCAACTGGTATTAATCACCCTTGTCGGCCCGGATTGAAGCGCGCGAGGGATCTTACTGGGGAATGAAACCAGGGAATACGGAGAAACCCGACGTGATCGGGCAGGTGACCACATACTTATTCAGTCTGATCGGGGAACCGAAGCCTGACCGCCTAGGTAACCATAAGTGTGCAATTCTATCTTACAAGGAACTTTTACAAATAGTTTTGATGTAGTGTTTTAAAACAGTACAATAATGGGATACAACCAAGGGTGAGGTTGAACAGTTATGTACGTCTATGTTAAATCTTCTTTACAAGACACCGTTAAAACGATCATATCAGATACATATAGCCAATATATTTATATATTTACATGCCCATGTTTGTTTTATTAAGTATGATAAGGAAGCATTTAATGACGGGGAAGTTATATTATAAATCTATACGCCTGCTCTCCACACTTCTAGTGTGTGTTAACGGGGGACCATACCGGAGACTGTACATCCGTACTGAGGTTAAACAAATCTAGGGGGTTCTCTGATTGTTTACAAACATTATTCTTGTCAGGGTATATTGTAAACATACTTTTCTGTAAATAGTATTATTGGTTGTGAGGTGTAAAGGGAGATAACCATGATTTGATTTTATATTCAATAGAAGACATCGTCGGATACACTTAGTGAGTGTACTGTGTACTTATGGCGATGTTCACTGTAATTAACCGGTGGTATTCGATGGATTGAAGAGTGGAGATAATTGCGTGTGTGTTTTTTAGGGGATTATATATATCTATATTTATACTTTTAGATTATTTGTTTGAAATTGATGTTTGTGAAGTATTTGTGTTTTGGTGTTTTGGTGTCAATGTTGTATAATATCTTGATTGTAAAACGATTGATTTCGTGTGATTATGTTATACCGTTATTTTTTTTTTGAGGTTGTATTACGGTGTAATGAGTCACCGTCGAGTGTTGTCTATAGGGATTGTATACGGGTTATTAATAAATGTCTCAATTGTTATTTTCCTGTTTTGTTATTTCTGTATCATGTATATGGTGGAAATTAAGCCGATTTCAGAATATTTTGAGGAGATTGTTTTAAATCGTTTAAAACTATATTACTCCTAGATAGAATTGATCGCTATGTTACCGTCTGTACCATTGTTAGTGTAGTTTACAGGAAATATATAGAGGATATCTAACCGTGTTTTCAGTAATACCAAATGTATTTATCGAGATGTGAAATTTATTTGATATCACTGAAGATACTGTTTGAAATTCTGTTAATTACATTGTATAGCAAAATCTACCGGGGTAGCTTTAAACTTCTCCCATAAGCAATGTTTTGATTGGTAAAATCGGAAAAAGTGATATTTTTACACTATTGAAAAATATCAGAAAAAGTGATCGTTTTTTCTAGTGAAAAATATCACTTTTGTAATATGTAAAATGAGTTTTCCCACACCTAAAATTTCTGAAAACCATGGTTTCCATATATAAATGTTAAACTGAAAAATAGAAGCGATTTTGCAAAAGGTAACCCCCACGATATTTTTACCGCAAATTACTAACACCTTCACTTACACTATTTCCATGGTAAAGTTGACATAAATCCTCACAATTTAGTATACAATTACTATCTTGGTTTCCAAAAAATTCCGCGTGATCAGAATAGAAAATCTTTGTTTTGGCCGTCTCGACGTAGTCACGAGACAAAATTATAATATCAAGCCAAATAACTATCATTATTATCGAAGCCCAGCACAATTCACTTTGCTTTATCAAATTCTAGTGTAGATTTTATTTTCGGATTCTGACACGAACCTTAAAACAGTTTATTTACTGTATGAAACATATAATGACTTAGCCCTTAGCTCCTTCACTGATTTGTCATTTTAATGGTCAGCATCATTATATCTTTCCCGTTTTTCTACTTTCCTTTTTCTTCTTTTTTATTTATCCTCTATATTTTTATTACCTCATATTGTAACTTGTGGCGTCAAAATGTTAAATATGAAGACTAGTCAGTTTCATTTCTATCAACAGAAATTCGTCGGTGATAGATACATATGTTTTATTTCACATCATTTAAACATAATTATGCGCGCTTTTTATTCGATGATTGTTAATTTATTCATTTAATTTTTCCTTTTTTACCAGATAGAAATCCGTAATTTCCTTAAAGTTTGCTCTTTTTTTTAAATGTAATTTTTTGTTTAATTTACAACAAGTGCGAAACAAGTGACACTATGAAAATGCTCTGTAAAGAACATAATTTATATTATATATTTTAGGAAGTAGAACTGCCACTTAGGTAGTTTGATCTGGAAAAATAAATAAGATTTATTGTCGTAACACCAACTGCATTTTTCACGTTTAATCTAATAATATCATTCATTATAGTGATACAGATTTTTGACGAAATCATAAAAAACGAGGCAATTTGCAACGGTTAATGTTATCATGGCTACCTTATAACTAATTATACCGTCTGTGATGTAACAGTTATCATGGCTACCTTATAACTAATTATACCGTCTGTGATGTAACAGTTATCATGGCTACCTTATAACTAATTATACCGTCTGTGATGTAACAGTTATCATGGCTACCTTGTAACTAATTATACCGTCTGTGATGTAACGGTTATCATGACTACCTTATAACTAATTATACCGTCTGTGATGTAACGGTTATCATGGCTACCTTATAACTAGTTATACCGTCTGTGATGTAACGGTTATCATGACTACCTTATAACTAATTATACCGTCTGTGATGTAACGGTTATCATGACTACCTTATAACTAATTATACCGTCTGTGATGTAACGGTTATCATGACTACCTTATAACTAATTATACCGTCTGTGATGTAACGGTTATCATGACTACCTTATAACTAATTATACCGTCTGTGATGTAACGGTTATCATGATTACCTTATAACTAACTAATTATACCGTCTGTGATGTAACGGTTATCATGACTACATTATAACTAATTATACCGTCTGTGATGTAACGGTTATCATGACTACCTTATAACTAATTATACCGTCTGTGATGTAACGGTTATCATGACTACCTTATAACTAATTATACCGTCTGTGATGTAAAGGTTACCATGGCTACCTTATAACTAATTATACCGTCTGTGATGTAACGGTTATCATGACTACCTTATAACTAATTATACCGTCTGTGATGTAACGGTTATCATGGCTACCTTATAACTAATTATACCGTCTGTGATGTAACGGTTATCATGACTACCTTATAACTAATTATACCGTCTGTGATGTAACGGTTATCATGACTACCTTATAACTAATTATACCGTCTGTGATGTAACGGTTATCATGACTACCTTATAACTAATTATACCGTCTGTGATGTAACAGTTATCATGGCTACCTTATAACTAATCATACCGTCTGTGATGTAACGGTTATCATGTCTACCTTATAACTAATTATACCGTCTGTGATGTAACGGTTATCATGACTACCTTATAACTAATTATACCGTCTGTGATGTAACGGTTATCATGACTACCTTATAACTAACTAATTATACCGTCTGTGATGTAACGGTATCATGACTACCTTATAACTAACTAATTATACCGTCTGTGATGTAACGGTTACCATGGCTACCTTATAACTAATTATACCGTCTGTGATGTAACGGTTATCATGACTACCTTATAACTAACTAATTATACCGTCTGTGATGTAACGGTTATCATGACTACCTTATAACTAACTAATTATACCGTCTGTGATGTAACGGTTATCATGGCTACCTTATAACTAATTATACCGTCTGTGATGTAACGGTTATCATGACTACCTTATAACTAATTATACCGTCTGTGATGTAACTGTTATCATGACTACCTTATAACCAATTATACCGTCTGTGATGTAACGGTTATCATGGCTACCTTATAACTAATTATACCGTCTGTGATGTAACGTTGATCATGACTGCCTTATAACTAACTAATTATACCGTCTGTGATGTAACGTTGATCATGACTGCCTTATAACTAACTAATTATACCGTCTGTGATGTAACAGTTACCATGGCTACCTTCCAGGTGAACAATTCGGATCCATCTCCTAGCCGACGTAACTTTTTTTTAGTAAACTGCATTAATTGATTGATCATATAACCAGATACAGGTAAGATCCTTGTATACAGAGGCGATATATAATACAATATCAGTTTTAATGAAATACAAACAAAGACATGTTTACGTGTGTATTTTATTCATGGTACACAATTACATATAACAAATCTGTGTTACAAAACACATCGTCTATGCATGTCAATGAACCGCAGCTTCACCAGACAATATTTAATTACTATGTAAATAGATGATTTTCACGAGTCACATTACTTCCAATAATACTTACCATTTTATCACAGAATACATTAAACACTCACAACCGTTTATCGCATTATTTCGTCAGGTTTGAAGATCAATGGCTGTCAATGGCTTTAACTTTAAATTCAAGGTAGTCTTGAACAGCCAGTCCCGTTTGTCCAAGTGATTGGCAGGACCAAACGGTCAAACATTTCACAGTTGGTGCGACTCCAAACCAGAGAACAACATTTATCTAAATACACATCACAGCCGTTGTGACTTCAATGTAAAACTTCCAAAGTTTTGTAGCATACTTAATTGTTCACTTTCAGATCTCGGGATTTCTTCAGAAACGCCAAGGTACCGTGTTCCTGAAAACAAATTTAAAAAAAAACTAGTCAATTGCAAATAACAAATGTTAGTTAACTGTATAAAAAAAAAGTAGGAGTCACATTGTAAATACTCCATCTGTCAGTCTCTTTTTATGTAGACTTGGTTTTAATGCCAATTTATTTTAGTTAATGTACATTTTTCATAATAAAAGTTTAGATTTACACGGACATAATTGATAAGTAAGACAAAAATTATCTGCTTCTCCAACAACAATCTGAACATTGGACGTGTAAAATATAAAGTGATAACATGTTAAACATACCTAGAATCTTTTTCCCGGCTGAGCCGAACGTATCAAAGGTTTGTGACTGTTGGTGACCCTGAGTTGTATACCAGTTCTTTTCCTGTAACGTCCGCCAAGTCGTCATAATAGTGGGCATTGTAGGGGGCGTGGCCTCCACAGCAGGGTTTACAGTGACCCTGTAAATATCATAGAAATTAATGTAATTATAAATCATAATAGTGGGCATTGTAGGGGGCGTGGCCTCCACGGCAGGGTTTACAGTGACCCTGTAAATATCGTAGAAATTAATGTAATTATAAATCATAATTATATATAATATCATAGAATTTACGTTAGTTTTCGTATTTCCTTTCAACATCTAATTCAACAAAGCTCAGAATTAAAGGACCAATAGGACGGTGTCTTTATCATAAGGAATTAAAAATCGTTGTTGTGTTCATAACATTAGGTCTACCCACACATACTTAATCAAATGTCACAAGGAGAATATACTACTGCATAACAAGGCAAGCCAAGTTGTCATTTATTCGTGGAGCAATGATGATCCAGTATCTTACCAAATTAAATAAGATATCCCATATAATATATGAGATATCGTATATGTTTATAAGGTATCTTATTTAAACTTTATAAGAAGAAAAAAATAATGATAAGATATCTTATTTATTATTTGAGATATCTTATAAAGCTTAAATTATAAGATATCTGATATAATTTGGAAAATTCCTGGATCAACGATGCTCCGTAATAAATGACAACTTGGCTTGCCAAACCGTAAGCAAATAGCTGCATACGGTGACAACATACCAACGTGGGGACAAAAAAAACACACACTAACGTCAATACACATGGGACAAAATATCTTAAAACGACAAAACTTAGAAAAACATAACCCCCGAAAATGATCCGTTAAATAGACTACTTACATCGTCTGTAGACTCCGTATCGAGTTGTGTTGTTGTGTATGTAGTGGCATCTTCATAACCAGTCTGACAGCACGCTGTGTGTTCATGGTGAGGATGTGTGTACCAGAGTTACTGTACAATAGTATAGGACGATGTACATGTGCGACCTTATATATACACACACAAGACGTGTTTCCTCGGCTATAAATAGACTTGAGGCACTGAAAGTTTACACTCGAGTGAATCACGAGTGGGTTTCTGTTAAATCGATTCAGTCAGTTTAATATTGAAATCAACACCATGTGTTAAATGATTAAAACTCATCTCTATATTTCATATTATTACAAGATATATGAACTCAAATTTTCTGAAATATTTAGAGATACGAAATATAAATTTGTGTTATCCTTGCATGGGGAAAAGGGGAAACAGCTTTAAAAAGAAATTCTCATTCTAAATTTAGATCAGAGAAATGGCGGGGAAATCCCAACATATGGTGTGAGGTTATACTTCTTAACACGTCATAGACAAATAAATTAATGAAGCATTTTACATATATTTGTCTTTAAATGACTGTATTATACGATTGCCGGCAGCGGCCGGCAAAAACATACTGCTACAAACTGGTTTTTTGTACCTAAATATTCTATATAATTGTGTACAAAACACGTTTTCTAAATACATATTTTGTCATGACAAATAATTATGTACAAATGATTATGTACAGAAAACATTTTCAAAACTGTCAGGGTTGTTCCCCAAACCTTAGTTTTAATGGAACCCTCCAAATATGAGCTGTGCAATTTATCATCATGACCAGATGTAGACCTAATAAGTAATGTTATGAAACAAAGTATCGATATAGCGAGACGCAATTACACGTACGATATTCATTTATTGTAACATTAACACACACGGATACAGAGGAAACACATGCGTGTAAATACCATGCGGCCTCATTCTAACATTCTTGAATTCCTGGTCATGAGGATAAATTGCACACCTCAGATCTGGAGGTTTCTTTTAAAACAGAGGGTTGGGGAACAACATGGTCAGTTTTGTACATATTTATTTGTCAAGACAAAAACTTTTTTTCAGAAAAAGCGCTTTGTACATAATTATTTGTACTTAATCATTTGTCATGACAAAAACCAATTTCAGAAAATGTGTTTTGTCGGCCATCGTAGTATTATATCTTAATTAGGGTTATTATCGTAACTAGTAACGGTACTGTTTGGATCTCTATTAAGTCGACAATATAAACATGAAAATATTTCATACTTGAAGCCAGGTCCAGAGAAGCAGCATTATTATATTAAATTGTGTACGTGAAAATGTATGTTTTTTGTAATTAACGTGTCATAACTTTGGTAAATGACGAATTAACTGATGACTGGTGATTGATATAACTTGAGAGTGTGATAAATGAATTAGACAAATTAAATCAAATTTTCAATGGAGTTTGTTGAATATTGTTGATTATTACTTTACACTTGAGTGTAGTTCATTGAAATTATGACTTTATCATGCATCTTATGTTTAGGTTTTAAGTGTATCTCTGTAATGCTACTAATAAACAATGATTAGGGAGCTTTATAGACCGTTAGATCACAGCAAGACAGCTGTCTCAAAGATTTCACAGAGTACTATCCGTGACTCCGCGTGATACAGCATGTGTGATTTACCCGTCCCTATAGTTACATGTCGTTGTATACCCATCTGTTATTTAACTAAAAATACACACTATTCATACATAATCAATTCGTTTCACGGTTTCACACCATTTCTGATTCACGAGATACATTTCAAATTCGACTACATTTCTTTATTCGAGCAATACCTATTTCAGGTTATAACATATTAATCAATAGATACCATTCTTTAATATATCATAAAACTAGGACTAGGACGAAAATCTATCCGCATCTCTGTTTATTTAATTTTTAATTGTTTTAGTTTAAACATATTTTATTGACATACAAACATGACAAAGGGATTAGTTAGCAAGTTTTACCAAATTGTAAACAACTTCTCCCATAATAATAACAAAATAATAAACAATAACATAGTCACATGATGGCATATACAAATATTCTTTATTTAATGCCTAAATTAGTGCAAATCAATAACATTACAATTCATTAGGTCCTACAACAATGAATATGTTTCGATTGACAATGACAATTGTTTATTCCAATAAACAGTACAGTGCCGTTTCGTAAGCAGAACGCTTGGCGGACACGTCACTCGTACCCGCGTGGCGTCATTCGGCTGTGTCCGTGTATCATTCTTAACAATTTTCAGTTTTCTTTCAATTTCTGTATTGACGGTGGACCATACGGGCCATAAGTACATACTATAAACAACACAATACATCATATTGATATAAAACAGCAATTAAGATACAACGTGGAGTACGGGTTAGAGATATACAGATCGGATTTTTTGGTTAATGCCTAAACGATATTGTTTACACTGCATAACTGTATTAATTTTTGCCAGTATTTTTAATCAGGCGATTCTTTATTTTATTTTTTTTACGATAGGACAGTCTAATTATTCAAACAATGGCGCAAAATTATCATTCACAAACACCAGTTACCTCGCTAGCCTCAGCGGCCAATCCTTTAAAATGATTATGTATTTTTTTTTTTTTACTAATTTCGGGACCAGCTTTAGGTGATGACACTTTGTCACAATTCCGAACTTTCTCATGTATTCCAACGTGTCCCCTTCAAATCTAATATAGTTTCTTTTCTTAGCAATTTCTTCCGATTGATACAACCTCTTTTATCAATAATGATTTTTGTGAATATCTGTATATTTACATTTTCTAAAAATATTAAAAGCGATTTTATAATTGTAAAATAAACGTTTTAAATCGGGGCAAACAAATTAAGGTTTGTCATCGTACGAGTGTGTACCTCTAGATCTGTTTGACTCGTCACACCTCATTGCACCATCGGTATTTCGATTCGTGAGCAAGTTAAAAGACGAGCGAAAAATGGATTCAAAGCACTTTTTAAAGGTTTATGTAAATAGTAAGTCAAGTGATATTTATCCAGATTCAAAATCACTATTCTGTTGCAGTTAAACAGAAGTAAATTGGCCAATTGTTAATATATATCATGGCTATCCTTGGGTCTTGATTTTGACATTTAATTTGTAAAGCTACCTGCTAATTTCGGCAAAACAAGCGTAAATTGCACGTTTGGTCAAGTTACTTCTGTTTAATTGCAACAGAATAGTGATTTTTAATCTGGATAAATATCACTTGTTACTCATTTGAGCACAATTTTCAACAAAAAAATCCAAATTATTCCAGAGTAAATATTCCAAGTAAATTACAAAAAAAATGGACAAATATCTATGGAATCCTCGATTAAAGAACTCTCAACAGCAGAGCCTATATATAGTAGTATTTGAGATTTTAAACAAGAAAAATATGAAAGAAGTTCTTCTCAGGTCACCAGTTTATCACCAGTTCCTTCACCAGCGGCAGTCCCACTGACATACCACCATCGTACCAACAAACACCAATATATCCACGGTTACAATCCATAAAGCCACCTCCGGTTTTCGAAGAGGATTCGTAATACACCCATCCTTATTGTAACATTTTGTCGACTTTAATTTAATAGTTTATGTGCTGTGTTTTCCCATATACTGGAGTATCATTAACAGAAGTTCCAATATTTACAACAGAAAAAACGTCATATCATCTTTAACATCTGAGAAGAGACGTTTTATTTCATTGATATTATCTTCAACAGAAGACACATTATTCCATATACTACATCCATTGTTATGTTCATATACTGTATACCGAAGAGACGTCTTCATCTCTATCAACAACTACAGCCTAATGTGATTCCAACACCAGGTATTATTTTGTAATATGAACTGTTTCCATATTATGTCAGAGTCGGAGACAATGATATGATAATACACGCACTATTATTTATATAACCTACTGTACTCACCCGGTATAACAACTCGCCACCTGTCAACTGGAATACTTGGTGTAGTAAAATCACCGTGGAAAAGAATATAACACTTCCATGTCCGAACTACCATTACACTAACTGGGACTCTAGGAACTTGTTTTACCATATAGTTTCGGCCTAATTGGAGTGCGACAGATCACGGCTGGATTTTCCGATGGTTGTACATCGTGTCCAAGCCATTTCATTTCAATTTTATTTATTTATGAGTGCATTGAAATATATCATTATTGGTTCACTTTGTGCCTTTGTCATAAATTATTTAGAATCAGAAGAACTTTTCAATATATATATATTCTTGATATAATACGCAAACAGAGTATAAATGGCTATATCAAATTATAACTTACAGAACCACATTGACTACACTATTAATGTATTGATCATGATTTACATATATGGGAGTAAGATAACCTTATGTTGTAAATGAATATTATGAAAACATTGATTAACTTGTATGCAAGCAAGTTTGTATATGATCCTTTATCTTAGGAAGCAATCGTATAACAATGTAAGCTTGTAAGCTTGGTTATCAGAAAATGTTACAGAGTTTGAAGGGAATTGTCTCTCACACAAACATCAACCGAGGTAAAGGATACTGTTGTGATTTCTATAAAGGATTTTTTAACTGAATTATAATACTAGATTATCTCCCCATAGTTTAAAACTTAGTTTAAGTCATATCTTAGAGACCACAATTATAAAACTGATTTTTTGATTTGAAATGTTAACATTCTAGGGACCTGGGTTAGTCTTACGTGATATTGCAGCACACATGAGTCATGAAATGTTTTCCTGGTTGTATGTTTTTCTCCGGGTACTCCGGCTTTCCTCAATCTTTAAAACCTGGCACGTCCTTAAATGACCCTTGCTGTTAAAAGGATGTTAAACAAAAACAAACCAAACAAACCAAATCTCTGGTGATATGTGTAATGTTGTGACAAACAAGACAGAAAGTATAACTGAACCTTTAGTGTAGTTCATAGTATCAATGAACGCATTACATAAGTATCACGGTATCCCAGCGATATGGAAGAAATTTCAATAAAGTTCAGTGAAACAACGTTTTTTTCAATAACGATTTATTTAAAGATTATTATATACCATGAATCCATGCTGGTCATAAACCTTTTCACAAATTTAATGACATCAACAGGAAAGTCATCCTTATGGAGGAAAATGTGCTGAAGCTGAAAAGACATTTCCGTGACATCATTTGAAGTGTACCAAGTGTATAGTCGTTCTGTATCGTACGGTGTAATAAGTATTCTATTCCCTTTGTGGAACGGTATTTATCAACAAGCGACCGTCTCCTTTTTCCCTGTAGAGGATGCGATCGTTTCCGTTAAATTGTATATTGCTGTGTTTTCAATATTTACGCTGTCACGCAACACTTCAACCCTGGAGATGAAGTGGAGCATAAGGGACTCGACGTCAACAACAACTTAAACAATCTGTATCACTGATATAAAGTAATGTCTTGTTTACATAACGAATGTCAGTGACCGCCTTATATAACGAAGGCCCGATAGTTTAAATGCCCGATAGTCTAAAGGCCCAATAGTCCAAATGCCCGATAATCTAAAGGCCCGATAGTCTAAAGGCCCGATAGTCTAAGGGCCCGATAGTCTAAAGGCCCGATAGTCTAAAGGCCCGATAGTCTAAGGGACCGATAGTCTAAAGACCCGATAGTCTAAAGGCCCGATAGTCTAAAGGCCCGTTAGTCTAAAGGCCCGTTAGTCTAAAGGCCCGATAGTCTAAAGGCCCGATAGTCTAAGGGCCCGATAGTCTAAAGGCCCGATAGTCTAAGGCCCGATAGTCCGAAAATAGTTAACATTGTAACAAGGATGAATAGTTATCCATTATATACATATATAAATGGCTTCCCATTGAGTATAACATGTTTATCACCATTATGATAATTATATACGAAAAAATGAAATTTAACCCCGAAAGAAAAAGGCTATGTGCCTTAAAGCGCGCGGATCAGTAGTATAATATTTGACGTCGTGAGGATCAGTAGTATAATATTTGACGTCGTGAGGATCAGTAGTATAATATTTGACGTCGTGAGGATCAGTAGTATAATATTTGACGTCGTGAGGATCAGTAGTATACTATTTGACGTCGTGAGGATCAGTAGTATAATATTTGACGTCGTGAGGATCAGTAGTATAATAGTTGACGTCGTGAGCATTTCATAAAAAAGGAATATTGATCTAAAGCAACATAACCACATGTTCGACCATCGCTAAGATTTGAAATATACAGTCTCTACACAGAGTTGTCGCTCCATCCACTCCCATCTTGATGACGGTGGTTGTTATGGGGCCAATTTGTGTTGCGATGCGTTGAATTACGGAGCGATGCTCATGTCGGGAACTCTTCTTACGCAGGCCATGCATGATTTTTACTTTTTTTTTTTTTTTTTCGCCATTTCTTTTTATGTTTTGGTACCTTTTGTGAACGTTTCTTTTGAAGAAATTGACATTGAATATGTAATACACTAATAACTGATTTTTAAAAAATAAGATTAAAATAATTATTTAAATAACAATTTCGAGTAATGCTGACATGAAATTATCAATCAACATGTATTAATAACCAGCTTTTTCTGAATATCGGGCCTTCGAACTATTAGACCTTTGGAATAAAGGGCATTTGGAATATAAAAGTGTTTGTGTCGCAATATCCCCCAAAAAGATAAAACGAATTGTATTGTTGGTATAACGAGTGGTATTGTTGGTATAACGAGTGGTATTGTTGGTATAACGAGTGGTATTGTTGGTATAACGAGTGGTATTGTTGGTATAACGAGTGGTATTGAATTAATGAACCGTGATCTGAAATATCGACATGACAAGTTTAAAAAACCATTGTCAAGGCCAGTTAAAATGTCTTTATAGAATAAAATTTAATGATTATTATTTGTTTGACAACATTTATAAAACGAGGTAAAACATGATATTGCTCGTGTGTATTAACCGGATGGAAGGTCGAAGGGGTATCACTGTTAGAAGTAACTGGGAATGTCCGGGGGAAACCCACGTGGTGTGTCGTTGATCGCCATATATACCATCAAAGATATATGTGTGGTATTACCATCTCACTGACGTCATTTGATGTGTAAAGTGTTATTTTAATTTTGTATCGTACGATATAGCGATGGGTATTGTTTGTGTTGTAACATCCACAAGTGACCTGCTCGTTTTTCTCAATGAAAGGAAATGCTCGTTTCCGTTAAATTGTGTATATTGTTCGGTTTTCATGCTCGTGCTGTCGTGCAACACTTAACTCTATAGGGTTTTAGTCAGCACTTTAAAAGTGTCGTATTGAAACATAACTTGCTTAATATCATACAATCCCATATCTTGAGAATAATTTTAGGATAACCATCCGTTTTCTTATTTATTTATTTTTTTCATTGTCTAGAAACAATGATTGTTTTTAATTCTTGAACGAGAGGTCAATTAATCCCGAATAAACTCTTTTAAACTGACCGGTTAAATAAGGGAGATAAAAGAAACCACAATGTGTGTGTGTCTTTAGTACAATCCTAAGATATTACAGGTGATAGCCACTGCTGGTAGGCTTTAATCCCCAAGGTTTTCCATAACCTGGTATCACAAATTTAATTCATTATAATAGCGACACGGTTTGGAATATTCACACGTTCTATTGAAATCCAAAATTGAATGTTAAGACATTATCCGAACATGTGGGTTATAACAACTCCCCATTTACATTCGATCTATTTCAATTTACTCAATTACCACTTAGGATTGAACATTTTGCATCACTGACGAGACCAGGTTTGGTTCAGATACAGTATCGAAATCTATTATTTGTACTTATTTTTATAATATCATTTGAACAGCTGATAACTTTGACGGGAACTGGTCGGTGAGACTGCCATCATTTGCTTTAAGGAAAATCTTCCTCAAAACCACCTTTGTTGTTTACGGGGCTACAAACCCAATATAAAAACAGATTCATCATAGTAAAAACAAAGAACTTGATTGTATTTATCACATTTCATTTACAATTTTATTTGAAGTCACTTTCGTTTCTATTAACAAACCAAACATAACACAATGCCACAACCGCAATGTTGTTAACTCCTATCTCCATAACGACCTGGCGTAACCATCACAACCGCCATGTTGTTAACTCCTATCTCCATAACGACCTGGCGTAACCATCACAACCGCCATGTTGTTAACTCCTATCTCCATAACGACCTGACGTAACCATCACAACCTTGGGAATCTACTGATCCGTATATGAAATTAAAGTTTCCGATTCCATTTCAAGTTATTTCCTGTTAATACAACTTTCTATACATCTACATTATAAAGTTATCGGTTGGGTATAATGTAATAATAGCAATTATCATATATAAATACAATCTATCCACTACGGATACAAAAATAACCACACATATCAACATCAATCATGCAATACACAGCTTGAAATAAATTACTCTCAACACTAAAGAATTCTTTTCATTCATACCAAATATAAATCAAGTTTATACATCCTAAACAAGAACTCATTGAATTCAAAGAATCATTGATATCTTAACAATAACACTGTCAATCCTCATATATTGTATTATTTCAGAGTCCAAGTGCTTGCACTAGGGAATCCTGGGAAATTCACGGAAGATCAATGAGGGATTCCAGTTTGATCCCACAATTGTGGAATCCTAGGAAGGTCATTTTGGAATCCCTTTAATATCAATGAGGAATCCTGTAAAAATCATCGCGACATCCCTGGGAAACCAATGTGGAATCCTGGAAAGATTATTCCGAAATCTCCGGAAGATCATTATGGAATCCTAGGAAGATTACTGAGGAATTCTGGGGAGGATACCACAGCACCTTCAATCAAATTTGAATCCTTTCAGCAATGTTCGAACACTGGATTGCAAATCCTCAGAATTAGAACTTTTCTCGAAAAGGCCGAGATTCCGTGATCCTAAAATAGATAATCACAGTAAATAAGATGGATACATTGTAAAATGTGGTTGGTTGTACATGCTACTGACTCTAATTACTTAAATGATTGCGGTGATGATGGAGCCTTAGCATAGGGTTAATTCAGAAGTATCAGGAACATGAATATTATTATTTTTATTAATTAGATTTCCCGATTCCCTATTTCTATATTCATACTGAAATGTAACATTTATTATAACTCCAGAAAAATATTTATCTATACAAAACAAACTCAACAGAAAATACTGATACAATAACGAAACTAGGAGAATCCGACCAGAGGTTTCTAAAGTATAAGCGTCCTCAGCTGTGTGATATGTCACCAAGTAAAGTTGAAATGTAATCATACCTAGTATACTTCTCTCCGCCGACATCGTATTGAATGTTTCCGTGGGTTGGGGTCTCAAATGACGTTGGGTGGTGACCCAGCTATCCTCCTGTAACGTTTGCCACGCCCTCAACATGCCAGCAGAGGGTGGTGGGGTCCCTGTGGCGGACGGTATATGGCCATTGTGATGCGCCCTACAGTTGAAAAAATATAATTTTGATTTATTTAATATTGTCGTGGCGTACAATTTATACTTCTAAATTAACAAGACAAAGAGAAATAAAACTCACAGAAAGACGCATTGAAATAAAATGTATGTTCGAGTGTTCTCTCACGAAAGTATACTTTATCTCATCGTTTCCACTAGAGATACGGGGCCTCTGGAATAAATTATAGTCGGATGGCGAGAGGATAAGCTCTCCCTAGCTTGTTCTGTAAAATCAGATACCTACATGGGTGACGTTTATTATTTAACATTTCTTATCTAGAAATATTTCTATCATATCTTTAATACATAGACCACAATATATTGAAACTATAATCATTAAAATATTTGAACTAAATAATAACGGAATCGATGATAAGCTACGGATCTACGGATTCTCAAGAAATCAAAATATATAAATACATATTATATATTAGCACATGGAAGGATTTTTCAACATGTACAATATATATATATATATATATATATACATGTATATATATATTATCTAAATAAATAACGGGAGTGATGGTAAGCTTATGATCTGGAATAATTAAAACAGCTTTAAAGTAAAACAAAAACAAACAAAAACATGTGAGTGAAATAAAGAGAAGTTACTACTTACATTGACTGTAGACCCCGTGTTAATGTCTCCTGTGTGTATTTGACGACGGGTCTCACGACTTTACTGGTTACGGTACTAATAGTATTCATGTCTGGTATCAGTGGTGTTTGTGATATAGCATCCCTGTACTCTTCCCTATTTATACGTTCGTATATCTATATATAGACACCGCGGTTTTTCAGTGGGTTTTCCTTTCCTTATGACGCATTGAAAAATGAGATGACCTTAGTGAAACTTTACAGAACGAGTGATTTTTACTTGTTGACATTTGGATACCAAGGTTTAATATACATATTTCGGATTGTAAACTATGTTACTATGAAATAAGTCATAGAACTTTAGATAAATACTTGTTTAACATAAACAGGCTCGTTTAAATACGGCAGTGTTGTGTCATATTTACCGTGGAAAGCGTTAGTAGGCTATTTCTGAAAAGGAATCCCCGTTCTATATTTGGAAAAAAATATCATGGGAAAATCCCGAAAGATTAATGATTAGTTTTAAATGTAACTTTATTATAATCAGATTCCAATCAGTTTTTTTTTTTTTATTTATTCTTTTTCATTTACCGTTTACACTTGATAAGATCTAAGTAAAATTTTTAAAAACAACAAAAACAAAAATCAAAACTTTTTTTTCTAAAAAATCCCAGAAATTTGGACGCATTCGTGATCACTAATGCCTACAGATATTTCAAGCTTTGATATGATATAGAAATAGAAGAACAGTAACCGGTCCATGACGCCGAAGTTGTTTTTGTCGGATAAGTTTCCTTGTGTAAAAGTTATGAACATAGATTATCTACACAAACATACCAGGTAAATAAAACGATGATGAGTATGTAGTCTGGGTAGTAACATTGTACCAAACTCAGAATATAAGGTGTGAAGTCACAAGTCTGGGTACTAACTCGTGGGAAGTAACATTGTACCAAACTCAGAATATAAGGTGTGAAGTCACAAGTGTGGATACTAACTCGTGGGAAGTAATATTGTAACAAACTTGAAATATAAGGTGTGAAGTCACAAGTCTGGGTACATACTCATCGGAAATATCAAAAGTCAGGGTACTATCTATAAGGAACTAATATTGTACCACACTTGAAATATTGGGTGTATAAAGTCGCAAGTCAAGATGAATTTATTATTTATATGAACCCCGAGGAATATATGTATTTTTCTGTTTAAAATGTCATAATTCAGATTCATTTGAATGCATACGAAGATATTTTCATACTAGAAGATACTTTGGTACAAAACTGGTCTCAAATATCAACATATTTCCGTTGTTATCAATAGAAAGACTTGCATCATCCTTATTGTTAAAACGTAGTCTATTTCTGTGCGTACAGAAATCCCCGTTCTAAATTTAGATAAAAATCCGCTTGTTCCGGTGTTACTGTTGGGATGGGGTGCACTTTTCTAACATATCGTAGGTAAATAAATAAATCAATAATGAAGTTTACGTGTTGTTTTACCTTTAATTCATTATATCGAAACCATTGTTATATGTTTTTTGTCTTATTTATTAACCGTCGTTACCACTATAAAGACCATGTTTTATTTTATTAATGTAACATGAAAATATATCATATCTAATTCATTGCTTTGAGAAACAATATTAGTGAACTTGCGTCTTAAGATTCATATACTGGAGAAGTTTAGGTCCAGACATTACCAACAAAAATACCTCGTACAGTTCAATTGAATGTCGGGCTTGAAGAATTAACTCGCATTACTTATAAGACTGGCCTTTATTACAATTATCGTAAATAGCAAAATTACAAAACGGAATATTGTTAATAAAACTAGTGATATTGTTAATATAACGCGTGGTATTGTTTATAAAACTAGTGATATTGTTAATATAACTAGTGATATTGTTAATATAACGTGTAGTTTTATCTATAACTGATTTACATGTAGTTTTATCTATAACTGATTTACGTGTAGTTTTATCTATAACTGATTGACGTGTAGTTTTATCTATAACTGATTGACGTGTAGTTTTATCTATAACTGATTGACGTGTAGTTTTATCTATAACTGATTTACGTGTAGTTTTATCTATAACTGATTTACGTGTAGTTTTATCTATAACTGATTTACGTGTAGTTTTATCTATAACTGATTTACATGTTGTTTTATCTATAACTGATTGACGTGTAGTTTTATCTATAACTGATTTACGTGTAGTTTTATCTATAACTGATTTACATGTTGTTTTATCTATAACTGATTTACGTGTAGTTTTATCTATAACTGATTTACGTGTAGTTTTATCTATAACTGATTGACGTGTAGTTTTATCTATAACTGATTTACGTGTAGTTTTATCTATAACTGATTGACGTGTAGTTTTATCTATAACTGATTGACGTGTAGTTTTATCTATAACTGATTTACGTGTAGTTTTATCTATAACTGATTTACATGTTGTTTTATCTATAACTGATTGACGTGTAGTTTTATCTATAACTGATTGACGTGTAGTTTTATCTATAACTGATTTACATGTTGTTTTATCTATAACTGATTTACGTGTAGTTTTATCTATAACTGATTTACGTGTAGTTTTATCTATAACTGATTGACGTGTAGTTTTATCTATAACTGATTTACGTGTAGTTTTATCTATAACTGATTTACGTGTAGTTTTATCTATAACTGATTGACGTGTAGTTTTATCTATAAATGATTTATATGTAGTTTTATCTATAACTGATTGACGTGTAGTTTTATCTATAACTGATTTACGTGTAGTTTTATCTATAACTGATTTACGTGTAGTTTTATCTATAACTGATTGACGTGTAGTTTTTATCTGTAACTGTAACTTTATCAGGGGACAGAACCAAAACGTTTCGAGTAAGAGTAAACGCTCAACTAAAGGCCAGAAGTGAGGTATTTTCAAGGGAGACATTAGGAAGAAGAAAGTCGTTACGAAAGAAGAGAAAATATCTCAAATTTAGTCGCCTCTCACTATTTAAGCAATTGGGGCAGCTAGTACAATTCTTACGCAATATTTATAGTGGGCTGAGACCTTTAACTATCCTGTTCGATTGTGAATTTGACCTTGAGCAAGACATTTAACTCCGATTGCTATGGACGGTATTCCGTGAGGCTTCCACCATTTGTTATTTGTTACAAGGACATTCCACCTAAAACAAAATGTTTTTGGCTGTTGACGAGGCTAAATACTCAGCATCCATACAGATTCATTATAATGAAAACATAGAATATCGATTATATTTCATTACAATTTATTTACATTTTCTTACAATCGTTTTATGAACAATAACAAACACAACATACTCGGCCATGTTGTTTACTCCATCACAACCTATTGACACATAGGACTCCTTTGATAACATCGGAGAGTTCTACATTTAAAGTGTTATCAGTCTACGACAATAAATAACGACAATCGTCAATAACAATCATCCCATTCACAACTTAAAATAATTTACTCTCAATACTACAGAGACATTTCCATACAAAACAAACATTTTTTCTATTCCATACCTTACAACCTAAACAAGAATTCATTGAATACAAAGCAGTTATTCATATTACTTCAGAGTCTAGGAGCCTGCACTGGGGAATCCTGGGAGAATCGCTGTGGAATCCTGGGAATATTCATGTGTAATTCCGGGAAGATCAATATGGAATACTGTGAAGATCAATGTCCTTTGCCGGAGAGATCAACGCGGAACCCCGGGGATACCAATGTGGAATCCTTGGAAAATCAACGCGGAACCCCGGGGATACCAATGTGGAATCCTGAGAAGATCAATATGGAACCCCGGGGAAACCAATGCGGAATACTAGGAAGATCAACGCAGAACCCCGGGAATACCAATGTGGAATCCTTTGAAGATCCATGTGGAAGCCTGAGAAGATACCACACTGTCCTCTAGTCAAATTTAAAGCCTTTCAACAATGCTCGAACGCTGGATTGCACATCCTCGGAATTCGAATTTTTCTCAAAAAGGCCGAGATTCCTTGATCCTAAAATAGACACAATACAGACTCTATTAACTGAAATATTTGTGGTGAGGATGGAGTCTTAACAAAGGGTTAGATCAGACGTAATATGAACATAAAGATATTATTTTGATAAATCTTGCGATCTCCCGATTCTCTATTTCAATATTCATACTGAAATGTAACTTAAAATGTTTCGTAAACTACGTTTTAAAATCCATTTAAGGTGAAATAACTATCGATTTCGTTTTAATTTTGGCAATACAACAGCAGAAAAATATTTGACTTGTATCAAAATCAACAGAGTATGAGGATACAATAACGAAATATGGATAATCCGATCACGCGTTTCTGAAGTATAAGCGTCCTCAGCTGTGTGATATGTCACCAAGTAAAGTTGAAATGTTATCTTACCTAGTATACTTCTCTCCGCCGACATCGTATTGAATGTTTCCGTGGGTTGGGGTCTCAAATGACGTTGGGTGGTGACCCAGCTATCCTCCTGTAGCGTTTGCCACGCCCTCAACATGCCAGCAGAGGGGGGCGGGGTTCCTGTGGCGGATGGTATGTGCCCATTGTTTTGCGTCCTACAGTAAAAAAAATATTTCAACTTTATTTCAAAATGTATTGTTATACAATCGATACGTAAATAAAAATGGCTGTTCTCTCTTTCAAGTATACTTGGTGTATCAGGGGGTCATTATTTTATTCAGTATCTCCACTAAAGATCGAATACGTGACCCCTGATTTAATATTTAGTCTGACGAGGTAATAGACCGAGGGGGAAATTCTACCTAGCTAGTTCTCAAGGAGGCAGACACTTACAAGGATGACGATTCTTTTTTAACACGTTGTCCTTAATGTAGAAATATTTCTAGCTATCATATATATAACAGTATTAAAGTATACAGACGGTAATATATGTAATTATTTAAACATTAGAAATAGATAAATATCAAATATACAGCACATGGAGGGATTTCCCTAAATATAATATTAAAATAATTTACTGAAGTGATGAAAAGCTGAGGATTTGAATACAAATAAAATAAATATGTGTCAATGAATTAAAGTTACTATTTACATTGACTGTAGACCCCGTGTTAATGTCTCCTGTGTGTATTTGACGACGGGTCTCACGACTTTACTGGTTACACTACTAATAGTATTCATGTCTGGTATCAGTGGTGTTTGTGATATAGCATCCCTGTACTCTTCCCTATTTATACGTTCGTATATCTATATATAGACACCGCGGTTTTCAGTGGGTTTTCCTTTTCGCATATGACGCATTGAAAAATGAGATGACCTTAGTGAAACTTTACAGAACGAGTGATTCTTACTTGTTGACATTTGGATACCAAGGTTTAATATACATATTTTGGATTGTAAACTATTTTACTATGAAATAAGTCATAGAACTTTAGATAAATACTTGTTTAACATAAACAGGCTCGTTTAAATACGGCAGTGTTGTGTCATCTTTACCGTGGAAAGCGTTAGTAGGCTATTTCTGAAAAGGAATCCCCGTTCTATATTTAGATAAAAAATATCATGGGAAAATCCCGAAACATTAATGATTAGTTTTAAATGTAACTTTATTACAATCAGATTCCAATCAGTTTTTTTTATTTATTCTTTTTCATTTACCGTTTACACTTGATAAGATCTAAGTAAATTTTTTAAAAACAACAACAACAAAAATCAAACTTTTTTTTCTAAAAAATCCCAGAAATTTGGACGCATTCGTGATCACTAATGCCTACAGATATTTCAAGTTTTGATATGATATAGAAATAGAAGAACAGTAACCGGTCCATGACGCCGAAGTTGTTTTTGTCGGATAAGTTTCCTTGTGTAACAGTTATGAACATAGATTATCTACACAAACATACCAGGTAAATAGAACAATGATGAGTATGTAGTCTGGGTACTAACTCGTGGGAAGTAACATTGTACCAAACTCAGAATATAAGGTGTGAAGTCACAAGTGTGGATACTAACTCGTGGGAAGTAATATTGTAACAAACTCAGAATATAAGGTGTGAAGTCACAAGTCTGGGTACATACTCATCGGAAGTATCAAAAGACAGGGTACTATCTATAAGAAACTAATATTGTACCAAACTTGAAATATTGGGTGTATAAAGTCGCAAGTCAAGATGAATTTATTATTTATATGAACCCCGAGGAATATATGTATTTTTCTGTTTAAAATGTCATAATTCAGATTCATTTGAATGCATACGAAGAGATTTTATGCGTATATACGTAGTTTATTTCTGTGCGTACAGAAATCCCCGTTCTAAATTTAGATAAAATCCGCTTGTTCCGGTGTTACTGTTGGGATGGGATGCACTTTTCTAACATATCGCAGGTAAATAAATAAATCAATAATGAAGTTTACGTGTTGCGTAACATTTAATTCATTATATCGAAACTATGGTTATATGTTTTTGTCTTAATAAAAATTTGTTTTTAAAAAAAATTTTGTGTAGTTTTGCTATAACTTTTTTAACTGTGGGAAATTCAAAAAACCCAAAAAAAAAAAAATTTAAGGGGAAAATAATGATTATTTAAAGGGGCCTTTTTTAAAATTTATCTTTTTTAAAAAAAAAACTATCTATTTTGTTATAAATTTTTTTAAAAAAAACTTTTAATTTTTTAACAAAGTTTTTAAAAACGCATTTTTTATCATAACTAAATTCGTTTTTTAAATGTTTAAAATTTTTTCCCCCTGTTGACGGATTTTTTAATAATTTTTTTTTTTTAAAAGGGGATGAAATGTTTCTAAACCTTTCCTTTTTTTTTTATCAAAGGGGTAGTAGTTTTTTAAAATTTTTAATTTTAAAAAACTTTTTTTATTTTTTTTTAAATTATAAATTTTTGGGTGTTTTTTTAAACTGTTTTTTGGTTTTTATCAAAGTTTTTATTTTTTCATCGGAAATTTTTTTTAAAAAGAAACTTTTTTTAAAATTTTAAAATTTTTGGTTTTTATTTCAATAAAAATTTTTTTCAAACGAAATTTTGTTTTTTTTAAACTATTGACATTTTGTTTTTTTTAAAAATTTACGGTATTTTATTTAAAATTTTTCTGTTTTTTTAAATCGTTTAAATTTTTTTTAAACTTCGTTGACTTTTGTTTTTTTAAACTTTATGAGTTTTAAAAAAAATTTGGTGTTTTTTTCTTAACGAACTTTTTTTTTCAAACTGTTTAGTTTTTTTTTTGGGTTTTACTTAATAACTTGTTTTATTATAATTTTTCTGATTTTTTTTTTTTTATATTTTTTTTTAAAATTTTTTAATTTTTTTTACTTCTTTAACGGATTTTTATCAAACTTTTTAACAATTTTAAATTTTTAATGAATTTTACTAAATTTTAAATTTTTTTTTAATAACATTACGTATTTTTATCAAACTTTTTTCGGTAGTTTTTTTAAATAGATGTATTTTTTTTAAACTAATTTTGATTTTAATTAAACTGATTGCTTATTTATCTTAATAAAATTTTTTTATCTATAATGATTATTGTAGTTTTATCATAACTTTTTTATTTTTTATAACTGATTACGTGTATTTTTATCATAACTTTATGTATTTTTTATCTAAACTGTTTACGGTTTTTTTCCCTTAACTGATTGAAGGGTAGTTTTTTTAACTTTTTTGGGGTTTTTTTCCCGAGAAAGTTTTATTTTTAACTTTTACGTGTAGTTTTTTTTAACTGATTTCGTGTAGTTTTATTAAACGATTGTGTATTTTATCTAAAAGGGGGGATTTTTTTATTAAAAATTTTTTTTTTTTCAAATTTTTTTTAAAAAATTTTAAATTTCCCTTTTTTTTTTCCTAACTAGGGGTTTTTTTTTAAATTTTAAAGTGATTTTACAAAACGATTTACATTTTTTAAAAAAAGGGGGTATTTTTTATAAATGATTGTTTCGTTTTATTTAATTTTACTGTTTTTTTTTTAAAAACTATTACTGTTTTTATTTAAAACATTTAGGTTAGTTTTATAAAACTGTTGACTGTATTTATCTTAAAACTATTTAGGGTAGTTTTTTTTTTTAAAATGTTTTTTAAATTTTTTTTTATTTTTTTTTTTTCCGTTATCCCATTTTACAAAAATTTGTTTTTATCTTTTAAATTTATTTGGGTTTTTTTTAAAATTTTTTTTTCTATAATGATTAGTTTTTTTATTAAAATTTTTTTAAAAATTTTTTTTTTTTTTTTTTTATTTTAAATGTTTAATTTTTTTTAAAAATTTAAATGTAGTTTTTTTTAAAATTTTGTTTTTATCTATAACTGATTGACTGTTTTTATTTTAAAACCTTTTTTGGGTTTTTTTATTAACTTTTTTTACGTGTAGTTTTTTTATAACCCTGATTGGTTTTTTTTTAAATTGATTATTTTCCCTTTTTTTTTTTCTATAACTGTTTGACTTGTATTTTTTAAAAAGTTTTTCTGTGTTTTTTTTAAACTTTTGGTTTTTTTTTTATTTTATTTATTTAAAAATTTTTATTTTCTTTTATTTTTTTATCTAATGTTTTACGTTAGTTTTTTTTATTTGGATTTAATTTTTTTTTATCAAACTGTTGGTGTTTTTCTTAAATTTATTGCGTGAATTTTTTTCTATAACGTTTAGGGTTTATTTAAATTTAATTTTTTTAAAATTTTTTTTTTTTTGTTTTGGGTTTTTATCTAAACTTTTACGTTAGTTTATCTAAACTGTTGACTGTAGTTTTTCTATAACTGATTGCTTTTTTTTATCAAAACTGTTTTCTGTGTTTTTCTTATTTTGACTTGTTTTTTTTTATTTTTTTTTTTTTTTTTTAAATTTTTTTAACGTTTTTTTATTTTAAACATTTCTTTTTTTTTTCCCTGTTTATGTGTTTTTTTCCCTGTTGCCTTTTTTTACTTCGATTATTTTTTTTTTCTTAAATTTTGCAGTTTTACAAAATTTTAATTTTTTTTATCAAACTGATTACTGTATTTTTCTAAATTTTTTACTTTTTTTTATTTTGTTTTTTTTTTAAAAATTTGACTGTTTTTTACTATATTTTTTTAATTTTTTTTAAAATTTTATTTATTTTATTTTTTATTTTATGTTTATTATTTTTTAAATTTTTATTTAAACAAAGTTTTATTATTTAATTGATTATTTTTTTAATTTTGTTTTTTTTTTACTTTTTTAATTTTTTTAATGAGGTTTTTTTATCTATAACTGTTTTATTAGTTTTATCTATAACTGTTTAAAAAGGGAGTTTTTTTAACTATATTTTTTTTAAAATTATTTATTGTTTTATTTAAAATTTTTGGTTTTTTTTAAATTTAGGGGTTTTTTTTTTTAAAAAAATTGGTTGTTTTTTTAATTTTTCGTGAGTTTTATCCTAAGATTGACATGTTTTTTTTTTTTATATTTCGGTATTTTTTTTAAAAATGATTTCTGTTTTTTTATCAACTGTTTTCGTTAGTTTTATAACTGATTGTGTATTACTATAATGTTTTTGGTTTTTTTATTTTTAAACTGTTGATTTTTTCAAACGTTTTCTTTTTTTTTCTAAAGATTCTTTTTTTTTTTAAAATTTGATTTTTTTATTTACTGTTTTTTTTAATTTATGTGTTTTTTTATTTTATTTTTACCATTTACTTTAAAAATTTTATTTTAAAATTTTAAACGTTTTGTATTTTTTATCTATAACTGATTTACAGGGTTTTTTTTTAATTTTTATTTTAAAATCTATAATATTACGTGAATTTTATCAAAATTTTTTAATTTTTATTTTTTAGGGTTTTTTTTTTTAACTTTGGTTTTTTTAATGATTAGGGTTTTTTTAAATTTTTTAGTTTTTTTCTATAAATTTTTTTTTATTTAAACTGTTTTCGTTAGTTTATCAAAAGATTACTGTATTTTATCTATAACTTTTTCTTGTAGGTTTTTTTATGATTACGTGTTTTTTTTATATAACTGATTACTTGTTTTTTTAATGTTTTACTGTATTTTTATTTTTAAGTTTAATTTTTTTTTATTATAAGGAAATTTTGTTGTTTTTCTTACTATTAGGGGTTTTTTAATAACTGTTTGGGTTTTATTTTAAAATTTTTTTTAATTTTTTATAACTGTTTTACGTTGTTTTATCTAAAAACTGATTTTGGTGTTTTTATGTTTACGTGTGTTTTATTACCCCTGATTTCCGTGTGTTTTTTTTTAACGTTTTCTTTTTTTAAACTTAACGTTTAGGTTGTTTTATTTAACTGTTTAAAGGAGTTTTTTTAACTTGGTGGTTTTTATTTCCCTTTTGGGTTTTTATGATAATGAAAAATTTTTTTATCAAATGATTACGTTGGTTTTAAAAAATTGAGTGTCTTTCTTCCGATTTAAGTTTTGTTTTTTTAAACGAATAGGTTTTTTATTAAAGTTAATGTATTTTTTACAAATATTACTGGTTTTTTATTTTGATTTTTGTAGTTTTTATCTATAATTTTTTAATTTTTTTTTTTTTTTTGGGTTTTTTCTTAACTTGAGTGTATTTTTTATTAAAAATGATTTGGTTTTACTTAAGGGTTTTGTTTTTTCCCTTCCCGTTTTACGTGTGTTTTTTTTACTGATTGGGGTTTTTTTTAAAACTGCATGTGTTTTTAAATTTAAAATTTTTTTTTTTCCCTTTTTATTTTTTAACTGTTTGTAGTTTTTCTATAACTTTTGGGGTTTTTCTAAACTGATTTGAGTTTTATCTTAAGATTTGTATTTTTATTTTAAACTGTTGACGGGTTTTTTTATCTATAGGGGTTTTTTTTTTCTTTTTTCGTTGTTTTTTATAAAAACTTTTATTTTAGTTTTTCTATAACGTTTCGGTTTTTTTCTAAATAATTAGGGGTTTTATCCCCTGATTTTTTTTGGGTTTATCTAAACTGTTGATTGTTTTTTTTTACCGTTTAGTGTAGTTTTTTCTAAATGTTTGAGTGTTTTTATTTAACGTTTTACGGGGTTTTTTATTTCGGACGGTTTTTATCATAATATTTATGTGAGTTTTTATCTTAACTGATTTTGTTTTAAAAACTAACTTGATCTTAACTGATTTTTATTTAAACTATAACGTTTTTACATTTTTTATTTTTTTGACGTGTATTTTTCATAACTGATTGACGTGTAGTTTTATCTATAACTGATTGACTTGTAGTTTATCTATACCTGATTTACGTGTAGTTTTATCTATAACTGATTGACGTGTAGTTTTATCTATAACTGATTGACTTGTAGTTTTATCTATACCTGATTTACGTGTAGTTTTATCTATAACTGATTGACGTGTAGTTTTATCTATAACTGATTGACGTATAGTTTTACCTAGAAATGATTTAAAGGTAGTTTTAACTTTACCTGAATGCATTATACATAAACCCCGGCTATATTTCTGTTTTATTAATTCATGTCGTAATATTTGAATTACCGACTAGTTTTGCCTGCTCAAGTATAGTACCAGACACAGACAACAACTTTCCTTTATTCATTAACGAAAACGACATTTTACACGTCATTTATATATATTTGTAGTATAGCTAATGGTGTTGATAAGTACGTCTAATTTTAAAACACGCAAATCAATGAAACTTCTCTATGGGCTGTGAAAGGTCATTCTTCCTAGCTGTGTCCGAGATGCCTGTATGTGGATTTGAAGTGGCTGTAGTATCTGTTCGTGTTCATGTCCTTGCCATAGCGCGATATAAATGTCTACTTTCTTTTAGTGCTAGGTCACTGAAGATACTGCTTAAGACAATGGTCTCATCCCTCAAAATGCTGAGGATTAAGCAGAGGCAGCAACTACCGTGTTTAAAGACTCTGACAGTATGACTCGATCAGAGGACAGAATCCAAACTTTTCCTGTAGAGTGAACGCTCAACTACCGGACAAAAAGGAAGGTATTGTCAAGGGAGACATTAGGGAGGAGAAAGAAGAGAAATGATAAGATCCCAAATTTAGTCGCCTCTCATTATTAAATCAATTGGGGCAGCAGGTACAATTCTTACGCAATATTTATAGGGGAAGCTGGGACCATTGACCATCCAGTTCGATTGTGAATTTGACCTGGAGCAAGACATTTAACTCCGATTGTTATGGGCGGTTTTCCGTGAGGCTGCCACCAAATGCTACATTGACATTCCACCTCAAATGAAATTTTTTTTGGCTGTTGACGAGGCTGAATACCCAGCATCTATACAGATTCATTATAATGAAAACATAGAATATCGATTATATTTCATTACAATTTATTTACATTTTCTTACAATCGTTTTATGAACAATAACAAACACAACATAATCGGCCATTTTGTTTACTCCATCACAACCTATTGACACATAGGACTCCTTTCATCAAAATCATTCCTTCCAACTTAATTATTATATTATAACATCGGGGAGTTCTACATTTAAAGTGTTATCAGTCTATGCAAATAAATAACGACAAATGTCAATAACAATCATTCCATTCACAACTTAAAATAATTTACTCTCAATACAACACAGACATTTTCATACATAACAAACATTTTTTCGATTCCATACCTTACAACCTAAACAAGAATTCATTTAATTCAAATCAGTATTTCAGCCACAATCTTCACCAATGATACTGTCAATATTCATATTACTTCAGAGTCTAGGAGCCTGCACTGGGGAATCCTGGGAGAATCGCTGTGGAATCCTGGGAATATTCATGTGTAATTCCTGAGAAGATCAATATGGAATATTGTGAAGATCAATGTCCTTTGCCGGAAAGATCAACGCGGAACCCCGGGGATTCCAATGTGGAATCCTTGGAAGATCCATGTGGAACCCCGGGGATATCAATGTGGAATACTAGGAAGATCAACGCGGAACCCCGGGGATACCAATGTGGAACCACGGGGATATCAATGTGGAATCCTTGGAAGATCCATGTGGAAGCCTGAGTAGATACCACACTGTCCTCTAGTCAAATTTAAATCCTTTCAACAGTGCTCGAATGCTGGATTGCACATCCTCGGAATTCGAATTTTTCTCAAAAAGACCGAGATTCCTTGATCCTAAAATAGACATTATACAGACTCTATTAACTGAAATATTTGTGGTGAGCATGGAGTCTTAACAAAGGGTTAGATCAGACGTAATATGAACATAAAGATATTATTTTGATAAATCTTGCGATCTCCCGATTCTCTATTTCAATATTCATACTGAAATGTAAACTACGTTTTAAAATCCATTTAAGGTGAAATAACTATCGATGTCGTTTTAATTTTGGCAATACAACAGCAGAAAAACATTTGACTTGTATCAAAATCAACAGAGTATGACGATACAATAACGAAATATGGATAATCCGATCACGCGTTTCTGAAGTGTAAGCGTCCTCAGCTGTGTGATATGTCATCAAGTAAAGTTGAAATGTTATCTTACCTAGTATACTTCTCTCGGCCGACATCGTATTGAATGTTTCCGTGGGTTGGGGTCTCAAATGACGTTGGGTGGTGACCCAGCTATCCTCCTGTAGCGTTTGCCACGCCCTCAACATGCCAGCAGAGGGGGGCGGGGTCCCTGTGGCGGATGTTATCTGCCCATTGTTTTGAGTCCTACAGAAAAAAAATATTTCAACTTTATTTCAAAATATATTGTTATACAATCGATACGTAAATAAAAATGGCTGTTCTCTCTTTCAAGTATACCAGGGGGTCATTATTTTATTCAGCATCTCCACTAAAGATCGAATACGTGACCCCTGATTTAATATTTAGTCTGACGAGGTAATAGGCCGAGGGGGAAATTCTACCCAGCTAGTTCTCAAGGAGGCAGACACTTAGAAGGATGACGATTCTTTTTAACACGTTTTCCTTAATGTAGAAATATTTCTAGCTATCATATATATAACAGTATTAAAGTATACAGACGGTAACATATATGTAATTATTTAAATATTAGAAATAGATAAATATCAAATATACAGCACATGGAGGGATTTCCCTATATATAATATTAAAATAATTTACTGAAGTGATGAAAAGCTGAGGATTTGAATACAAATAAAATAAATATGTGTCAATGAATTAAAGCTACTACTTACATTGACTGTAGACCCCGTGTTAACGTCTCCTGTGTGTATTTGACGACGGGTCTCACGACTTTACTGGTTACGGTACTAATAGTATTCATGTCTGGTATCAGTGGTGTTTGTGATATAGCATCCCTGTACTCTTCCCTATTTATACGTTCGTATATCTATATATAGACACCGTGGTTTTCAGCCTCTGTAACGGTTTTCCGGTATTTGATATCTGTATGAAAACACTTAATGTCTCTTCGTGAAATTCCCCAGTCATCTGTTTTTACAACAAAAAATCCATTACAAATAAAAATTATTCATAGACATTCGTAACCTTGTGGAAAATAAAATTAGTGATGATTTGCTGACGCAAGACATGTCCAGACATTTCCAGAAGGCAAAAGAAGCGTGGGAATTGGGACCTATCAACGCTTTACATTTCTTGTCCTGGTTAACAAAAATAAGTATGTTGGGAAATAAAAATGTTATATGTGGTGGAAGTTTTGATGAGTGCTGATTATTGATGGGACAATAAAATTCATTTTAAGTGAGAAATATGTATCATTTGATACGAAGTCTGTATATAAAGTGAGAAATGTATAATTTGATAGGAAGTCTTCATTTGATAGGAAGTCTGTATATTAAAGCGAGAAATGCATTATTTCATATGAAGTCTGTATATTAATTTGAGAAATGCATTATTTCATATGAAGTCTGTATATTAATTTGAGAAATGTATAATTTGATATGAAGTCTGTATATTAATTTGAGAAATGTATCATTTGATAGGAAGTCTGTATATTAGTTTGAGAAATGTATAATTTGATAGGAAGTCTGTATATTAATTTGAGAAATGTATAATTTGATATGAAGTCTGTATATTAATTTGAGAAATGTATAATTTGATATGAAGTCTGTATATTAATTTGAGAAATGTATAATTTGATATGAAGTCTGTCTATTAATTTTAGAAATGTATAATTTGATAGGATATGTGTATATTAAATGAGAAATGTATAATTTGATAGGAAGTCTGTATATTAAAGCGAGAAATGCATTATTTCATAGGAAGTCTGTATATTAAGTGAGAAAAGTATAATTTGATAGGAAACCTGTATATTAAAGTGAGAAATGTATTAATGTTATAAACAATTTAGCATGTTGTCTTTGGTCATAGTGAGATGGCCTGTCACTGTTAGAAACAATATAATGTAGTATGTTGTCTGTGTAATTGTGAAAATGAATATTCTGTAGATCCAATTGTTCAAAATTATTTTGGAAAGATGTTTTTGAAGCATGGGATACATTAAATAATTCGGAAGTCCTGACGATTAGTAGACAAGAAACAATTAAGAAAACTGCTGTGTGGTACAATAAGGAGGATATCAAAATAAATAATAAACCTGCTTTTATTCTTAGATTGAAGAAAAAAGTATGATTACATTGAGTGACCTAATTAAAAACTGAGATGATTTGAAGAATGTATAAATACTTTTCATGTGAACGCCAACTTTCTACCGTATCATGGACTAGTAAATGCGCTCACAATTTTCTAAGAATGCATAAAATTTATTTAGAAAGACCCTCTCTGCCAGCTATAACAAAGGTTTTGGAAATATTGTTCAAGAGTAAAAAACGGTAAAAAGGTTTTTATAATATATCATAATTCAAACATTGTTGCCAACTGGGATCAAGAGGTGCATTATATATTCTATTTTATTTTGAGGACAGGTTTATTTCCACGATATGCCTATTTTTGTTTTCGGGATTTAAGTATTTCTTGGCTGACACAGTAATCTTAAAGAATCCGGTAGACCAAGGCCTAAGACTTTCCGGTAAAGGTCGAAATAGATAACAAGAATAAAAGCCGCACACTATCATGGAATTCCATCGCTTTGTTATATATTTAAGGTTTTTATTCAAAAACTTAGTTTTTAACATACATTGTTTGATTTTGAAAACGGTCACGGTTAGGTCGAAACGGGCCAATATGCATGGGTGTTTTCTCATGGAAAGAACAAATGACAAATAATATGACATTTACGGGGTTTTTTTGTTTTTGTTTTTGTTTTGTTTTTGTTTCCCATTTTTGCGTAAGGCAGTTTAATTAGGCCAGAAGTACCTTACCGTGATGACGGACAACACGAGATACTTCACTCAGAACGTCAGTGTTGGTGAAACCAAATATTCGTATCCTGTCTTACGAGAGGAAGATTTCCGGACTTAATTATAGGCCATGACGACCAATGAAAACGAGGCTAGGAGAAGGATGTTAGTCACTTGATAAGACATCTTGATTACAATAAAGCTGTAAGAAATTCGTGACATGTAAACTGAGTGGGATGCAATGCAGTCCGCACTCACCAAAGGATTTTTGTAGGGATGTTTCATATTTTTATATTTTCAAGTCTGAAGTCACGTGACCACTACGTCATGTCATTAAATCCCACAGTATTAAGTTGATAAATTGGTTCAATTTTCAATGATCTTTCCACTGTACCAAGTTTTATGAGCTCAGCTTTTGTTGGAGGATTAGTACTTGACTCAAATATAATCTTGGCCATGTTCCCGGCCCATATTTGCAGTGACTTCTTGGTTGTTTAACACCCAGTGACGTCAGTCATTTTGGGACGGATCTTCTTGTAGTACAATGTATATGGTGGCTGATGCCCTACAGGTAGGGCGTAATCATCGTACCTGCTGCTCACATTGCACGAGTCATAAGAGGCGACTAAATTTGGGATATCGCATTCTTTCTTGCAAACATTTTTCGTCCCAATGTCTCCCTTGACACTGCCTCACTTTTGGACTTACAAACATTTTTCGTCCCAATGTCTCCCTTGACATTGCCTCACATTTGGATTAACAAACATTTTTCGTCCCAATGTCTCCCTTGACATTGCCTCACATTTGGATTAACAAACATTTTTCGTCCCAATGTCTCCCTTGACACTGCCTCACTTTGCGTCCTGTGAGAAAGGCGTTGGGTTTTGTCAAATGGCCGAGACATTCCAGAGTCTATAAGATGGTAGTTGCTATTCCTGCTTAACGCTCAGCATTTTATGAGTGGGGCGACTGGTTCGTTGGTTGTCAGGTTTGCTCTGGGTTTTTTATTGTTTAACGTTCCATCAACCGCCAATGACCGGGTGGGGTGTCCTGCTGGGTGTATTCAGCAATATACTTCAGTTAATTAGTACTATAAAGTCGCCATCAGTTCCGCTCCATCACAAGGAGACAATCATGAGTATATCACATCTTCTAACAACACTCACTCACCACAGACGTGAATCTCACACACAGGAGGACCCGTCTAAAATGATCTTAGCTGTTGATAGAACGCTTAACAATGGAAAACGAAACCAACCCTACTTCATTGAAAAACATACGATAAACCAGTAACATGTTATTCAGAGCAACTGGAAACAAGGGTATATTCAAAAGACAATCACAACAACAAAGAAAGACCCGTATCTCACTTTTATATGATCCCCGCAGGTAGGGATCGAACACTTACCTCGGACCTCCACCAGAGACATGGAGACCCCGAACACTTCCCGATCGGATGATTACCTCCCGATAACTGGAATAATCAGACAATGAGGACCCCGAACACTTCCCGATCGGATGATTACCTCCCGATAACTGGAATAATCAGACAATGAGGACCCCGAACACTTCCCGATCGGATGATTACCTCCCGATAACTGGAATAATCAGAGAATGAGGACCCCGAACACTTCCCGATCGGATGATTACCTCCCGATAACTGGAATAATCAGACAATGAGGACCCCGAACACTTCCCGATCGGATGATTAACTCCCGATAACTGGAATAATCAGACAAGGAGGACCCCGAACATTTCCCGATGGGTTTATTTTCTCCCGATAACTGGAATAATCAGACAATGAGGACCCCGAACACTTCCCGATCGGATGATTAACTCCCGATAACTGGAATAATCAGACAATGAGGACCCCGAACACTTCCCGATCGGATGATTACCTCCCGATAACTGGAATAATCAGACAATGAGGACCCCGAACACTTCCCGATCGGATGATTACCTCCCGATAACTGGAATAATCAGACAATGAGGACCCCGAACACTTCCCGATCGGATGATTAACTCCCGATAACTGGAATAATCAGACAAGGAGGACCCCGAACATTTCCCGATGGGTTTATTTTCTCCCGATAACTGGAATAATCAGACAATGAGGACCCCGAACATTTCCCGATTCGATGATTACCTCCCGATAACTGGAATAATCAGACAATGAGGACCCCGAACATTTCCCGATGGGTTTATTTTCTCCCGATAACTGGAATAATCAGACAATGAGGACCCCGAACATTTCCCGATTCGATGATTACCTCCCGATAACTGGAATAATCAGACAATGAGGACCCCGAACATTTCCCGATCGGATGATTACCTCCCGATAACTGGAATAATCAGACAATGAGGACCCCGAACATTTCCCGATTCGATGATTACCTCCCGATAACTGGAATAATCAATATATTTAGGTATATTTTGGAGTTGACAAAACAACACTTGTACGTTATATTTTTTATTGAAAAGTAAGATGTAACAGTATACTCTATGACCGGAAGTATAAAAATCAGTGTGTATAACACGGATATATTACAAACTGTCGATTCCTTGTCATGCCCAGGTACTCCGATGAAAACGAAGTCGGCAAAACACTCTAGTACATGGCTAAATAACAATCGATCTCCCAATCGCTGTTTTTATGCATACATTCAGTCAATGTCACCGGGTCACAAATTCCTAAAACAAAACAAAAATATCAGGATATCAGTGAATTTAAGTGACAAGGTGCGTGCAGGACTGGATAAATGAAAGTCGCGTCCATTTCAAGCCATAATTTACCTTCAGGTAGGAGCCCGCCCCTATGAATTGTTTAACGTCCTATCAACAGCTAATGTCAATCAGGTAGGACAGCCTCTCCTGTGTAATGTTTATTGTCCTATTAACAGCTAAGGTCATTCAGGTAGGACGGCATCCCCTGTGTAATGTTTAACGTCCTATTACCAGCTAAGGTCATTTAGGAAGGATGGCCTCCCCTGTGTAATGTTTAACGTCCTATTACCAGCTAAGGTCATTTAGGTAGGATGGCCTCTCCTGTGTATTGTTTAACGCCCTATTAACAGCTAAGGTCAATCAGGTAGGATGGCCTCTCCTGTGTAATATTTAGCGTCCTATTAACAGCTAAGGTCATTCAGGTAGGACCCCCCCCCCCCCCCCCCCCCCCCCCTGTGTATTGTTTAATGTCTTATCAACAGCTATGGGCTTAATATAAGTTTGATAACGTGTGCCCAATTCCCTTGTATATAATAAGATACAATAAAATATGTTGAAATCAAATAAAAAAACCCAGCTATGATCGTTTAGGTAGGACCCCCCTGTGTATTAAAGGTGTTAAGTGTCCTGTAACATACCTGGGTGATGGGTAGCTGCGTGTGTAGGAGTATCACCAACAGTCCACACACATCCGGGGTCCCCAAGCTCCTCACCATTAGTCATACCATCACCATCAGTATCCTCTCCACAGAGAGCCGCAGTCCAAGTATGGCCATGATCAGCGAAAGCCTGCAAGATACAATAGTTGATGGTTTTCACATCCAACTCCAACAAAAATGTATGACACCAATAACTGTAGAACCAGGTACCAACTAAGAATAACAGACTGAGAGGCAAAACCTGTATAAATAGAACAGTCAATTGTTATAGATGGACCCGAAACTAAGTAAACAGAACAGCCAATAGTTATAGATGGACGCGAAACTAAGTTAACAGAACAGCCAATTGTTATAGATGGACGCGAAACTAAGTAAACAGAACAGCCAATTGTTATAGATGGACCCGAAACTAAGTAAATAGAACACCGATAGTTATAGACAGACGCGAAACTAAGTAAATAGAACAGCCAATAGTTATAGATAGACGCGAAACTATGTAAATAGAACGGCCAAAAGTTATAAATGGAGGCGAAGCTATATAAACAGAACAGCAAATAATTATAGACAGAGACGACACTATTTTAATGGAACAGCCAATAAGTATAGACGGAGCCGAAATTATGATTATTAAAGAGCAAATAGTTATAGATAGAGATGAAAATGTGTTGAAAGATCAGCTGATAGTAACCGACTTTAAATCGGAGGTAAAAAAAATCTATATTATTGGAACAACCAATCATATTTAATGACGACATTCATATTTCACCAGCATGGTTTACATTATCAATGTTTATTATCAATTTTGACCACAAACTCACGGAAAAAAACAATACATATGTATGCTTAAAAGGAATGATTTTGATAGAACCAGTAAAAATACAATGTTTCCATTACTATCAGTTTCCGAGAGATTTCGACAGAACAACTAGCTATAAGTCAGTGATAATGGGCCAAAATATTAAACACAATATAACCAATTATTGTTGAAACTGAAACCATTTTACTATTATGTATTCTGTATGAAACTATTGCGTGACCTTAAGAGCAGAAAAAATACATCAAAAATCAAACAATTAGTTACCCATCCAAACAAGTTTTTGTTGCCTCCTCCTGCCGGTGACGTGTGCCCGACGCCCGCCCACAAAGTACCAGGTATACACGGGTTTGGGACAGAATGACCGTTTGGGATTTGGTTCGTGTACGGCATCTTCCCTAAACACGTACTCAGACCCAAAACTACCACAATAATCTGGAGCAACATCCTTACTGGTGTAGACAGAACAAGACCAGTGTTAGTTATCTCTGTACTTATATATACAGGTATGAGAAATCGTGCTCTCTGGTCGGCCATTGGGTCAAAAGTTATCAGTTACCTCATGACATTCCGACATGATTAGGACTGTCACTCAAAAACTACTTTAGGATATTTAAAGGGACTAAATGGTTAGATTTCAATAATTTCTACATGCATTTGATTTCCGGAAAGCGTTGTGATACTTGAAATTAGATTGTTTACAGAATTATGACACTTTTTATGAAATATTGGCAATGTTTATCAACTTCGAAATGTACAATTAACATAAAGTACATAACTTTTTACATCATTTTAAATCGTATACCCTTTTTTTATATATTATTTAAGTGGAAATCTAGCCATTTAGTCCCTTTAAGACGAAAGTCATTTTACGAAATACTTAATTTTAAAACTATAGTTTATAGAATAATTACTTTTTATTTGCATGTGAGCAGCACAGGTACTGGTTTACCGACTACATGATTCTTCCTTATATTAGATATTTTTTTTATAAATCTAATAAGCCTATTATATCATATATGGCTGTGAAGTTCGGGGGTTTTGTGACACCAAACTTTTAGAACGTCTACATTAAAATTTTTGTAAGCATATTCTTCAGTTGAAAACATCCACACTTGACCCCTGTTTTGTACTCGACTCCAGTATGACATTGACTCCCTGATGACAATGTACTGTGGACTATCTAAGTAATTCTTCTTCCTAGACACAACTTGTTCTAATCTAACGTTTTTTTATATATATTTCTACCTTGCTCCAGATATTGAAATCTAAACATCGAGTGGTTACTGAAGTTGAAGACGTTTTCTGTAATCCAATACATCGCCACCACTCATATCTATGCACGAGCTCTAACTCCTCGGCAGAATTATTTGTATAGCTTTTCCAGAGTGTTCGCTCCCATATAACACACATTTCGCACAGGACTACGTAATTCCGAAGTCAGATCGTAAATTGTAGATAAACATGTCCTGGCATAGATTTTCTGTACATACATTTACTGATCATATTGAGTAGACAGTCGACGAAAGCAACATTCACAAACCAAACGTTAAATTTAACAATAGTCACGTAAATACAACAAGAGGCCCATGGGGCCTGTATCGCTCACCTGGTTGGATTTGACCAAATGTCAAAATAATGTCCATGTTCAATTCGTTTTCTTTGTCAACCTCAAACAATGCTATATATGGTTATAGTGTGGGAATCCCAACTGCTTTAAAGAAATTCAGAAGTTCAGACTCGCTCAGTTTACAACATGCATTCATAACTTTATGACTAGTAGCGATTTAAAGGAATTACCATTATTTCCCCTATTGGGCCCCGCCCCTTTGGCCCCTTGGGGGTCAGAGTCACCTTTTATGCAAAATCTGTTCCCCTTCCCTCAAGGATGTTTCTGACCAAATTGGGTTCAAATCCATTCATAACTTTATGACTAGTAGCAATTTAAAGGAATTGCCTCATTTTCCCCTATTGGGCCACACCCCTCCAGCCCCTCTGGGGTCAGAGTCACCATTTATGCAATATCTGTTCCCCTTCCCCAAAGGATGTTCCTGACTAAATTGGGTTCAAATCCATTCATAACTTTATGACTAGTAGCGATTTAAAGGAATTGCCTCAATTTCCCCTATTTGGCCCTGCCTCTCCGGCCCCTTGGGGGTTAGAGTCACCATTTATGCAAAATCTGTTCCCCTTCCCCCAAGAATGTTCCTGACTAAATTGGGTTCAAATCCATTCATAACTTTATGACAAGTAGCGATTTAAAAGCATTACCTCTATTTCCTCTATTGGGCCCCACCCTTTGGCCCCTCGGGGTCAGAGTCACCATTTACGCAAAATCTGTTCCCCTTTGCCCAAGGATGTTCCTGACAAAATTGGGTCCAAATCCATTCATAACTTTATTACTAGTAGCGATTTAAAGGAATTGCCTCAATTTCCCCTATTGGGCCACGCCCCTCCGGCCCCGTAGGGGTCATAGTCACCATTTATGCAAAATCTGTTTCCCTTCTGCCAAGGATGTTTTTGGCCAAATTTGGTCAAAATCCAATAAGAAACTTTTTGACTAGTAGCGATTTGACGCAAATGTTGGCGGACGACGGATGGACGGACGACGGACGCTGCGCCATGACATAAGCTCACCGGACCTTCGTTCCAAGTGAGCTAAAAAAAAATGGAGTACAAAATGACCCCTGGCCTCTCAAGTGCAAGTCGAATGCATTAACAACCAGATCAACTTCAGAGGCCCAAAAAGCAGAAGCTACATAAATAGGTTTATATTCATTAGCTAAAATAAAACTACAGTATAACGATATCTTGATTTCCTTAAATTCGTTATAGAATATCGTACTAAACAAAAGCTGTTTCAAGTTTATAAATATCACATACGTTTGCTAGTTTACCAATTTTAGAGCGGGAGGGGTTAAAATGTCAACATAAAATGCCCATGTTATTCTGATATACGTGAGAAAGATTTGATAAGTTACTATTAAAAAAAAAAAGTAGGTTAAAATTGATAGTTATACGGACAAAATACCAAATAATTAGAAAAAAATTGCCAAATATATCAAAGCGGCAAACGTCAAAAGAATTTCATTATCATAGTTATGCTCTCCGAGTATATTGTCTCTGGCACGTAGTTATTATGTTTTGATGTTGTCAGTGTTATGTTAATTAGCATATTGTGTATGATACTGATGAGTCGGAAGACTCAAATTTTATAAAGAACTCTCTCATGACCAGGATGCGGTAAAACTAGCTAGCCGAAGGTTTTTAGAGCAAAACAAACAAACAAACAAACACGATACAAAATCCTATCTCAATCAAAACACAACAAAAATCAAACAATTAGTTACCCATCCAAACAAGTTTTTGTTGCCTCCTCCTGACGGTGACGTGTGCCCGACGCCCGCCCACAAAGTACCAGGTATACACGGGTTTGGGACAGAATGACCGTTTGGGATTTGGTTCGTGTACGGCATCTTCCCTAAACACGTACTCAGACCCAAAACTACCACAATAATCTGGAGCAACATCCTTACTGGTGTAGACAGACTAAGACCAGTGGTAGTTATCTCTGTACTTATATATACAGGTATAAGAAATCGTGCTCTTTGCCATTGTTGGACCATCGGGTCAAAAGGTTATCAGTAACGTCATGACGTTCTGACATGATTATGTAGAGGAACGACACTCCAAAAATACTTAAGTCTACATTTGTCATTTTACCAAATACTTTTACAATATACATGTTTTTATTGAGACTGAAATGTATGATACATTTACATTTTGGTTGGACAGTCTAAGTTTACGCCTATGTGACTGTAGGATTCGTCTTATAAAGTGGGACTGTGGATATCAATTAATATTTACATCTCTCGCTTCTTCTGCTTTGTAAACTCTGATTGCGAATAAATTGGCGTATACGCAGTGAAAAAAGGATCAGCGGAGTAATAAGCGCGGGAATCGGTAACATAATTATGACGTCTATTTATTACGTTACCGGAAGGTAAACTAGACGACGCCATTTTGAAAGGACTGATAAACTCAATTTTAGCGTTTTCTATTGCCCGATGATCTATGCACAAAAAGCTAACGTGAAGCGAGTATTTTGTCAAAAACTAAACTGAATATTGCGGAAATGGATCCATATCTAACTTCTCCACGAAGTAAGCTAACAAAAATGGCTGAAGCGTACAGTTTCTACAGAACATTTGACCACGTCACAACTAAATCTGTGTCAATACACGCTGTGCTTGACAACCATAGTTAATCCGAGACGGAAATTGTGGATTGTGAATAAGTATTAAACAAAAATGTTGAGTTGTTTCTTTAAATTTTGTTACCAATACTTATATCTTTACGTATAGATTCACTGGAACTATATTATCTTCTGTCGTAGTTACCAACGTCGCAACACACATTGAATTGCATTTTCTTCGTACTGTATTTAAACGATATTTTTTATGCAAATTTAAGGATAGACATGAAATAGTGATAAATATAAACATGAACTTGTGATTACTATAGATTTAAACTAATGCGCTAACCATAAAAAATGTTCGTTGCCAACTGCAGCCATACTACCGTAAACGCATTCAAAATGAAGTACAATCCTTAATTAAATGTAATCCTTTTTTTCATCGAACATACTGAAACTAGTCAATCCTAAATATAACGTCGTATGATAACACTTGTTTATAGTATACTATACGGTAAACAATGTACCTTAATCACCAGCATCCTAACAATATACAGCGAAACCTCTCTTTGCTGACCTCTGACTTTACTGACCTCTGACTTTGCTGACCTCTGACTTTACCGACTACTGACTTTACCGACAACTGACTTTACCGACCCCTGACTTTACCGACCGCTGACTTCACCGACCACTGACTTTACCGATAACTGACTTTACCGACTACTGACATAACCGACAACTGACTTTACCGACCACTGACTTTACCGACAACTGACTTGACCGACCGCTGACTTGTGCGACCACTGACTTTACCGATAACTGACTTTACCGACAACTGACATAACCGACAACTGACTTTACCGACCGCTGACTTGACCGACCACTAACTTGACCGACCGCTGACTTGACCGACCACTGACTTGGCCGACCACTGACATAACCGACAACTGACTTTACCGAACACTGACTTTACCGACCCCTGACTTTACCGACCACTGACATAACCGACAACTGACTTTACCGACCACTCAATTAACCGACCGCTGACTTTACCAACCACTGACTTTACCGACCGCTGACTTTACCGACCACTGACTATACCGACCACTGACTTTATCGACCACTGACTCTACCGACCGCTGACATAACCGACCGCTGACTTTACCAACAACTGACCTTACCGACCGCTGACTTTACTGACAACTGACTTTACCGACCGCTGACTTTACCATCCACTGACTTTATCGATAACTGACTTTATCGACAACTGACTTTACCGACCACTGACATTACCGACCGCTGACTTTACCGACCACTGACTTTACCATCCACTGACTTTATCGACAACTGACTTTACCGACCACTGACTTTACCGACCGCTGACTTTACCGACCACTAACTTTACCGACCACTGACTTGACCGACCGCTGTCTTGACCGACCACTAACTTTACCGACCACTGACTTGACCGACCGCTGACTTGACCGACCACTAACTTAACCGACCACTGACTTGACCGACCGCTGACTTGACCGACCGCTTACTTTACCGATCACTGACATAACCGACCACTGACTTTACCGACCACTGACTTCACCGACCACTGATTTTACCGACCCCTGACTTTACCGACCACTGACATCACCGACAACTGACTTTACCGACCACTGACTTAACCGACCGCTGACTTAACCGACCACTTACTTTACCGACCGCTGACTTGACCGACCACTGACTTTACCGACCACTGACTTTATCGACCACTGACTTTACCGACCGCTGACATAACCGACCGCTGACTTAACCAACAACTGACTTTACCGACCGCTGACTTTACTGACAACTGACTTTACCGACCGCTGACTTTACCATCCACTGACTTTACCGATAACTGACTTTATCGACAACTGACTTTGCCGACCACTGACTTTACCATCCACTGACTTTATCGACAACTGACTTTACCGACCACTGACTTTACCGACCACTGACTTTACCGACCGCTGACTTTACCGACCACTGACTTTACCATCCACTGACTTTATCGACAACTGACTTTACCGACCACTGACTTTACCGACCACTGACTTTACCGACCGCTGACTTTACCGACCACTGACTTTACCGACCACTGACATAACCGACCGCTGACTTTACTGACAACTGACTTTACCGACCGCTGACTTTACCGACCACTGACATAACCGACCACTGACTTTACCGACAACTGACTTTACCGACCACTGACTTGACCGACCACTGACTTTACCGACAACTGGTTTTACCGACCGCTGACTTTACCGACCACTGACTTTACCATCCACTGACTTTATCGACAACTGACTTTACCGACCACTGACTTTACCGACCGCTGACTTTACCGACCACTAACTTTACCGACAACTGACTTTACCGACCACTGACTTGACCGACCGCTGTCTTGACCGACCACTAACTTTACCGACCACTGACTTGACCGACCGCTGACTTGACCGACCACTAACTTAACCGACCACTGACTTGACCGACCGCTGACTTGACCGACCGCTTACTTTACCGATCACTGACATAACCGACCACTGACTTTACCGACCACTGACTTCACCGACCACTGATTTTACCGACCCCTGACTTTACCGACCACTGACATAACCGACAACTGACTTTACCGACCACTGACTTAACCGACCGCTGACTTAACCGACCACTGACTTTACCGACCGCTGACTTGACCGACCACTGACTTTACCGACCACTGACTTTATCGACCACTGACTTTACCGACCGCTGACTTAACCAACAACTGACTTTACCGATCGCTGACTTTACTGACAACTGACTTTACCGACCGCTGACTTTACCATCCACTGACTTTACCGATAACTGACTTTATCGACAACTGACTTTGCCGACCACTGACTTTACCATCCACTGACTTTATCGACAACTGACTTTACCGACCACTGACTTTACCGACCACTGACTTTACCGACCACTGACTTTACCGACCGCTGACTTTACCGACCACTGACTTTACCTTCCACTGACTTTATCGACAACTGACTTTACCGACCACTGACTTTACCGACCACTGACTTTACCGACCGCTGACTTTACCGACCACTGACTTTACCGACCACAGACATAACCGACCGCTGACTTTACTGACAACTGACTTTACCGACCGCTGACTTTACCGACCACTGACATAACCGACCACTGACTTTACCGACAACTGACTTTACCGACCACTGACTTGACCGACCACTGACTTTACCGACAACTGGTTTTACCGACAACTGACTTTACCATCCACTGACTTTACCGACTACTGACTTTACCGACCGCTGACTTTACCGACCACTGACTTTACCATCCACTGACTTTATCGACAACTGACTTTACCATCCACTGACTTTACCGACCGCTGACTTTACCGACCACTGACTTTACCAACCACTGACTTGACCGACCACTGACTTGACCGACCACTGACTTTACCAACCACTGACTTTACCAACCACTGACTTTACCAACCACTGACTTTACCATCCACTGACTTTATCGACAACTGACTTTACCATCCACTGACTTTATCGACAACTGACTTTACCGACCACTGACTTTACCGACCGCTGACTTTACCGACCACTGACTTTACCGACCACTGACATAACCGACCGCTGACTTTACTGACAACTGACTTTACCGACCGCTGACTTTACCGACCACTGACATAACCGACCACTGACTTTACCGACAACTGACTTTACCGACCACTGACTTGACCGACCACTGACTTTACCGACAACTGATTTTACCGACAACTGACTTTACCATCCACTGACTTTACCGACTACTGACTTTACCGACCGCTGACTTTACCGACCACTGACTTTACCATCCACTGACTTTATCGACAACTGACTTTACCATCCACTGACTTTACCGACCGCTGACTTTACCGACCACTGACTTTACCAACCACTGACTTGACCGACCACTGACTTGACCGACCACTGACTTTACCAACCACTGACTTTACCAACCACTGACTTTACCAACCACTGACTTTACCATCCACTGACTTTACCGACCACTGACTTTACCGACCGCTGACTTCACCGACCACTGACTTTACCGACCACTGACTTCACCGACCACTGACTTTACCGACCACTGACTTTACCAACCACTGACTTTACCGACCACTGACTTCACCGACCGCTGACTTGACCGACCACTGACTTTACCGACAACTAACTTTATCGACAACTGACTTTACCGACCCCTGACTTTACCGACTACTGACTTTAACGACAACTGACTTAACCGACCACTGACTTTACCGACCACTGACTTTACCGACCACTAACTTTACCGACCGCTGACTTGACCGACCACTGACTTGACCGACCACTGACTTCACCGACCACTGACTTCACCGACCACTGACTTTACCGACCGCTGACTTGACCGACCACTGACTTTACCGACCACTGACTTTACCAACCACTGACTTTACCGACCACTAACTTTACCGACCAATGACTTTATCGACCACTGACTTTATCGACCACTGACTAACGAAACCCTGTAGATGTGCTTTATCTCTGGTATAAAAATCTAACGACGATGTGCCGCATCTTTGGTATAAAAACCTAAGGAAGATGTACTGTATCTCTGGTATAATGATGTACTGTATCTCTGGTATAAAGATGTACTGTATCTCTGGTATAAAGATGTACGGTATCTCTGGTATAAAAACCTAATAAAGATGTACTGTATCTCTGGTATAAAGATGTACCGTATCTCTGGTATAAAGATGTACTGTATCTCTGGTATAAAGATGTACTGTATCTCTGGTATAAAGATGTACTGTATCTCTGGTATAAAGATGTACTGTATCTCTGGTATAAAGATGTACTGTATCTCTGGTATAAAGATGTACCGTATCTCTGGTATAAAGATGTACTGTATCTCTGGTATAAAGATGTACGGTATCTCTGGTATAAAGATGTATTGTATCTCTGGTATAAAGATGTACTGTGTCTCTGGTATAAAGATGTACTATATCTCTGGTATAATGATGTACTGTATCTCTGGTATAAAGATGTACTGTCTCTCTGGTATAAAGATGTACTGTATCTCTGGTATAAAGATGTACAGTATCTCTGGTATAAAGATGTACTGTATCTCTGGTATAAAGATGTACTGTATCTCTGGTATAAAGATGTACGGTATCTCTGGTATAAAGATGTATTGTATCTCTGGTATAAAGATGTACTGTGTCTCTGGTATAAAGATGTACTGTATCTCTGGTATAAAGATGTATTGTATCTCTGGTATAAAGATGTACTGTCTCTCTGGTATAAAGATGTACTGTATCTCTGGTATAAAGATGTACTGTATCTCTGGTATAAAGATGTACTGTATCTCTGGTATAAAGATGTACCGTATCTCTGGTATAAAGATGTACCGTATCTCTGGTATAAAGATGTACTGTATCTCTGGTATAAAGATGTATCGTATCTCTGGTATAAAGATGTACTGTATCTGTGGTATAAAGATGTACTGTATCTCTGGTATAAAGATGTACTGTATCTCTGGTATAAAGATGTACTGTATCTCTGGTATAAAGATGTACTGTATCTCTGGTATAAAGATGTACTGTATCTCTGGTATAAAGATGTACCGTATCTCTGGTATAAAGATGTACTGTATCTCTGGTATAAAGATGTACTGTATCTCTGGTATGAAGATGTACTGTATCTCTGGTATAAAGATGTATTGTATCTCTGGTATAAAGATGTATTGTATCTCTGGTATAAAGATGTACTGTCTCTCTGGTATAAAGATGTATTGTATCTCTGGTATAAAGATGTACTGTCTCTCTGGTATAAAGATGTACTGTATCTCTGGTATAAAGATGTACTGTATCTCTGGTATAAAGATGTACTGTATCTCTGGTATAAAGATGTACCGTATCTCTGGTATAAAAACCTAATAAAGATGCACAGTATCTCTGGTATAAAGATGTACCGTATCTCTGGTATAAAGATGTACTGTATCTCTGGTATAAAGATGTACTGTATCTCTGGTATAAAGATGTACTGTATCTCTGGTATAAAGATGTACTGTATCTCTGGTATAAAGATGTACCGTATCTCTGGTATAAAGATGTACTGTATCTCTGGTATAAAGATGTACTGTATCTCTGGTATGAAGATGTACTGTATCTCTGGTATAAAGATGTACCGTATCTCTGGTATAAAGATGTACTGTATCTCTGGTATAAAGATGTACAGTATCTCTGGTATAAAGATGTACTGTATCTCTGGTATTAAGATGTACTGAATCTCTGGTATCAAGATGCACGGTATCTCTGGTATAAAGATGTACCGTATCTCTGGTATAAAAACCTAATAAAGATGTACTGTATATCTGGTATAAAGATGTACTGTATCTCTGGTATAGAGATGTACCGTATCTCTGGTATAAAGATGTACTGTATCTCTGGTATAAAGATGTACTGTATCTCTGGTATAAAGATGTACTGCATCTCTGGTAAACAGATGTACCGTATCTCTGGTATAAAGATGTACCGTATCTCGGGTATAAAGATGTACTGTATCTCTGGTATAAAGATGTACCGTATCTCTGGTATAAAGATGTACTGTATCTCTGGTATAAAGATGTACTGTATCTCTGGTATAAAGATGTACTGTATCTCTGGTATAAAGATGTACCGTATCTCTGGTATAAAGATGTACTGTATCTCTGGTATAAAGATGTACTGTATCTCTGGTATAAAGATGTACTATATCTCTGGTATAAAGATGTACCGTATCTCTGGTATAAAGATGTACTGTATCTCTGGTATAAAGATGTACTGCATCTCTGGTAAACAGATGTACTATATCTCTGGTATAATGATGTACTGTATCTCTGGTATAAAGATGTACTGTATCTCTGGTATAAAGATGTACTGTATCTCTGGTATAAAGATGTACCGTATCTCTGGTATAAAGATGTACTATATCTCTGGAATAATGATGTACTGTATCTCTGGTATAAAGATGTACTGTCTCTCTGGTATAAAGATGTACTGTATCTCTGGTATAAAGATGTACTATATCTCTGGTATAAAGATGTACCGTATCTCTGGTATAAAGATGTACTGTATCTCTGGTATAAAGATGTACCGTATCTCTGGTATAAAGATGTACCGTATCTCTGGTATAAAGATGTACTGTACCTCTGGTATAAAGATGTACGGTATCTCTGGTATAAAGATGTATTGTATCTCTGGTATAAAGATGTACTGTGTCTCTGGTATAAAGATGTACTATATCTCTGGTATAATGATGTACTGTATCTCTGGTATAAAGATGTACCGTCTCTCTGGTATAAAGATGTACTGTATCTCTGGTATAAAGATGTACAGTATCTCTGGTATAAAGATGTACTGTATCTCTGGTATAAAGATGTACTGTATCTCTGGTATAAAGATGTACGGTATCTCTGGTATAAAGATGTATTGTATCTCTGGTATAAAGATGTACTGTGTCTCTGGTATAAAGATGTACTGTATCTCTGGTATAAAGATGTATTGTATCTCTGGTATAAAGATGTACTGTCTCTCTGGTATAAAGATGTACTGTATCTCTGGTATAAAGATGTACTGTATCTCTGGTATAAAGATGTACTGTATCTCTGGTATAAAGATGTACCGTATCTCTGGTATAAAAACCTAATAAAGATGCACAGTATCTCTGGTATAAAGATGTACCGTATCTCTGGTATAAAGATGTACTGTATCTCTGGTATAAAGATGTACTGTATCTCTGGTATAAAGATGTACTGTATCTCTGGTATAAAGATGTACGGTATCTCTGGTATAAAGATGTACCGTATCTCTGGTATAAAGATGTACTGTATCTCTGGTATAAAGATGTACTGTATCTCTGGTATGAAGATGTACTGTATCTCTGGTATAAAGATGTACCGTATCTCTGGTATAAAGATGTACTGTATCTCTGGTATAAAGATGTACAGTATCTCTGGTATAAAGATGTACTGTATCTCTGGTATTAAGATGTACTGAATCTCTGGTATCAAGATGCACGGTATCTCTGGTATAAAGATGTACCGTATCTCTGGTATAAAAACCCAATAAAGATGTACTGTATATCTGGTATAAAGATGTACTGTATCTCTGGTATAGAGATGTACCGTATCTCTGGTATAAAGATGTACTGTATCTCTGGTATAAAGATGTACTGTATCTCTGGTATAAAGATGTACTGCATCTCTGGTAAACAGATGTACCGTATCTCTGGTATAAAGATGTACCGTATCTCTGGTATAAAGATGTACTGTACCTCTGGTATAAAGATGTACGGTATCTCTGGTATAAAGATGTATTGTATCTCTGGTATAAAGATGTACTGTATCTCTGGTATAAAGATGTACTGTATCTCTGGTATAAAGATGTACTGTATCTCTGGTATAAAGATGTACTGTATCTCTGGTATAAAGATGTACCGTATCTCTGGTATAAAGATGTACTGTATCTCTGGTATAAAGATGTACTGTATCTCTGGTATAAAGATGTACGGTATCTCTGGTATAAAGATGTACTGTATCTCTGGTATAGAGATGTACCGTATCTCTGGTATCAAGATGTACTGTATATCTGGTATAAAGATGTACTGTATCTCTGGTATCAAGATGTACTGTATCTCTGGTATAAAGATGTACTATATCTCTGGTATAAAGATGTACTGTATCTCTGGTATAAAGATGTACTGTATCTCTGGTATAAAGATGTACTGTATCTCTGGTATAAAGATGTACCGTATATCTGGAATAAAGATGTACCGTATCTCTGGTATAAAGATGTACTATATCTCTGGTATAATGATGTACTGTATCTCTGGTATAATGATGTACTGTATCTCTGGTATAAAGATGTACGGTATCTCTGGTATAAAGATGTATAGTATCTCTGGTATAGAGATGTACCGTATCTCTGGTATAAAGATGTACTGTCTCTCTGGTATAAAGATGTACTGTATCTCTGGTATAAAGATGTACTGTATCTCTGGTATAAAGATGTATAGTATCTCTGGTATAGAGATGTACCGTATCTCTGGTATAAAGATGTACTGTCTCTCTGGTATAAAGATGTACTGTATCTCTGGTATAAAGATGTACTGTATCTCTGGTATAAAGATGTACTGTATCTCTGGTATAAAGATGTACTGTATCTCTGGTATAAAGATGTACCGTATCTCTGGTATAAAGATGTACTGTATCTCTGGTATAAAGATGTACTGTATCTCTGGTATAAAGATGTACTGTATCTCTGGTATAAAGATGTACTGTATCTCTGGTATAAAGATGTACTATATCTCTGGTCTAATGATGTACTGTATCTCTGGTATAAAGATGTACTGTATCTCTGGTATAAAACCTAATAAAGATGTACTGTATCTCTGGTATAGAGATGTACCGTATCTCTGGTATAAAGATGTACTGTATCTCTGGTATAGAGATGTACTGTATCTCTGGTATAGAGATGTACCGTATCTCTGGTATAAAGATGTACTGTATCTCTGGTATAAAGATGTACTGTATCTCTGGTATAAAGATGTACTGTATCTCTGGTATAAAGATGTACTGTATCTCTGGTATAAAGATGTACCGTATCTCTGGTATAAAGATGTACTGTATCTCTGGTATAGAGATGTACTGTATATCTGGTATAAAGATGTACTGTATCTCTGGTATAAAGATGTACTGTATCTCTGGTATAAAGATGTATCGTATCTCTGGTATAAAGATGTACTGTATCTGTGGTATAAAGATGTACTGTATCTCTGGTATAAAGATGTACTGTATCTCTGGTATAAAGATGTACTGTATCTCTGGTATAAAGATGTACTGTATCTCTGGTATAAAGATGTACTGTATCTCTGGTATAAAGATGTACCGTATCTCTGGTATAAAGATGTACTGTATCTCTGGTATAAAGATGTACTGTATCTCTGGTATGAAGATGTACTGTATCTCTGGTATAAAGATGTATTGTATCTCTGGTATAAAGATGTATTGTATCTCTGGTATAAAGATGTACTGTCTCTCTGGTATAAAGATGTATTGTATCTCTGGTATAAAGATGTACTGTCTCTCTGGTATAAAGATGTACTGTATCTCTGGTATAAAGATGTACTGTATCTCTGGTATAAAGATGTACTGTATCTCTGGTATAAAGATGTACCGTATCTCTGGTATAAAAACCTAATAAAGATGCACAGTATCTCTGGTATAAAGATGTACCGTATCTCTGGTATAAAGATGTACTGTATCTCTGGTATAAAGATGTACTGTATCTCTGGTATAAAGATGTACTGTATCTCTGGTATAAAGATGTACTGTATCTCTGGTATAAAGATGTACCGTATCTCTGGTATAAAGATGTACTGTATCTCTGGTATAAAGATGTACTGTATCTCTGGTATGAAGATGTACTGTATCTCTGGTATAAAGATGTACCGTATCTCTGGTATAAAGATGTACTGTATCTCTGGTATAAAGATGTACAGTATCTCTGGTATAAAGATGTACTGTATCTCTGGTATTAAGATGTACTGTATCTCTGGTATAAAGATGTACTATATCTCTGGTATAAAGATGTACTGTATCTCTGGTATAAAGATGTACTGTATCTCTGGTATAAAGATGTACTGTATCTCTGGTATAAAGATGTACCGTATATCTGGAATAAAGATGTACCGTATCTCTGGTATAAAGATGTACTATATCTCTGGTATAATGATGTACTGTATCTCTGGTATAATGATGTACTGTATCTCTGGTATAAAGATGTACGGTATCTCTGGTATAAAGATGTATAGTATCTCTGGTATAGAGATGTACCGTATCTCTGGTATAAAGATGTACTGTCTCTCTGGTATAAAGATGTACTGTATCTCTGGTATAAAGATGTACTGTATCTCTGGTATAAAGATGTATAGTATCTCTGGTATAGAGATGTACCGTATCTCTGGTATAAAGATGTACTGTCTCTCTGGTATAAAGATGTACTGTATCTCTGGTATAAAGATGTACTGTATCTCTGGTATAAAGATGTACTGTATCTCTGGTATAAAGATGTACTGTATCTCTGGTATAAAGATGTACCGTATCTCTGGTATAAAGATGTACTGTATCTCTGGTATAAAGATGTACTGTATCTCTGGTATAAAGATGTACTGTATCTCTGGTATAAAGATGTACTGTATCTCTGGTATAAAGATGTACTGTATCTCTGGTATAAAGATGTACTATATCTCTGGTCTAATGATGTACTGTATCTCTGGTATAAAGATGTACTGTATCTCTGGTATAAAACCTAATAAAGATGTACTGTATCTCTGGTATAGAGATGTACCGTATCTCTGGTATAAAGATGTACTGTATCTCTGGTATAGAGATGTACTGTATCTCTGGTATAGAGATGTACCGTATCTCTGGTATAAAGATGTACTGTATCTCTGGTATAAAGATGTACTGTATCTCTGGTATAAAGATGTACTGTATCTCTGGTATAAAGATGTACTGTATCTCTGGTATAAAGATGTACCGTATCTCTGGTATAAAGATGTACTGTATCTCTGGTATAGAGATGTACTGTATATCTGGTATAAAGATGTACTGTATCTCTGGTATAAAGATGTACTGTATCTCTGGTATAAAGATGTACTGTATCTGTGGTATAAAGATGTACCGTATCTCTGGTATAAAGATGTACTGTATCTCTGGTATAAAGATGTACTGTATCTCTGGTATAAAGATGTACTGTATCTCTGGTATAAAACCTAATAAAGATGTACTGTATCTCTGGTATCTTCTGTTGGAATGTTTGCTGCTCTCTAGGTAATGTAATCACCATATTGGTGGTTGTATGTTACATCCTTGTATATTACTAGTAAATAAAACCTTACAAAATGAAACTTAATGCTCTTTATTTGTTTACTGAATCACACATTCACATCAAAGCTCACACCAGTTCGTTTGATTGGTTTATCGCCCCGTGAAATGCCAGGGTCATTTAATGGTGAGGTTCCTTGTAGTAGCTGGTGGCTACTTCACTGAACAACATAAGGGAGACCAGAACTACATGCCATCCAGAGCAATTAGGTTAAAGTCAGAGTCAAGTTTGATATGAAATTATTGTTATTGTGAGTTGACTCTTTGAAAAGTCATAAGAATCACTATATAAACAGGTCCGAAGAAAATATTATTGTTTTGGCTTCATGTTCTTGTAACTTTATTGTACAACACATGGGCAGCATCATTAGAGTAGCTGGTAGCTACCTCAATAAACAACACACACAGGGAGTATCATTGAAGTAGCTGGTGGCTACTTCACTGAACAACACACAGGGAGTCCCATTGGAGTAGCTGGTGGCTACCTCAATGAGCAACACACAGGGAGTCCCATTGGAGTAGCTGGTGGCTACCTCAATGAACAGCACACAGGGAGTCCCATTGGAGTAGCTGGTGGCTACCTCACTGAACAACACACAGGGAGTCCCATTGGAGTAGCTGGTGGCTACCTCAATGAACAGCACACAGGGAGTCCCATTGGAGTAGCTGGTGGCTACCTCACTGAACAACACACAGGGAGTCCTATTGGAGTAGCTGGTGGCTACCTCACTGAACAACACACAGGGAGTCCCCTTGGAGTAGCTGAAGGCTACCTCACTGAACAACACATGGGGAGTATCATTAGAGTAGCTGGTAGCTACCTCAATGAACAACACACACAGGGAGTATCATTGTAGTAGCTGGTGGCTATCTCACTAACAACACACAGGGAGTCCCATTGGAGTAGCTGGTGGCTACCTCACAGAACAACACATGGGGAGTATCATTAGAGTAGCTGTTGGCTACCTCGATGAACAGCACAGTCTTATTGAAGTAGCTGGTCGCTACCTCAATGAACAATACATGGCATGATGGGGACTACATTGATGTAGCTTGAGGCTACCTCACTTAACAACACCCAGGCAGCATCATTAGAGTAGGTGGTAGCTACCTCAATGAACAACACACACAGGGAGTATCATTGTAGTAACTGGTGGCTACTTCACTGAACAACACACAGGCAGTATCATTGGAGTAGCTGGTGGCTACCTCACAGAACAACACATGGGGAGTATCATTGGAGTAGCTGATGGCTATCTCACTAACAACACCAAAGGCATGTTACTAACTATCCATAATAATTGGGGTAAAGTGTCTTGTCCAAGGACACAAAGCCACAACTCCACAGGGTGGCCGGTGATGCATGATTCCTGAGAAACACAAATTGTTAGAGATTAAATGCTCTCCTCATATCTTCACCTGAGGTAGTTTTATGGCATTCTTATTGACTGAATTATCACAGCCCCTTGTGTTTAAAGATGGAATTTGTACCAAACATTTCATCACAATCTGTTATTCAAACCAGATCTTTGTGTGTTTAAGTTTTCTATGAACCAGATCTTTGTGTCCACACATTCCATCTTTACCTCTTGTTACTGTAATAGTTCTGTACTAGTCGTCAACATTTTGTACTCTGTCAACTCTCTTCTTGGCTAGAACAAAAAAGCAGATTTGAACCATTTATGCATATGAATAATAAAATCATAATAGATTTCATGTTAACTTACCTGATAATTGAAGATTCCTTCCATAATAAAACTTTGTGTAAGAATCCTAAGGGAAAGTGTCCTGTTCTTTAAATATTGAAATAACTCTAAATAAATACCGTAGTTTGTTTTGCCAAATTTTAAGACATATACAGTGGATAATACAAAAATACTAAATTCAATATTAATTACATCATCAATGTAAACATTCACCATGTAGAATTATATACAGAGCTATGCTATATTGATTATGATATATTCCAAATTTTCCATCTTATTTGTCAACACCAAAGTCCATCATTCAACTTAAATATTATATTGATCAATATTATTAGTTACCAGCACAATCATGGTTCTCCACCATTTGTTTATGATCGTTACATGTTTCATTCATTCATTCTGTCTTCATCAGGGAATGGGATGGAAGAATTGCTCGATATTGTTGCTATATTTACCTATTTTCAATCTGAATATATATCAATATAATAGAACATAACGGGGAAACAAATCAAATATACAAACTTTATTGCAGAAAAAGCTCATTACAGACAACAGAATATGTAACAATACAAAATAACGCTCAATAACCCCACACAAAAAATAATTCATGGGTTTACATAATACTGAATTGGTCATAATTATATATAAAAAGCCTGTGATTAGCATGATTCAAAATACACGAAAACAATAAATATTGTGCATCATTCCAAATAAGCAAACAAAATATACACATGCAAATAAGTGACCTTGATCCCTCTATACATAATCCTTCCCAATATCTATTAATATTTCCCATCCATCAGTAAACATAATACAGGATGTCAGCTTTTTGGTGCCGATAACGGGCCTCATTCAAAGTTAAAATTATTCCATTTAAAGATAAATTCCAATTTTTTTTAGTTAACTTATGAAAATGTCCGCCCCCAATTCACTAACTTTCACTCCAAACTGAAAGGCCCCATTTCAATTGACTGAAATACCAGTGTTTTATTTGGGTGTAGAAGGGAATATAATTACATCTAGGTCGACATCCCGTCAAAATTTCCAAGTGCAACAAGAATGCTACATAGTGCTGGTGGTGTGCAGTAAGCAAAATACACAAGGTTAACATAATCTCCCCTTGAGGGTGTGGTAAAGAAATCACCAACAGGTTTGGTTTGTTATAATACCCGAGACTCTGTCCAAACAAACCTCTTGAGTTGCTGATTTCTCTGTCGTGTCCTCAAGGTAGGGGAGGATTATTTTTCTCCTATCGTTTTTTTTTATTCATTTAAACAGTGCAACACCACGTTGATGTAACGTAACTGAATTAATGCCACAGCATTATTGAATTATCTCCGTGACGTCACTGTATTGTTGCCATGATGGTGATTAATTGCTGCAAGAATGAGCAGTTTGTCATTAACTAGGTGCTGGTAAAGCAGGAGACAAGTCTGTGAATGATTTGGAAAATTAATGTCTCCCAAACCAGAATCATTCTGGTAGCTGAAATTTTCCAAATTTTTACATGCATGTCTCAAAAATGAAATCATACCTATTTTTTCAGTATCAGCATGCAAGAGGTTAAGTATATAATTTCTATTATGCAAGGCAGATTAATCATTTTCTTTGTCATCGACATACTCCATGAAATAATGTGAACATTGTCACATAAAAATCATCACTGTAAACCATAAATATTAAACTTTATTTCAAAAAAAAACCCTCGATTTTGACAAAGAGATTTAAAGTCATAGCATCTTTGATATTCATGTAAAAAATTTGCATCCAGTTTTCAGGTAAATGTCTTAAGTTGAAATAAATCCATTAAAAATACCTGATGTTGTTTTGTTTTCACTCTCATAGTCATAATTACTGACAAAGTGATGATTGATTACATCGACTCATTATTATCAGACTGATTATAATTATCTACCAGTTTTCAACATACAAAAATAGCATTTCTTGTGTTATATTCAAGGTAAAAGAAACCTTCATATGATTTTCATGATACATTATGTAGTTATATCAATTAAAACAGACAATATTGGTGTGAGGATATAGATTATATCCTATGTTTAAGAAAACCAAAATGAATGCTGCATATCGACTTACAATTGGTACATGTTTCACGGGCCAAAAAACAATATGTATACATGTCATTTAAATATCAGTGAACATTATTCTAATTATTTGCTCCCATTATATGTTACTTCATCTCACAAATTTGACAGTATTTTATCTTGAGTTCTTGAAGTGTGATCATACAGTGTCTTATTTTATTATTACCTACATTGGATTTCAAATAACATTGTATCGGCCTCCTCTACTATCCACACCAATATACCTATCAGGTATTAACACCTGTATACACTTATCCTATCAAATGATGACTACACTCTTCTAATAGATATACAGTACTAAATGTAACATAACTGATCCTCATGTCTGGAAAATATAGATTTTTTTTCTCAAACACCTGTGTAAATCGATAATTTTAAAGTTTATTGTCATTTCTTAATGCTCACAACTAACCTAGTCCTCAAAAAATCATCTGATTTAAAAGTAAAACTTTTAAAAGTATACAAAGAAGTAAACAACACAGATAAATATATATTCAAATATATAATTAAAAACACATATTTTAAAACTTTGTCAACTCTGGAAAATATCTTTAAATCTATAAATTTGCAAGTAGAAGAAAAAACACTCTGATTTATCTGTAGAAATATGCACACATAAAAATGTAATATTTTGGACTCTGTACTATCATAATGCCTTTTCTGAATTTAGTTATATTTTCAATAATCAACTCTGAATCAAATAAAAAAACACATCCACAACTGGGAATAAGGACTTCCTTTTCACGACTGAAATATTGTTTCCTTTACCAATGATTGAAAATAAATAAAAGAATCCCAATAACAGTCCACTTGGTAAAATTTGTTAATCCAAAGTTTGGTAGAGGTTAAAGTTCATGCAGGTGCAGTGCCAAGATCAAAGAGTGAAAGTTCAGAGTTGAGTACAGAGGTCAAGGGTCAAAATATGGCAAACCTGATTTTCAAGTCTTTTACACCCTTCACCAAGCCATCACAGCGATCCAGAAGTGTCTGCAACAGAAAAATAAAAATTTAAAGTTGATATTAGGATTTTACTAGTTTCATACTCAATGTTTCATGGATTTTGATTTACTTAATCATCTTATGATATTTAACTTTGAAAAAAAATAAGTGAAAAAATGCTTAATTTTAAAATGGTAAAAGTTAGCCAAAGTGACTTGGTATACAGGAGATAAGTACATTACCCAAGCAGTTACTTTTGTTTTTTTTGTTTTTTGTTTTTTTTTGTTAGTTTTTTGTTTTTTTGTGCATTATGCCATTCGATTCTGTATTATGTTCTGATTGGAAGACTTCTGTGGAGAGAGACAGTTTATTCTTGAACAACAATTTGTTTTGCTCTTTAGTCCAGCTGTAAATTTGAGATAAATGTAACATATATAAGTTCCTTTAAACTTTTCTGGACTTAATACATCTTCAATGTTTTTGTTTTGTTTTGCCCCATGAACAGCTAGGGATGAGGCAGAGTCTCCCTGTTGTAGTTGGTGACTACCTCAATGAACAGGTGGCCAATATGTGTAAAGTATCTTGCCCAAGGACACAACAACAACACAGACCAGCCCATTTCTCAGCTTCCGAAAAAACACAAACCAATATGGGTAGAGAGCAAAGAACCACACACCTCAGATCTTCACTCAAGGTTACATGTCACTCGCTCTAAGCTATTGCAGCCACTATACATCTTCAAGGAAAAGTTCATTGTCCCCACTCCCTCAGACCCCCGGGGAGTGGGGACCATATAATTCACAGTTTTGGTCATTGACGTTTCCTGCCAAATTGCATTGAATTTGGTTAAAGCGGTTTTGGAGAAGAAGTCAAAGATATAAATTGTTTACGACGGAAGACTTTTTCAAAGACTTTATCCCTGACGAATTCCAAGCAATGAATTTAATTTTCTGAAACAGATAATCAAGTTTGGTTTGAAGTTTGTATCTTGAAAACAACTGAGAATTATAACATTAAAACAAAAACATAATTCTCTCAAAATTGACACAACATGGGCAGAATATGTCAAAAAAATACAGCTTTGCATGGAGACTTTTGAGACAATATAAGGATAAGACCATGTGTTCCGAAAGAATTAGCGCCTTCTGCTTCATGGACAACACCTGCCATGTTACACCTTACCTGGATTCTGTCCACAATGGTTTTTCTCTTAGCACGCCCTTCTTTGTTGAACTCATCAAATAGGAAACAGTCCAATTTCTCCAACAAACGAGTGAAGCTCTCTATAACACTAGCCAGATCTTTGTCCAACTTAATCAGGGTGTATCGCTTCTTCTCTTCATCCAGGTAACCCTACAATTAATGTTTACTTTAGTCAGACCAAACAATTGTCCATTTGTTTATAATGAGCATATTATTCTACCATGAAATCATTCAATAATGAAGTAAAAAAAAACAATTGAAAAAATTGCATAAAATCTCCAATTTTTTTGTTCATTACTGATTTATCAATTTTGTTCCCAAAATGAGAAAAAAAAGTAGCCATCAACAACCAAGGTTCCTTGAAGTAGACGATGGCTTGCTAACTAATACCATACCCTTCTCATGTAACCTAGAGAAATTAGGGTAGAGTGCCTTGGAAGATCACAGCATCATAAGGCTGTTCATGATCTCAGGGAAACCCTGGTTAATTGGTAAAATCTTTGACTTACATGTGAAAAAAATGTAGTTTTTATGAATTGATAAAATGGCAATATTGGACTGTCAATTCACTGGGTTCACCCTGGACCAAAAGATAATGGGCCATTTTGACAGATTTCAGAAATGTGATGGGCCAAAACATAGGAAATTCAAGGAATTTGAAAATTTTGGTGGGCCATTTTGGAAAATAATGGTCCCCATAGCCCCCTCCAGAGTTATCCCTGAATTCACAATGATACTCACCCTGTGTATACCATCTAATCTGTATGTTATATCACTTAATCTTTTCTCCTCCTCTTTCAGACTTGTTTCCACTTTCCGAAGGCCGGTCATCTCTGGATCATTTGTGGGAACAGGCTGTCCACAAATACACAAAAGAATCTTCTCAACATTGGTGATATTTCAAATCAGGTTTTGATGTATATCAATTTAAACATGATCTTTTTTACAACAATAACTAAGGAAGTTTTATTAACTTATATTAATTAATCACTCTTGTTGGTCTAGTGGAAATGTTTGAGTGGTCTTACTATGAGGCGGGAGTACCCAAATGATTGGGCAGGTGACCCCGTACCTTTTCACTTCCAATTTGGGAGCTGAACGCCAGCCACTTAGGTGAAAGACAGGTGTGTTACCACTGTGACACATAACTATCCGATCAGTTATGCATGTTATTAAACATTAGGGAAACAAAAATCACATTGCTGTTATAGACTTCCTCCTTTTCATTCTGGTAATGTAAACACAACTTCTTGTGACAATTTGTGTATGTTTGTTTTGTTTAACGTCCTATTAACAGCCAGGGTCATTTAAGGACGTGCCAGGTTTTGGAGGTGGAGGAAAGCCGGAGTACCCGGAGAAAAACCACGGTCAGTACCTGGCAACTGCCCCACGTAGGTTTCGAACTCGCAACCCAGAGGTGGAGGGCTAGTGTTAAAGTGACGGGACACCTTAACCACTCAGCCACCGCTGCCCCTTTTGTGACAATTTGTAGTCCAGACAACTAGAAGTATATTCTCACATCAGTGACCATGAATTTGGTACAAATCTAGTGCATTCTGTCCTAAGGCAACCTATATATACTTCAATTATGAATGCTGTATGACCATCCTTCAGACAATTATATCTTACAACCCTTTATACAGTAAATCAGTGAATATTTACCTTTTTCCCAATCAACATCACCTTAACTCCATCCTTAAGACCAAACTCAGACAACGAATTCTCTGAACCAGTTAAGGACTTTCCTGTAACATAAAAACAGATTTGTCACAGAACATATTGTATACAATTATTTCAGAACATATTCCTTTCTGGACAAATCTTTTGCTGCATGCCAGCAGAAAAATGTCATACCATGTGGTTCTAAATAAATGTGTCCTATTCATGTGTCTCCTTTATAAAGTGAATTAAAAATACAAATTTCATTAATTTTCAACTTGTATTCTGAATAATTCAGAATCATCACATGATATATTTATTCAACTTTCTGAAACCAGATTTTAAGAGACAATTAGCATAGAGATATTTAGATTTTGATTCAAAAACAGAAGAAAACCTTTGAATATTAGTTTCTGATTTTCTGGTGGCACTTCCGTCAATTGCTGGACTTTTTTCTGTAGGTGATCGACAGTCAGCGTATCACCAGCCTCACTAGGAGGTAGACTGAGTTCAATTTTATGCTTTTGTGACCCTGAAAATATACAAAACATTTTAAAATGCACATCTAATCATGCTTTTGGGACCCTGAAAATATACAAAACACTTTAAAATGCACATCTAATCAATCAGAATTTCAGTCTATTGTGTTAAATCCTATTTATAACATCATTTACTATACATGTAATAACAGTTGTAACTATATGTGAAGTTTATATGATAATTGTTTCATGTCCCGAAAAATAATTCCAATGTCTGACTGAACACTTGCACGTTATTCAGGTTCTCTCTCTCTCTCTCTCTCTCTCTCTCTGAAAGCATGACGACAAGTACGTTAAGTAGACAAACCGGTACATTGATGTTGATTCACTTAAACTGTGGTAGTCACTCATCCGAAACTTAACAACACGTCACAAAAGATGTCTTAACATGAAAATCAAGCCACTGGGCGGTACAACTAAGAACTGAAATATAAACAATATAATAGAATGCAAACATTTATAGAGAAAATCATATATGTCAAGTCAGGGATAAACAAAATAATTGTGTTTTTACCGTAGATAACTTCAAGTTTCAATCGTGATATCGCAGCCATCTTGAATCCATAAGCAACAATTGATCATTATCTGAATAACGCTTATAAGCAACTATCCAGACAAACGTTTGAATGATTGCGCCCTCTGGCGGGAACAGAGTTGGTTGTATACTTATTTCTTTGGATTTCGATTTAACAACTTGCGTGGCAAACAGTTGTGACATGTATCATAATTGATAGATTCAATAATGAGTTATTGTTTTGACAATTCAAATCGACCAAACACAGGTTTATTCCAGGGTCATGTACGTATGCGGCCGATACGTATGCAGAAAAAGATAGATTGTATTTTCATTTGTGTACGAATGCAAACAAACGGTAGGCCTAACACCAATCTAGGTGATCTATTTCATCCATGATCTAATCAGAACAATACTTATGTAACAGAGCACATGATTAATTAAATTTAAATCACTGCCTCCGCTAGGGATCGAACCCGGGACCTCTGGCTTACTAGTCTGACGCTCAACCGATCGAGCTAAAGAGAAGATCTCTCTAGCCGAGCGGTATATTGCGGCTAGTATTTACCAGGGTTACACTTGTAACAAGTACGAATGGAATTATGATAATGGAAGTTGTACTGTACAGAACAAAAATATCGCACTCAAAATTACTCCGTAGGCCGATCTAGGTCAAGTCTCGGCAAACTCGCCCGCAACCGGCACGACGAATTACCCAAATCTAATATTAATATTAAAAACGAAATTCATTTCTTCTTCCAATGTCCACTTTATTTGAATATTCGACATCACATCATAACAGTTTATAACCTTCTAGGATATGTCAATCTTCACGTTCTATTTATATGGTACCGTTGACTTGCCAGCTGATATATATATAGAATCTTATTAGTTCTTCTCTAAAAAAAGTTAACGCTTTCAAAATTATAAGTAATATAATATTATGTCTATATACTCATTTATTAATAAATATTTATAGAAAAGTTCTATCAATTAAAAATACATCACGAGTACATAGTAGTATGAGAGTGAGTGAGAATGTGTTTTCTTTGTTTATTAACTTCTAATATTTTCCTACTACATACTAATTTTGTAATACTCATATGTTCATTAAACTGGAAATCTATAGGAAAAGACTAATATAGGCTGAGCCTGTTGTCCAATCCCTTTTGCCAACACCAAATGTATATTCTGAACTTGTAAGATTAAACAACATCACAAGAGGAAATAGAATATGTACATGTAATATGTTGCAGCCAGAACGAAATAGGAGACGAGTTCCATTATTTATTTAATTGTAGCGACCAACAAATATCATTTATCTGGACAAATATATATCTAGGTACTATTAAGAAAGACCCAGTACATTGAAGCATAATGTCCCTTTTCTATTTTTAGTAGATTTCGAGGAATTGAAGTTTGAAATGGAATCTTTGTCAGTGTTTAACCTAGTTTTTCTTACTATTTTGTCATTTCATATGTTGAAATGACGGCCGTCTTCAATGCTAATGCATTTATATCGACATAATGATTAATCTTTATTTTAAATGTAATCAATAAAATTATAACAAATAAACATAAATAACAAAAGTTTATTTTTTCAGTAAGAGATAGTGATGTAAACCTCTTGCACAAACAGCAAGTAGATCTATATATATGTATGTTTGAATATCAATTTTCGTGTAAAAATAGATTATGATTTTAGTTGAGCGGCAAATGTAAGTTTCTGCTAAAGTTGAAAACAAATGGAAATGCGGTTGTTTTGTAATTCATGTCTTCTTTTCAAACATGGATGCATACTTATATCTACACAACTCCGTTCAGACAATAACGCGTGTACCTGACTGCGATCATGTATACCGCTAAACAATCAATTTCAATTTCAATTTCTTTATTAACTGTGGGCCATATTGCCCATTAGCACATGTTATAATATACAAAGTCGTAATATACGTGAACAGCAATAGAAATTACAAAGTGGAGAACGAGTTCAGAGTTTGTACATATAGCCAGGATCTTATTGGCTTCGAAAATAAGATTTGCATGATACAATTCACTGACATAAGTTATATTAAATATAAAAGTCTAACTTAGTCAAATCATGTACTATTGGTTACATATAATATTGATATAATAACAGTATATTAAGAGCTATGTATTTGATCCAAATGAATGATCTCAACGGCGAGGGAGATGCGAGAGTGGTTGGGGATACCCCTACCAGAAACTCGCACATCCCCCGTTGAGCCTGATCAGGCAGATCTGATTGTATGGTGAAATACTTATGTGTATCAAGTTAAAATATATGGAGCGAATGTAGGGGAAAGTGAAAAAGTCAGCAGGTGTGAAAATTTCGGTACACCTGTCACAGCATCACGGGGGTCTATGATTTCGAGTATACTAATTGACACGCGCATATAATTGTTTATGATTTGATGCATGTGTATGGTCTCACGACATCAAATATATCCTGAAAATAATATGTTATAGAGTCTATTCAAAACAAAACAATCTCCCATCTTTGGCCTAACAACAATGCGGAATCCATAAATAACAGACTGAAACAGGTTGTTGACTGGAAAGTACAGAAACTGCCCGAGCTCGAAAATGGCACTGGTTTCAGAGATGCAAATGCTGGATCTCAGGCGTGCTCTGCACGGTACAGGCAATTTTAGACTAACATATCAAACAAAATCTTTTCAAGTCGCCCCACATATTTGGCAAGATAAAACATCTGAAGAAAAGTCAATTCATTTCCATAGATTTTTGGCAAACAAGAAACGTTCCCAAATCAGCAGCTTTGTTATGGCCTCAAATGTTGAGTTTCAGTGTCCGAGGCCAAAACAATCTTGCGGCAAAAAGCCATGTCAACGCAAACGCGTGAAATCGTCAAAAACCAGGACACAGAAAAACTGTTGAAACCAGACCATTTTCTTCATGGGTTAGTCCAGTATATTGACTTGACACTGACATTGGATACACATTTTAATTATTTTTAGATTTTGCATTTTTTTTTTATTTTAGTGGTAAATACACCACGTTTCAGTAGTCAATTTCAGACTCGTCAGGTGCACTTTGCGTTCGGGCTAAAGTGAGAACTGAAATTTGTCTACTGTATCAGTCAATGACAGTATTGTATGTGTACATTTTAGAGTGTGTAGAGTTTTTGATATATGTGGTTTTTATATATGTGGCACAGATTATGAGATAAATTACTATATATACGTATATTGTTGTTCGACATAATTTTAACGATATTCGAAATTACTTTAAACAGTATTTTATTCAATTCATAGACATTACATACATCCAGAGTTCCATAATTTTACAGCTGACGGCAAGAAAGATGATTTATAATAATTTGTTTTTGTCTGAACTGATAAGAGCTGATCAGCTTGTCTGGTTCTATAATCATGAAGATCTGAGTGTAAGGAAGGTACAAGGGAACATATAGTTTGGTGTTTTATTGTGAAACATTTTGTGAAATTGGACAATTTTATGCTTTTTTCTTCGGTCTGATAATGTTTCCCAGAATAAGTCTTTATATAACAGTTCTGTGTTAACAATTTTTGTAGCACCTGTCACTATCCTGCCAGCTTCAATTTGAACTTGCTCTATTTTGCCTATACGATATTGTGGTAGTGCATCCCAAACAATATCGGCATATTCTAATATTGGTCTCATGAAAGATATATATAGAGTCTGTAGAGAGTTTCTATTAAGAACATATTTCAGTTTCCTCAGTGTACCTAAACGTATGGAAGTTTTCTTTAAAATGTATTCAATGTGGTCAGCCCAGTCAAAACTAGAGGACAAGTATACACCAAGATGCTTACGAGATGTCTACATTGGATACGACTGTATTGTTCATAAAAATAATCGAAATTATTTAAATGTACAGAATAAATACATAGTAATGTTATGAATGTATGTAAAAAATTATATGGGTATGTAACAACTGGATTTTAACATGATATACAGACGTTTATATTTACATATAGGCTTTGCTTAGAATTAAAGAAGACTTTTGTCTAAGAATTATTTCATACTATTTTGATACATCGACTTCACGAATTGCTTGTTATATAATCAATATTCTACGTACTTTGTTGTTCCTTGACATTATATGCATAAGGGGAGTTAACCGCTACTGAAGTTAGAGTGATTTTACAAGTTCAGTTTCCCAAATTATAAGCTTCAAGTATGATTTTGTTAGATTTACATAGTAGATTTGGGTAGATTTGGGTGGATTTGGGTAGATTTGGGTAGATTTGGGTGGATTTGGGTGGATTTGGGTAGATTTGGGTGGATTTGGGTAGATTTGGGTAATTCGTCGCGCCCCTCGCAACTGTATGAACTTCTTCATTGTTGTCGCAACCGTTCGAAAAACTCACATCTGTTATATTCATGACCAAACGGTAATTCTCCATATATTTTGTTTATCCATTCACTGTCTACGTTTGGTACGAGACCCGCAACCTATAGTTAAAATATCCGCTAACAGCTTCAAATGCAAACCAATGTTGTTTACAGTCACGAGACGGGGCTGTGCTTGCACACGTGCATACAAAGTGTGTAGAGACGACTTGCTCATTTGCATATAAATCGTATGGTTATACGATTATGATCCCCCTTACAATTAATTAAAAAAACGCATGGAAAACATAAACTTGTATCAATATATGACCAAGGATAGTTCATAAGGAGAACTGAAGTACACTTTCATGAAATAATTTGTGAAATGATAAAAAAGTAAACAAACTTGACTAAATTGTCCCTTTAAACATCACGTTTACTGTTTATCGGCAGTAATTGTATTGCATCATAAATTATGCTTCGTAGACACATTAGAAGATCTAGCAAGTCGTTTTAACATTAATTACATGTTAAGTTTAAGTTAAAAAGATTGTTTACTTAAGCTAAGAATCAGCTTATATAATTCCCATTTATTTCACGTATAGGCTATAGTGAGGAAGGCTTTGGGTTCTGTCCCCTGGCCGAGACATACCAGAGTCTTTAAAAAATGGTAGTTGCTACTCCTGCTTAGCGCTCAGCATAATTGGAGTGGGACGACTGGTTCGCCCGTTGTCAGTATAATGTGACCGGGTGGGGTGTGCTGCTGGGTGTCTTCGGCAGTATGCTTCAGTGAGATAGCACTATAAATCGGCAAAAGTTCCGGCCTATCACAAGGAAACTCAACACGAACATACCGCAGCCTCCCAAAACACACATACGCACTCACCACACGCATACATGTCGCACACACGGGAGGCCGTCCTTAAATGACCTTAGCTGTTAATAGGACGTTAAACAAAATAAACCAAACCAAACCTATATACATGTTGTACGGTCAGCTAAAATCTTTTGATATTGTGAATCAAATAAATGATCAAACTTGTTTATCCCATACAACAAGGAACCAAACTTTTCCAAGTTTTACCTTGAAAAATTGTACCGTTATGCTCCAGTGATTCACAAATAGTTTACCATGGCGCAACGTCCGTCTGGTGCCCGTCACCATTTTCTAGAATTAAATGGCTACTTAGGTGCTTTGTTTATGTTTAACGTCCTATTAACGGCCAGGGTCATTAAGGACGTGCCAGGTTTGTTTTTGCTTAACGTCCTATTAACAGCCAGGGTCATTAAGGACGTGCCAGGTTTTGTTTGGAGGTGGAGGAAAGCCGGGGTACCCGGAGAAAAACCAACGGCCTACGGACAGTACCTGGCAACTGCCCCACGTGGGTTTCGAACTCGCAACCCAGAGGTGGAGGGCTAGTGATAAAGTGTCAGGACACCTTAAGCACTCGGCCACCGCGGCCCCAGCCTTTAGGTGAAACATAAAATTCGTTAAAATACCTTTTCTGTCATAACGGAGTGATTCGGTCCATATTTGGCATGAAGCGTCCTTGGATGTTTAGTTCAAAGTCAAATTTTGCATCTTTTAACCGGTGAACATTTTGTTATGACATCATGAAGTAAAATCGATCGGGGCCAAGGGTCGACTGAGCATGCTTCTTTGGCTCAGGAGAGTAGTTAGTGTATTAATTTGACAATTAATGATCAGAAAGTACATTGAACTACGAATGGGTAATGGAATTGGTTTTTCTCCAGCGATGGTCTAGGACAAGACTTTTTTTTAGATACATTGTAATGAGAATTTGTTAAATTGTTACCGCTGTATCCTTTTCGTTTGCGGTAAACGGAAGTTCCTTACCGTCTTCTAGGTTGTACGTGAAGGACCACAGGCGAATACCCTTATTTTTATACGGTATTATATCTCGGTTTACAGTCAGAACTTCAAACCCCTGTGGAAGGACATGCTATCGTTTCCCCCTATGGTCGTGGAGTACCGTGCCTGGGTGTTAAGCAGGGTCCTGGTTTTTCGATATTACCGGGTAGTATTTTGTGTCGTCAGAGGAACGGTACATGTATGGTCTTATTATTATGTCTGTTATTTCCAGTAGCTCGTTAATTCAAATTACCAGTAGGATTGGTCCAAGAACAGATCCCTCCGGAATTACACCAAAGACATCTTTCCAATCTGACGTTTCTCCGTCATCCGTTGTTTCTGGTTATGAAGAAAAATCATTGATCAATCTGGTGGTATGTCCATACATACTCAATTCTGGTTGACCTTCCCTGGATGAATCCAAATTGTTTATTACTGAAGAGTATAGTTTGCATGGGATTGGTATTTGTTCCTCGCACAATATTTCCAGAACTTTTTACAGCATACACATATTAGGCTTAATTAAAGGTCTGTATTTGCTTACTGATTTGCGATCTCATTTCTTGAAAATCGCAATAAATAGAAATATATCAGCCTCTATTCCTACTATTTGTAACACAATAGACTTGATGACGTCAGAGACCTATATACTAATTTAGTATATAGGTCTCTGATGACGTAATATTATTATTGTAATTTATTTTGATAAATGTTGTTAATTATAATTATTAATTAGGATTGCGGATATTATAGTTTCAGATATTTAATTATATGTATATTACAGGCTGGTCAAAGGTGGTCAGAATGGCGTGGCCTGCCACGATAGTAGGTACACGTAGGTTAGGTCAAGTTGACCATCTGCTTCGGGCCAGGTGATGTTAATCAGTTGCATATATTATAGTTTCAGATATTTAATTATATGTATATCACAAACTGGTAAAAGGTGGTCAGAATGGCGGGGCCTGCCACGATAGTAGGTACACGTTGGTCAAGATGACCATCTGCTTTAATTCACGTGTTGAAAAACGTGATACTTTCATAACAACCTTCTATAAAAGGGACACTGTCCACGACTACGGACAGTGCAGTGCTAGAACGAATATTCATACCCTGCCTACACTGCTCCCCGGCAGGTAGGCGTAATAAAACGTTTTGGAGTTAACGAAATTGGATTTAACCTTTTTTGGGGCGCGTGAAGCCACAACGAACTCTTTCTTCGTGTTTGCATACTCCTGAAAATTAAAGGAAATAAGTGTTGACATTATTTAAGTCTCTACTTCAAAATTCATTGGCAAGGGTTGATATTCTATATTTGATCAACAATAGCTCGAAAATGAGCACATCGACATATGATTTTTCACCATTTTCTGCTATGGCATGACATCCGATTTCCAAAACTAGATAAGAGAAAACAAGTTTAATACAGGAAAATTCTGGCTTCTCAGAGGTGTACGATTCCTGTTATCATTTATATGATGTTTGTCAATTGGACATTTTCACGTGTACATACAGGATTGAATCAAAGTTTTACAGTAAATTGTTTTGCAATCTATAATACGACATTTAAGCGTCCGAGAGTGGCAGTAGCTCCTGGGACACAGCAATGCATCTAACGTATGAGTTAGTTGACGGGCACAATTGCAGATTTAAATGATTTCACTTGGCTTACGGAGGAGGTTAGAAACATGTTCTGTTAGATGCCCATGCTCCGTGGAGCTTTATTCATCAAATTGTTGTATACAGTTGTTTTTTTAGTTCATTGGCAGTTTCGCTAATTTCTGAACAATATCATAAGTGGAATTGAGCTTCATAAATCCATAGCAACTGGACCCATTCAGTTTTCAGTTAGACTAATTACATTTTGGAAATTGAGCCCTGAACACGCGTTTGGCGCAATACACACACTGTACACTGCAGCCCCACTATATACCTTTACCAAGCTCACTTGAAGGTAACGAGTCCATAACTTCCAAATCTTTATTAAAGATTAAAGATAAAGACCAATTCAACATGATGCTCTAGCGCACTTCATTAAATTTGCCTTTGTCCAGTTGGCATTCATCAGCCCATAACTTCCAAATGAAAGCAGTTCAATGCTTAAGTATCACATAGTCGCGACTTTGAGTACTGATATTCCCCGTCGGATTCAGATATTGGGGAGAGATTTTCCCCGTCGGATTTTTTCGTGCCATTTTAATTAGCCAATTAAGCTACTTTATAGCTGTAATCCAAACGAATTGTTGATTACTAATAGTTTATTATAGTCAAAGTTTAATGCCAAAACTTTGTCCATCGTGTTTTGATCGCGATTATTGGGTATTTTTGACAAAAATCACAGCAAATTCGTCGTTTGAACAGTAGGGCAGCTGGATAATATTGAGCATCAATCAAACACGGCAAGTTTATGAGATTAACTAATTACTGATATGTATAAATGAAATAGCGTAGAATTCCGTGGGTATCATCATATTTCCGATAGTGTGTTAAAATGCCATGTATCACTATAAAATATGCACCAGCCATGTCCTTACGCCCGTCGGGTAGATACTCCCCGTCGGATTTGTATATACTCCCCGTCGGAATCGTAACTTCCGGTATCACCCGGTGATTATGATTTTTTCAATACACACAAGTGAATATCACCCGGCCTGGGTATTTTAGAGTGTCGGAAGCAGGGATGGCAGACGTTTAAATTTCCTTGTACCTAGCGGGAATTTCCCTTTAGCTCAGTCGGTAGAGCGGCGGACCAGTCAGCCGAGGGTCGCGGGTTCGATCCCGGCTGGCTGCACACTACTACTCATTGAACTTTCACAGGTCTAACATGTAGGCTTAAATTTACGTCATTTAATTAATATAATCATTATTTATTTTACTCATGTTAATTATGTAAGAACATGTTCATGTCAATGGGACAGACATTATTGACAATAAGTGTTTCTAATAATAATGTACATGTGTGTTTTTATGGAATTCAATTATTGTCTCCCATATTTTGTGCTTGATTATAAATCATGTACTTTTGTTTGTAGCCCTTTCACCCCTCCGAAGTGCTTATAATTTAACTATTAAATATAATGGACTTTCAGAGATAAATTGATCAGGGGTGAAAGGGCATTTTATGTTAATATATTCCATTATGTACATTAGTTGATGATAAAACTGCCAAAACTTGAATTTTTGTGTTTGTAATATATATTGAAGGGGAGGTAATTTTGTCACATTTCCTTGCCAACTTTGTTAGAACTCAGCAAAAATATCATGCTTCTTCACCCTGACAGCGTTGACCCCAATGACCTTGAATAAATAGGTAAAGATCATTTCTTTCCATAAACTTTGTGGGGCTACATCCCAGAAACCTATCTGACAAATATGACTCTGGGTTAATCAGAAAAACTGGTTTTATTGGAATGGCCGACACTATAGCCACACCACCTGTTCCTTCGTTTTACCTAAGAGAGAAATCAATTATTGTAACTGATAAGATCAGATGAGGATATTCCATCATCAAATGTTGTATAAACATAACAAAAACAATCCCACTGCCTCATTAGGTGACACCCTTATGATAACCTACATTATTATGTATATACTATTACACTATTGGCTGTATAGTCTCTTGTCTATTGAAAAATCATTGTTTAGATTTTCAACACATTTGACTCCTGTGACTTGAATGCAGGTCAAACTTGGTAACCCTTCCCCCCAATCATGCTAAAGGCCCAGTATCAATTCCCTGTGCCTCTTGGTTAGAGAAAAGGTTGTTTAAAAGAAAAAGTTTATGCTGCACAGCCAACTGGGTAGGCACTGCACCACAGCACAAGCTCACTTGTCCTTTGGGCAGGTGAGCTGATAATATTCACACATCTTTCCTGAAGTTGAAAATAATGTATCTATCTTGTAGTTCCTTTTATTATTTAAGCTCAAAATAGATAGAATAGGACCATATACTAACATTTACATCCTTGATATTAAGACCAGGTGTTCCAGAAGGGTAAGCTTTATCAATTACACTCGCCATGTTATCGACAACACTCCCAATGTTATCGACAACACTACCTATGTTATCGATGACACTCGCCATGTTATCGACAACACTCGCCATGTTATCGATGACACTCGCCACGTTATCGACGATACTCGCTATGTTATTGATGACACTACCCATGCAAATCTTTCAAAATGGGGTAGTGGAAATATCTCGAACCCTGCTGTATAATCCAGCCCCTTGTAGGATTTGTATGTGTAGACTCATCCATTTCAGGATCATACAAAATCTATAAAGTAAATTTAATTATCAAAATTTTAATGCAGACAAGAAAACATGTTATATCATAAGGAACTTGGTAGAAATCTCTCAACTCCACAAATTTAAAGTAAATTCACTGAAATGTCAACGAGAGTTCATATATTCCCTCTGTGTAGTTATCACATTTCGGTATAAAATAAAGTCCATTCCATCCACTAAACGAATCACTCGGGTTCGCAACACAACTGCGCCGTCTTTCTCACTGTATTCAAGTTCTCCAATGACTTGGAATAATGCACTAAGATGGGAATCAAAGGGTTCCACAAGAGAAGTGTCTAGGGCGACACTTGTACACGTCTGTGGGTCTGTCAGAGTTGCCCGACATTCGGCGAAGTTATGATAATCCAGTCTGAAATGACAAATATAATTAAACACTAGATTTGATCAAGATCAAAACATAGGATTGCCATACAGGAAATTCTTAGACATATTATGCTTCTGACTTTTATATCTTAAATCTAAGTTTTCCCTTCGTTTCCTCTTCTCTTTATAGCCAATGTGTATTTTCCTACTTCTTGACCTTGGAATCAAGGTCACAGAGATCCAATGACAGACCACTGGTATATCTTTAATGGTTTAGAATTAACAGAAATTATTGGAAAAAAATGTTTGACCTTTGAGAAAAGGTAACAGTTCATGCCTCAACAATTTTTAAGTTTCACAATAAATTATTAAAAGAACTTTAAACTACATGTAGAATATGGACATGGAGACTGTAAATATCCCATCATCAGACTTAAGTCTAGATCTCTGCTAATAAAAACAGGGAAACAATGCAAACTTATGTATTATGATTGTCTTTTTAAAAGCACCAAAGTTGACCTTCGACTCTGGCTAATAGCTACATTCAATGACTTTTTCTCAAAATGTACATACTTTTGAATATTTATCATTCTAATTGACCCTAAAAATCATCTGACCTTGAGTCTTGAGATCTAAGGAAAGACTGCTTTAGACACCTTAATGAGGATTTTTTCATTCATGCAACCAGAGACTTCAAATGGTATTATTAATCAAGTTAAGACTCTGATTCAAGTCTATTTCAATCAAATATTTCTTCCACCGCTGGGACACAACAATGGGCATTGCACCAATACAAGTCATTTTATTTGTTTCAAAACTGAAACAAGATGCCCAGAGGTCCTGCATCGCTCACCTGAACATTTCACTAATTATATAAATTCTCATTCTAGAAGTTATACTTTTTAAGCTGCCTCCAGCCCTAGGGATCAACATACATCCTTCATTTATAAAACATTTTATCTCCTTTGGCCATGATTAACCTCTATTTCCCGTATTAGGCCTCACGCCTCTGGCCCCAGGGGAACCACATCCTCCAGTTACACAGCATAGGATCTCCAAGGCCAAATTTCATAACAAGAGGCCCAGGGGCCTTAACGGTCATCTGACTCTAAATTAAAACCCTTGTATTATTGTAGTATGCATTCTCTGTAGCAAGTATATAGTGGCACTGTTGGCCATGGTGGCCATCTTGGATTTCTGACCGACCCAATAAATAATAACACTTGGTCTGGACCATCTAAGGATAATTTCTGGTAAGTTAGAGCTGAATCCCACCTTTGGAATTTGAGAAGAACTTTGAAATAGGTGTTGTTCAGGAAAACCATGATTGCGCAATCAAGTTACAAAATGGCCGCCATTGCTGCCATGTCAACGTTTTTACGAGGCCGAAAAATTAACAACACTTTGTTGGCCCTCCTTCCTTAACATCCTCACCAATTTCCAGCTCAATGGCACCAGTGGAACTGGAGAAGTTTAAAATGTGTTTTTTAAGATGGCGGATATGCCGGCCATCTTGGATTTAGGACCGACCCGAAAAATAACAACACTTGGTCGGGATCATGTCAGGAACATTTCAGGCAAGTTTCAGCTCAACAGCACTGGTGGAACTTGAGAAGAAATTTAAAATGTGTTTTTCAAGATGGCGGCTATGCCGGCCATCTTGGATTTAGGACCGACCCGAAAAATAACAACACTTGGTCGGGATCATTCAGGATCATTTCAGGCAAGTTGTAGCTCAATAGCACTGGTGGAATTTAAGAAGAAGTTTAAAATATGTTTATCAAGATGGCGGCTATGGTGGCCATCTTGGATTTCGGACCGACCCGAAAAATAACAACACTTGGTCGGGATCATATCAGGATCATTTCAGGCAAGTTTCAGCTCAACAGCACTGGTGGAACTTGAGAAGAAGTTTAAAATGTGTTTTTCAAGATGGCGGCTATGGCGGCCATCTTGGATTTCGGACCAACCCGAAAAATAACAACACTTGGTCGGGATCATCTCAGGATCATTTCTGGCGAGTTTCAGCCCAACAGCTCTGGTGGAACTTTAGAAGAAGTTTAAAATGTGTTTTTCAAGATGGCGGCCATCTAGGATTTCGGACTGACCCGAAAAATAACAACACTTGGTCAGGACCATCTCAGGATCATTTCAGTCAAGTTTCAGCTTAATCCCACTGGTGGAACTTAAGAAGATTGAAATGTGAAATGTGAAAAGTTTACGCACGGCGGACGGCGGACGGCGCACGACGACGGACGAAGCATGATGACTATAGGTCATCCTGACCCTTTGGGTCAGATGACCTAAAAATCCACCCCATCATTTAGGAACAAAAGTGGTTTCAATTTTTAAGATCTAACCTCAATTTCCCCTGTTGGCCCCTGCCTCTCTGGCCCCCAGGGGAGCCATGACCTCTCTTTTATACAACATTGGTCATTAATTGGATATCATATATCCTTTATCCATGTAATGCTGCAGTCCTACAAATACTTGATTAGGGACACATCCGGACTGTATGGTGGCCAATCACGAATCGTAACGTTGTTTTGTGCCAGAAAGTCACGATAAACCCTAGCAACATGGAGCCATGCATTGTCCTGCTGCCCCTAGCAACATGGAGCCACGCATTGTCCTGCTGCAACGTAAGGTTACGTTGATGGCTAAGATGAAGAATGTGTGGTCACAATACCCGATCCCGCTATCTTACTGCTGCAGATTACAATGGATTTGAGAACTAGCAGTAACAAACTTCAATTGTCAAAATCCAAGATGGCTGCCATGTTGTTTTCCGACTGGCCCCAAAATGCAATATGCACAATTATAGGGACCAAGGGGAACCTACATATGAAAGTTGAGAAATATCCCTTCAGTACATTCTGAGAAATAGCAATAACAAACTTCAATTGTCAAATTCCAAGATGGCTGCCTGTCGGTCATGTTGTTTTGCAACTGGTCACAAAGTGCAATTTGCATAACTAGGGACCCAGAAGAACATACATATAAAATTTGATAAAGATCCCTTTAGCACTTTTTGAGATCTAGCGTGCGGTAACAAACTTCAAATGTCAAATTCCAAGATGACCGCCTGTCGTCCATGTTGTTTTACAACCAGTCCCAAAATGCAATATGCATAACTAGGGACAAAGAGGAACTTACAAAGGAATTTTGAGAAAGATCCTTCCAGTACTTCTGGAGAAAGTGATAACAAGCATTGTTTACGTATGGACGGACCACGCACGCAGGGCCATTTGGATGACATATTTGCAGTACACGGAGTTAGCTCATATTAATATTACAAGTAGATTGTTATGAAAAAATACCTTCCACACAATCTTACTGATTTTCCCTCAACATCCCGACTCTTCCCTATTTCTTCAATGAAAACAACTTCACCATATGCAGGCATAATTTCCCGCCAAATTATTCAGGGTGTACCGCAGCAAATGATATTTTGCATCATGATATGTTGATTTTCATTACTAAGAATTTTACTACCTACACAAATTACAAAGTACTTAAATTGCTTTGAAAGGCATTTGTATAATATTATACATTACTTCTTTATGTATAGTCTCTCTCATAACAACTGTTTGCACAAACATTCCTTGTTACTATGCCAACGGCTAGAAATAGTCAGTATCGCGTAATCAAAATGGCGTCAAGTTGATTACTCTGCCCGGAGTTGTATGTGAAGCAGCCAGTGTTTATGTTGATGAGATGATTGGTAAGCATTGCTATTCATTTGTTACCTCCCGATTTAGGTAGATTAGTTACAAACTTGCCATGTATGTACCAATTATTAGACTATATTTTTGCAAACACCCAAAATATAACAGAAACAGGCAGTTTTCATTTCGTTCTGTTGCATTGCTATATAAGGTGTGACCTACATACTCGAGGTTACGTTACACCCCCATAAGCATGTCATATGTTCAGTATTTAAGTTCAGTGGGTTATTTATTCGATGTATGGTATCTGATTTTGTATCAGTAGGGAAGAAAAAATAAGCGAACACTTCTAATTTTCACTGACAGTTAACGATAAATGTGCTGTTGGCAAACGTCCAAAACCACCGGGAAAGCCAGTTAGAAGCGATGTGTGTCTTGGAATTTGGGACGAGTGTAGGCTAAGGTGTATATTTGAAGTTTGTGCAACCAGCTGTAACACTCCATTATCATATGTGTTACACCGTTTTTAAATGGTCAGTTTGATATGATTACAACTGAGTAAGCAAGCTTTCTAGGCCACCTGTCAATGCCCGTGGTAAAACGTTTTAACAGTTCCTCCCAGCCTTCAGGGGGGAGTACTGTAACACATGACAAAATCTGACCTCTCTGATTCATTTTCTGGACATGTGAACAATTTGTGCCTGTTCGCCTTGTCCCAGTTAGACAGCATGCATACATGTAGGTAATGTATATATATGTATTTGTGAAGACGTTGAAAATGTCATTATACATTGCATGCCTTAGTTAACATATACTGTAGTACACGTCATCCCGTGTTACTTATCACGACCCCTGCAGTTGTATGAATGTAACCATGAAGTAAGTATGTGTGCCTCGTCTGGTAATAAGGAGTCTGTACATGTATGTAATTCATCAGGTGAGAGTTTCATCTTCACTTATTTAATTTATAAGATTTAAAATATTTTTGACCTATATAGCTACACGTAAGTAGATGAAAATAATATGGATGTGCAGTACAACTGTTTTATCTGAGCTATTACAACAGGCCCAGACGATGATGTAGATGGACCATTTATCATGGAGAGAATTGTAACATGATAAACTTATATATTATATTCAGAATTGTTCAGGAAATGCTTATTGTTCAAGATCATCTCAATATAAATAAGAAATATAATGGAATAGAATGTGAATTACTCCATCATGTACATGTTACTTAGTAACACTTCATTCTCTGGTGAATTTATAAAACAACAATAATAATAATCTTAATTATACTGGATAACATGTTGTGCTTAAAAACATGTCTTACACATCATCAAGATAAGTAGAATATATATTGAAAATATTTATTTATTTAACCAAAAAAGTTGATTTATTTCAATTTTATTAAATAAATCCTTAAATATTACATGAACATGGGTGTTAGGTTTAGTGTCTTTGTATTTTTAGTGCTCCAGATAACTTAAGAATTAGTGTACATGTGTGTATGAGTGTGTCTGTTTGTGTATGTTACAACCAAGTCTTGGACAACAGACTAAGCCTATACTGGTCCTTTCCTAATATTCTAGTTGTCTTATTCTAAATATTGTACTTCTGATATGAAAAGTTGTATTTGTAATATTGAAATTTACAGGAAACTTTTTTTAGAGTGAATAGTATACCTTATTATTCAAACAATGAAATTTGACAAACCTCAGTGTATCTTACAGTACACTGTATGGTTTAATTTGTGATGTTGTAGGCCATATATATATACAAACCTTGCTATAGCATATATCCTATACATGACAGGGTGATCCCATATACATGACAGGGTGATCCCATATATACATGACAGGGTGATCCCATATACATGACAGGGTGACCCCATATATACATTACAGGGTGATCCCATATATACATTACAGGGTGATCCCATATATACATTACAGGGTGATCCCATATGCATGACAGGGTGATCCCATATACATCACAGGGTGATCCCATATATACATGACAGGGTGATCCCATATATACATTACAGGGTGAACATGATCCCATATACATGACAGGGTGATCCCATATATACATTACAGGGTGATCCCATATGCATGACAGGGTGATCCCATATACATGACAGGGTGACCCCATATATACATTACAGGGTGATCCCATATATACATTACAGGGTGATCCCATATATACATTACAGGGTGATCCCATATGCATGACAGGGTGATCCCATATACATCACAGGGTGATCCCATATATACATGACAGGGTGATCCCATATATACATTACAGGGTGAACATGATCCCATATACATGACAGGGTGATCCCATATATACATTACAGGGTGATCCCATATGCATGACAGGGTGATCCCATATACATGACAGGGTGATCCCATATACATGACAGGGTGATCCCATATTCATGACAGGGTGATCCCATATTCATGACAGGGTGATCCCATATACATCACAGGGTGATCCCATATTCATCACAGGGTGATCCCATATATACATCACAGGGTGATCCCATATACATGACAGGGTGATCCCATATACATCATAGGGTGATCCCATATATACATTACAGGCTGATCCCATATACATGACAGGGTGATCCCATATATACATGACAGGGTGATCCCATATACGTCACAGGGTGATCCCATATACATGACAGGGTGATCCCATATATACATTACAGGGTGATCCCATATACATGACAGGGTGATCCCATATACATGACAGGGTGATCCCATATATACATTACAGGGTGATCCCATATACATTACAGGGTGATCCCATATACATCACAGGGTGATCCCATATTCATGACAGGGTGATCCCATATACATCACAGGACGATCCCATATATACATTACAGGGTGATCCCATATACATCACAGGGTGATCCCATATACATGACAGGGTGATCCCATATACGTCACAGGGTGATCCCATATATACATGACAGGGTGATCCCATATACGTCACAGGGTGATCCCATATATACATTACAGGGTGATCCCATATACATCACAGGGTGATCCCATATACATCACAGGGTGATCCCATATACATCACAGGGTGATCCCATATATACATTACAGGGTGATCCCATATATACATCAAATGGTGATCCCATATACATTACAGGGTGATCCCATATATACATCAAATGGTGATCCCATATACATTACAGGGTGATCCCATATACATCACAGGGTGATCCCATATATACATCAAATGGTGATCCCATATACATTACAGGGTGATCCCATATATACATCAAATGGTGATCCCATATACATTACAGGGTGATCCCATATACGTCACAGGGTGATCCCATATATACATCAAATGGTGATCCCATATACATTACAGGGTGATCCCATATATACATCAAATGGTGATCCCATATACATTACAGGGTGATCCCATATACATGACAGGGTGATCCCATATACATCATAGGGTGATCCCATATATACATTACAGGCTGATCCCATATACATGACAGGGTGATCCCATATATACATGACAGGGTGATCCCATATACATGACAGGGTGATCCCATATATACATGACAGGGTGATCCCATATACATGACAGGGTGATCCCATATACATGACAGGGTGATCCCATATATACATTACAGGGTGATCCCATAAACATGACAGGGTGATCCCATATACATCACAGGGTGATCCCATATATATGACAGGGTGATCCCATATATACATTACAGGGTGATCCCATATATACATTACAGGGTGATCCCATATACATGACAGGGTGATCCCATATATACATCACAGGGTGATCCCATATTCATGACAGGGTGATCCCATATATACATTACAGGGTGATCCCATATACATGACAGGGTGATCCCATATACATCACAGGGTGATCCCATATATACATGACAGGGTGATCCCATATACATCACAGGGTGATCCCATATATACATGACAGGGTGATCCCATATACATGACAGGGTGATCCCATATATACATCACAGGGTGATCCCATGTATACATCACAGGGTGATCCCATATACATGACAGGGTGATCCCATATACATTACAGGGTGATCCCATATACATCACAGGGTGATCCCATATTCATGACAGGGTGATCCCATATACATGACAGGGTGATCCCATATATACATCACAGGGTGATCCCATATATACATTACAGGGTGATCCCATATACATGACAGGGTGATCCCATATATACATCACAGGGTGATCCCATATGCATGACAGGGTGATCCCATATATACATCACAGGGTGATCCCATATGCATGACAGGGTGATCCCATATACGTCACAGGGTGATCCCATATATACATTACAGGGTGATCCCATATATACATCACAGGGTGATCCCATATACATGACAGGGTGATCCCATATACGTCACAGGGTGATCCCATATATACATTACAGGGTGATACCATATACATGACAGGGTGATCCCATATATACAATTTTACTCAATAGTATGTAAAACAAGAGCTTCTTTACATCTTTATCTAAAATCATTATACCCCCGCAACGAAGTTAGGGGGGTATACTGGAATCAGGTTGTCTGTCCGTCCGTCCGTCTGTCTGTAGACACATTTTGTCCGGACAACAACCTAAACCGATGGGCCAATTCCGATGAAACTTCACACAAGTATTAATGATCATGTGTAGATGTGCATGCCACTTTCTTTTCTTTCAAAATTATGGTTGCTATGGCAACTGGTCACTATAAACAGGTTTTCTGATAAGAACCATAACTTTAAGTTTGTCCGGACAACTCCTCCTAAACCGAAGGGCTGATTTCAATGAAACTTCACACAAATATAGAGGACCATGTGTAGATGTGCATGCCTTTTTATTTTTCCCAAAATTATGGTTGTTATGGCAACTGGTCACTATAAACAGGTTTTCCGATAAGAACCATAACTTTAAGTTTGTCCGGACAACTCCTCCTAAACTAAATGGCCAATTTCAATGAAACTTCACACAAATATAGAGGACCATGTGTAGATGTGCATGCCACTTTCTTTTCTTTCAAAATTATGGTTGCTATGGCAACTGGTCTCTATAAACAGGTTTTCTGATAAGAACCATAACTTTAAGTTTGTCTGGACATCTCCTCCTAAACCGAAGGGCTGATTTCAATGAAACTTCACACAAATATAGAGGACCATGTGTAGATGTGCATGCCACTTTCTTTTTCACAAAAGTTTGGTTGCTATGGCAACTGGTCACTATAAACAGGTTTTTCGATAAGAACCATAACTTTAAGTTTGTCCCGACAACTCCTCCTAAACCGAAGGCCAAATTCAATGAAACTTCACACAAATATAGAGGACCATGTGTAGATGTGCATGCCACTTTCTTTTTTTTTCAAAATTATGGTTGCTATGGCAACTGGTCACTATATTACTGGGTTATCTTAGTAAGCCTCTAATTAACAGTTCCAATTCACCATTGACTCGTGCATATTGCGGGGGTATTAGTCAGCCATCCTGGCGACAGTTCTAGTTATAGATTTGTTTAATGATCTTGAAAGCATACACTGTTTGAGATTTTGGTGTCAATTTGACAAATCTTTTAAATATGGTTATGTAGTGTTTCAATATATGTATGTAAAGTTAATGTACAGTTTTACCATGTTACATACATACACCAAATTCATAAAATGTTCGTCTTGATAGATTGTGGTTGATTTTATTTCAATAAATTCTCTTCATTCTGGAAACACATTAACTTCATCAATCCACAAAAGTTAAACTGGATGTCGTTTGACAACTTTGTTTTATCATTCAATGTCACACTATATTCTGAAATATTGAATTCTTGCCCATAGGGTATATATTAATTAAATTTCATGCATTCTGTACATAAACATGGTCATATTTTTTTGGTTTCAGACTTCAACAGAACAAAAAATGGTGGAGTTTTTTACATCAGCATTGTGCCATTTTGAATGTGAAGTACCACTTTAGGATTTTTTGTTGTGTAACGTGTGTGGGAGGTCTCTAGAGCGCATGGATAACTAAATGACGTCACTTCGCATGTATGTCCCTTCCTCCTGGTCTGGTAGAATGCCAAGTCTGACAGGAACGAGTCGTACAAGTGATTATAACTCCGGATATACACCGAGTACGAAAACTACCTACCATGCCTCTTCCACCCTATCAAGACCGACTAGAGCATCCAGTCTCCCCAGAAGTCCTTCTTTTGTCACACCAAGTACCACGAGGACAAGAGCTGGCTATTCTGGTTCGTCCTCAGGCAGCACTAGGCCGACATCACGGTCCAACATCACAACAAAAGTTTCATCAAGAACACTACCACCCGGACCAGGGCCATTGGATTCATCAGGAAAGAAGTTGAGCAATTACTCAGTCAATGGCCCTTCTTCGACTCGTGACTTTAAAACACGTTCAAATACTAGTTCCTCAAGCATAGGAGGTAACGGACCTTTAAAAGCTGATCATAACAGCACAACTTACACTAGTACGTATGGGTACGGATCTACTTCAACGTCAACATTACCAAGAGGGGATCGACCTACTAGTGGGTTGAAAGGTCGAAGGTCGTCAAGTATTGCAAGCCTTAGTGAGAAGGCGTCCTCACTACGAATTGAGGATGACCTTACATCTTATACACCAAGATCAAGGGTGTCTGACACGCAGGATTTATCCTCATCCCGGACCTCCAAGCGAGACCAGTATGAATTAGATAATCGCGAACATAGAAGGAACAGTCGAACCGCAAGTGTAGAACCTAAAGAAACAAGTAGTACCTCAGACTTTTTCTCCAAGAATTTTACATCTTCAAATTCAAGACTAAGTAGTCCCTCCCATGAAAAGGAGTCAAGTCTGCCGCCATCAGGGCGGAAGTATGAAAATGGATTAGATTTATTGTCAAAAGCAGGACGCAGCTCCTCCAACTCATATACCTCTACTGCGGTAAGTGGCCTCAGGAAATATTGCTTAAGCTTATAAGGTGATAAGAACAATTGTTCTACCAGGATAAGCAAGCTAAGGCCTTGGTGTGACCTTATTTATTTATTTCCAATTCAACAGACCCGGGGGTCCACTTACAGAATAGATAACAAATACAATATAAGTATAAAATATCACAGTTCGTTATGACTGTAACACAGACATATATGTACGAAAGTATTGAACTAGTGGAAAAAAATATGCTGTAATCGAACTTTGAACCCAGTGAGAGACAAATAAAACATATCACAGTCTGTAGCAAGATCAAAAGTATTAAAATTATATTGAATCCTGTTTAAAACACTATACTTTCTAATATTTATGCGTCTTTTCTGACAGTAAAACTGAATAAAACGGAATGATCGTAGATTACGACCGGGTACTAAAAGACACATTTGCTCAACTTAATAAGGACAGTCAAATACACTATTTACACATTTGAAAAGAAAAACAGTCTAAATATACTCGCCTTGGTTCGAGGCTTGGAAGTTTAAAATACTTACAAGTTTCAGCGTAAGACATAGAATTAAAATCGACATGTGCCTTAAAACATAAAAATTTCAAACATTTGCGCTGAACAACTTCGATCTGGTGGATAAGAGAGGTTTGGTGAGGAGACCAGATCTGATAACAGTATTCTAGCTGGCTCCTCACGAGACTTATATATAAATACCTTAAAACAGACACTTGAGTAAAATGTTTACATGTACGTTTGATTAAACCGAGCATTCGGATGGACTTGGCAACAGTATGCCTAATATGTGTGTTAAAACTCATTGTAGAGGACAACCATACACAAGATCTTTCATGCACGTTTCATTCTTCAGGTTCTCTCCATTCATACTATAACTAAAATCGATACATTTTCTTTTGTTTGTAAAAATGACCTGGCAGCACTTTTTCACATTAACTTCCATTTTCCACAACTTACACCATTCATATATACTCTATCTATGGCCATACACTCTATCTATGGCCATACCCTACTGGGCCTTTTGTCTCATTTCGGGGAAAAAAATTAATTGATAGGGAGAGATATTTTCAGGAGTAAACTGCAAATTTTGGGAATTTAGCCTAGATATGAAATAATTTCAGTTGGGAATAGGGCCCATTACATATATTTAACGGCCCCAAAAAGGCCTGCCCTATATATGTAGGGACTTGGTCAAGGGTTATTACCCCAACCGTAGATCTGATCTCAAAGAAGTAATGCTTCATGTTTCTTGTGATCTTTGTGTAAACTTAGTATATATCCTAATTAGAGATTGTAAATGAGGCTTTCATAGAAACCGTGTTGGCGTGTACACTTAGTATATCCTAATTAGAGATTGTAAATGAGGCTTTCATAGAAACCGTGTTGGCGTGTACACTTAGTACAGTGTATATCCTAATTAGAGACTGTAAATGAGGCTTTCATAGAAACCGTGTTGGCGTGTTAACTAAGTATATCCTAATTAGAGATTGTAAATGAGGCTTTCATAGAAACCGTGTTGGCGTGTTAACTTAGTATATCCTAATTAGAGATTGTAAATGAGGCTTTCATAGGGACCGTGAGTTCCGTTCATTGTAGGGGTTTGGAAGGCTGATTCTGACTAGTTCCTGTTCCAACACTATGTACCAATAGAAAGGTTTTTTTAGTGTGGATAGACTTGGTTGATTGGGACAAGTAATACAGATTTACTTCAGTTTGTAAAATAAATGATGGTTCTGTTTCAGCAGGTTAGTAGCCGCTACATGCATGCAGGAAAGACTGGTCTCCGGAATCTTGGGAATACAGTGAGTATATCAATGTATATTGTCTTAAAACACGGTTTCCCTGTAATTTTGTTATGGAGGGTACCAAGGACTCTCAGATGTCCATTTTGAAATCCAGGAGTCCAATGTCATTTTTAAAATCGATAAAATCATGTTAAAGCAGTTCCAGTATCCAGGTTGGTCATCAGGTATAAACATGTTGCCTTGAATAGCAATAAAATACTAGTGTCAATTGAAATCAACTGTTATTATACCCCCGCAACGAAGTTAGGGGGGTATACTGGAATCAGGTTGTCCATCCATCCGTCTGTAGACGCATTTTGTCCGGACAACTCCTCCTAAACCGATGGGCTAATTCCAATGAAACTTCACACAAATATAGAGGACCATGTGTAGATGTGCATGCCACTTTATTTTTCTCAAAATTATGGTTGCTATTGCAACTGGTCACTATAAACAGGTTTTCCGATAAGAACCATAACTTTAAGATTGTCCGGACAACTTCTCCTAAACTGAAGAGCCGATTTCAATGAAACTTCACACAAATATAGAGGACCATGTGTAGATGTGCATGCCACTTTCTTTTTTTTTCAAAATTATGGTTGCTATGGCAACTTGTCACTATAAACAGGTTTTCCGATAAGAACCATAAATTTATGCTTGTCCGGACAACTCCTCCTAAACCGAAGGGCCGATTTCAATGAAACTTCACACAAATATAGAGAGGACCATGTGTAGATGTGCATGCCACTTTCTTTTTCTCAAAATTATGGTTGTTATGGCAACTGGTCACTATATTACTGGGTTATCTTAGTTAGCCTCTAATTAACAGTTCCAATTCACAATTGACTCGTGCAGATTTCGGGGGTATTAGTCAGCCATCCTGGCTGGGAGAGGGCTTAATATAAGTTGGAAAACTTGTGCCCAATCCCTTTGTTACAAATTGTAAATTACAAATAAAATATGTTTAAATCAAAATCCTGGCGACAGTTCTAGTTTCTTGATTGTATGGCAGATTTTGGAATTACAATGCGTCCCAAGGATGCACAGACATTTTGGTTTTCGGAGTCATTTATGTTTTTTCTACGTCTAAGATGCAGGAACCTGCGTCAGGGGAAACCCTGTTATATAACGGATATACAGAAAGTATAATAACATCAGTTGGGAATACATTGTACATATATACAAATAATCAAAAGTTGATACGATAGTAAACGAGAAAGAGATTTCATTATATTAATTACTGCATAAAATTACATGTGTACAAGGCTACATGCATATGTATTAGTTATTAGATATATGCATGAAATGGTAATTATATTCTTTACAAGGAATAAATTATTAGATAGGTTAGTGTTAAACAGCTTGATATGTACATGTTGATGTTGTCTACGTCGTAAAAACGACATTTTATGACATGTACATGTATATATATGCAGGTTTGCTTCAAGCGTCTATTTAAATCAATCAATTTCTCAATGTTTTTTAATTAAACTAAGAAAAACCACATTGTTTCGCAAACATAATTTAAAGAAAAATACATGCAGAAAATCTGTTATTAATATTTGTAATTATAGCACCCTGTAAGTTGTTGATATACTACGATATCTACCTGTAGCCGATGTGAGACACCATAAATTAATGATGTCTAGATCTGTACCCATGAAATTTCCAGGATTCCCTTTTCCATACAAAAGTTGCTTAACCTTGCTTAGTTATTAACAAAGTTGTACTTATTAACATTATCTTGTGTATACCATCGTTTATCTTGTGTATACCATCGTTTATCTTGTGTATACCATCGTTTATCTTGTGTATACCATCGTTTATCTTGTGTATACCATCGTTTATCTTGTGTATACCATCGTTTATCTTGTGTATACCATCGTTTATCTTGTGTATACCATCGTTTATCTTGTGTATACCATCGTATTAATACCTGTCTTTCTCTTTAAAAAAATAAATTACTTGTTAAAGAACCAACATTGACACAGGGACAGAGCAGGGAAGGATTTAATCCTCTAGGATGTTATCACTGATAACTAAACAAGATGTGGGAAATATACAAACGAAGTTTTGGGATGTGATACTCACACATAAGTGGAATGTTTCCCAATGATTTTATAATAAAACAGGTCAACAATAGGAATGAAATAAAACAAACACAATGCTGACCTAGATGTATCTATCACCTTCAGGATCAAGTGATAGTCTTGGAGGCAAATAGGCACCCCTTTCTATTTCACCAGTGTGCTTTCAACTGAATTTAAAAAAAAATCATTCATAGAGCCAATAAAATCAATAAGGACAGTGTTTCTATAGGCTTCAAATAACTTGGGATTTTGTCTTTAAATAATTTAAACTTCTCGGTCTGAGTTTGTGTGTGGCTGCACATCCAATGATATGCCATAAAACATTATACAGATCATTCACCTCGATCTGGACCCAGGCAGTTTCATCAACATTCCTTAACTTAAAATTTCACATCAGAAAGCATTACAAAATTTTGGGGAAATTTGAATCCTTAATTAAGAGTAGTATTTTTTTCTTTAATCCAGTTTGGATATTTGCTAAAGCTAAGAAATATTGATGAAACCTGGGACTGTTTTACTATTTTGATTTTGATAGTATAGGTACAACGGACTTAATGATGACATATAACGAATACCTCAGTATGTAGTATTTTATGTTGAGTAATAATGTATAATATTGTCCTTTGTAGTATTTTATGTTTAGTTATAATGATGTACACTATTGTCCTTTGTAGTGTTTTATGTTGAGTAATAATGTATAATATTGTCCTTTGAAGTGTTTTATGTTGAGTAATGATGTATAATATTGTCCTTTGTAGTATTTTATGTTGAGTAATAATGATGTACAATATTGTCCTTTGTAGTATTTTATGTTGAGTAATAATGATGTTTAATATTGTCCTTTGTAGTATTTTATGTTGAGTAATGATGTATAATATTGTCCTTTGTAGTGTTTTATGTTGAGTAATAATGTATAATATTGTCCTTTGTAGTGTTTTATGTTGAGTAATGATGTATAATATTGTCCTTTGTAGTGTTTTATGTTGAGTAATAATGATGTACAATATTGTCCTTTGTAGTATTTTATGTTGAGTAATAATGATGTTTAATATTGTCCTTTGTAGTATTTTATGTTGAGTAATGATGTATAATATTGTCCTTTGTAGTGTTTTATGTTGAGTAATAATGTATAATATTGTCCTTTGTAGTGTTTTATGTTGAGTAATGATGTATAATATTGTCCTTTGTAGTGTTTTATGTTGAGTAATGATGTATAATATTGTCCTTTGTAGTATTTTATGTTTAGTTATAATGATGTATAATATTGTCCTTTGTAGTATTTTATGTTTAGTTATAATGATATATAATATTGTCCTTTGTAGTATTTTATGTTTAGTTATAATGATGTATAATATTGTCCTTTGTAGTATTTTATGTTTAGTTATAATGATATATAATATTGTCCTTTGTAGTATTTTATGTTTAGTTATAATGATGTACACTATTGTCCTTTGTAGTGTTTTATGTTGAGTAATAATGTATAATATTGTCCTTTGTAGTGTTTTATGTTGAGTAATGATGTATAATATTGTCCTTTGTAGTATTTTATGTTGAGTAATGATGTATAATATTGTCCTTTGTAGTGTTTTATGTTGAGTAATGATGTATAATATTGTCCTTTGTAGTATTTTATGTTGAGTAATGATTTATAATATTGTCCTTTGTAGTATTTTATGTTGAGTAATGATGTTTAATATTGTCCTTTGTAGTATTTTATGTTTAGTTATAATGATGTACAATATTGTCCTTTGTAGTATTTTATGTTGAGTAATGATGTATGATATTGTCCTTTGTAGTATTTTATGTTGAGTAATAATGATGTACAATATTTCTATTTATGGTATTTTATGTTGAGTAATGATGTATAATATTGTCCTTTGTAGTGTTTTATGTTTAGTAATGATGTATAATATTGTCCTTTGTAGTGTTTTATGAGCTCAGTACTTCAGTGCCTTAGTAACACCAAGCCTCTGATTGAATTCTGTCTAAATGAGGAATATCTGTCGGAGAAAAACACAACTACCAGCTCTATGAAGGGACAGCTCATGACCGGTAAATATAAATCAACATACTTGTAAAGTACTGAGAAAACACAACTATCAGTCCTAATGATTTGGGTCATCACTTTTCCTTACAGTTTGATGACAGAATTGTAACATCCTTATAAACAAAGTCATCATTCAAAATCAAAATTGAATGGACGATAGGAAAATATAAAGGAAGATATAGATCTGTATGTCACGATAAAGATATAGATCTGTATGTTGCGATAAAGATATAGATCTGTATGTCACGATAAAGATAGAGATCTGTATGTCACGACAAAGATATAGATCTGTATGTTGCGATAAAGATATAGATCTGTATGTCACGATAAAGATATAGATCTGTATGTCGCGATAAAGATATAGATGTGTATGTCGCGATAAAGATATAGATCTGTATGTCGCGATAAAGATATAGATCTGTATGTCGCGATAAAGATATAGATCTGTATGTCACGATAAAGATATAGATCTGTATGTCGCGATAAAGATATAGATCTGTATGTCGCAATAAAGATATAGGTCACGATAAAGATATAGATCTGTATGTCACGATAAAGATGTAGATCTGTATGTCGCGATAAAGATAGAGATCTGTATGTCACGACAAAGATATAGATCTGTATGTCACGATAAAGATATAGATCTGTATGTCGCGATAAAGATATAGATCTGTATGTCGCGATAAAGATATAGATCTGTATGTCGCGATAAAGATATAGATCTGTATGTCGCGATAAAGATATAGATCTGTATGTCGCGATAAAGATATAGATCTGTACGTCGCGATAAAGATATAGATCTGTACGTCACGATAAAGATATAGATCTGTACGTCACGATAAAGATATAGATCTGTGTGTCACGATAAAGATATAGATCTGTATGTCGCGATAAAGATATAGATCTGTGTGTCACGATAAAGATATAGATCTGTATGTCGCGATAAAGATATAGATCTGTATGTCACGATAAAGATCTGTATGTCACGATAAAGATATAGATCTGTATGTCACGATAAAGATCTGTATGTCACAATAAAGATAAAGGTCACGATAAAGATATAGATCTGTATGTCGCGATCTGTATGTCACGATAAAGATATAGATCTGTATGTCACGATAAAGATATAGACGATAAAGATATAGATCTGTATGTCACGATAAAGATATAGATCTGTATGTCGCGATAAAGATATAGATCTGTATGTCACGATAAAGATATAGGTCACGATAAAGATATAGATCTGTATGTCACGATAAAGATATAGATCTGTATGTCACGATAAAGATATAGATCTGTATGTCGCGATAAAGATATAGATCTGTATGTCACGATAAAGATATAGGTCACGATAAAGATATAGATATGTATGTCACGATAAAGATATAGATCTGTATGTCGCGATAGATATAGATCTGTATGTCACGATAAAGATATACATCTGTATGTCACGATAAAGATATAGGTCACAATAAAGATATAGATCTGTATGTCGTGATAAAGATATAGATCTGTATGTCACGATAAAGATATAGATCTGTATGTCACGATAAAGATATAGATCTGTATGTCACGATAAAGATATAGGTCACGATAAAGATATAGATCTGTATGTCACGATAAAGATATAGATCTGTATGTCACGATAAAGATATAGATCTGTATGTCACGATAAAGATATAGATCTGTATGTTGCGATAAAGATATAGATCTGTATGTCGCGATAAAGATATAGATCTGTATGTCGCGATAAAGATATAGATCTGTATGTCACGATAAAGATATAGGTCACGATAAAGATATAGATCTGTATGTCGCGATAAAGATATAGATCTGTATGTCGCGATAAAGATATAGATCTGTATGTCGCGATAAAGATATAGATCTGGATGTCACGATAAAGATATAGATCTGTATGTCGCGATAAAGATATAGATGTGTATGTCGCGATAAAGATATAGATCTGTATGTCGCGATAAAGATATAGATCTGTATGTCGCGATAAAGATATAGATGTGTATGTCGCGATAAAGATATAGATCTGTATGTCGCGATAAAGATATAGATCTGTATGTCGTGATAAAGATATAGATTTTGTATGTCACGATAAAGATATAGATCTGGATGTCACGATAAAGATATAGATCTGTATGTCGCGATAAAGATATAGATCTGTATGTAGCGATAAAGATATAGATCTGTATGTCACGATAAAGATATAGATCTGTATGTCACGATAAAGTATGATAAGGAGACTAAGACTAGGTACTTGGGAAGAGTCAGTGTCTTCCCCTTCACTTGACAACACCCGTCATACAAATCTAGGTTAAAATACAAATGAGTTAGGGTGGTGACATGAGAAACACGAGGCATTTTAAGTTAATTGCTAGGTTAAGGACTGAATGGAGTATACCTAAGTCACAATTTATTTTAATGTTTGGGGGATTTAAATCATTTAATTTTGACAAAATCATTAAAAAACATGAATGTTTGGTTTGTTAAAAGATTGATATTTTTGATGTTTCCAGCCTATGCAAGTTTGATGATGTCGATGTGGAAGGATAACGATGCCTCACATTTATCTCCCAGCGCTTTCAAGATGCAGGTGCAGAAGTTTGCACCCAGGTTTACAGGCTATGCGTAAGTGTTGTTGATTTTGGGTGGAATATTGTAAAATCATTTTCAGATTCGTATATTCATAATTTTAGTTTCCCTCTCGTTGATTACTTAGGTTGTGGAAAGTTTTTCATGGCATACTTTATAGAACTACAAATTTAGAATTAAGCTAAGGGTGGTTATCCTGAAATATTTTATTCAATGTCGGCATGTTACACACAGTGTTGGAAATTCAATCCTGGAGGTAGCTTTCTCAGATGAATAATTATGTAATTCACAAATAACATGGAATTTCGTCTAAAGATTAGTACATCACATGACAGAATATTGAATTTCCATTGGCTACACACACACATGTTAACCATGAGGAGATTATGATAGTGTCTGTTCCTCCAGGTACCAGGCGCGGAATTGAATGTGAATCTATTTTGATGTCACTGTTACTGTTTTGATGATGCAGACGATGAAAAACCACTGGCACTGTCAGACTCTCATTCTGTGATATATTCACTGGAATCTTGGAATGTACTAAACAGAGCTGACTTGGATAAAATTCCATCCCATGGCAATATTATCAGACCATAATGCCCTCAATAATGTATAATTATACAAGGCACCTGCCCTTGATTACAAAAAAACAGTCTTAATCTTAATCTGTTTGTTTCTGTTAAGGGTTCAGTAATATGCCTCTAAACTCTTTATAAAATGATTACTGTACCTATAATATAAAATGATGTGTCTAAGATTACTATACCTATAATATAAAATGATGTGTCTAAGATTACTATACCTATAATATAAAATGATGTGTCTAAGATTACTATACCTATAATATAAATGATGTGTCTAAGATTACTATACCTATAATATAAAATGATGTGTCTAAGATTACTATACCTATAATATAAAATGATGTGTCTAAGATTACTGTACCTATAATATAAATGATGTGTCTAAGATTACTGTACCTATAATATAAAATGATGTGTCTAAGATTACTATACCTATAATATAAAATGATGTGTCTAAGATTACTGTACCTATAATATAAAATGATGTGTCTAAGATTACTATACCTATAATATAAAATGATGTGTCTAAGATTACTGTACCTATAATATAAATGATGTGTCTAAGATTACTATACCTATAATATAAAATGATGTGTCTAAGATTACTGTACCTATAATATAAAATGATGTGTCTAAGATTACTGTACCTATAATATAAATGATGTGTCTAAGATTACTGTACCTATAATATAAAATGATGTGTCTAAGATTACTGTACCTATAATATAAATGATGTGTCTAAGATTACTGTACCTATAATATAAAATGATGTGTCTAAGATTACTGTACCTATAATATAAATGATGTGTCTAAGATTACTGTACCTATAATATAAATGATGTGTCTAAGATTACTATACCTATAATATAAAATGATGTGTCTAAGTCAGTAAGATTACTGTACCTATAATATAAATGATGTGTCTAAGATTACTGTACCTATAATATAAAATGATGTGTCTAAGATTACTGTACCTATAATATAAAATGATGTGTCTAAGATTACTGTACTATAATATAAATGATGTGTCTAAGATTACTATACCTATAATATAAATGATGTGTCTAAGATTACTGTACCTATAATATAAAATGATGTGTCTAAGATTACTATACCTATAATATAAAATGATGTGTCTAAGATTACTGTACCTATAATATAAAATGATGTGTCTAAGATTACTATACCTATAATATAAAATGATGTGTCTAAGATTACTGTACCTATAATATAAAATGATGTGTCTAAGATTACTGTACCTATAATATAAAATGATGTGTCTAAGATTACTATACCTATAATATAAAATGATGTGTCTAAGATTACTATACCTATAATATAAAATGATGTGTCTAAGATTACTATACCTATAATATAAAATGATGTGTCTAAGATTACTATACCTATAATATAAAATGATGTGTCTAAGATTACTATACCTATAATATAAAATGATGTGTCTAAGATTACTATACCTATAATATAAATGATGTGTCTAAGATTACTGTAGCTATAATATAAATGATGTGTCTAAGATTACTGTACCTATAATATAAATGATGTGTCTAAGATTACTATACTTATAATATAAATGATGTGTCTAAGATACCTGTATCTATAATATAAAATGATGTGTCTAAGATTACTGTACCTATAATATAAAATGATGTGTCTAAGATTACTGTACCTATAATATAAATGATGTGTCTAAGATTACTATACCTATAATATAAATGATGTGTCTAAGATTACTGTACCTATAATATAAATGATGTGTCTAAGATTACTGTATCTATAATATAAATGATGTGTCTAAGATTACTATACCTATAATATAAAATGATGTGTCTAAGATTACTGTACCTATAATATAAATGATGTGTCTAAGATTACTATACCTATAATATAAAATGATGTGTCTAAGATTACTGTATCTATAATATAAATGATGTGTCTAAGATTACTATACCTATAATATAAATGATGTGTCTAAGATTACTGTACCTATAATATAAAATGATGTGTCTAAGATTACTGTACCTATAATATAAAATGATGTGTCTAAGATTACTGTACCTATAATATAAATGATGTGTCTAAGATTACTATACCTATAATATAAATGATGTGTCTAAGATTACTGTACCTATAATATAAAATGATGTGTCTAAGATTACTATACCTATAATATAAATGATGTGTCTAAGATTACTGTACCTATAATATAAAATGATGTGTCTAAGATTACTGTACCTATAATATAAATGATGTGTCTAAGATTACTGTACTATAATATAAATGATGTGTCTAAGATTACTGTAGCTATAATATAAATGATGTGTCTAAGATTACTATACCTATAATATAAAATGATGTGTCTAAGATTACTATACCTATAATATAAAATGATGTGTCTAAGATTACTATACCTATAATATAAATGATGTGTCTAAGATTACTATACCTATAATATAAAATGATGTGTCTAAGATTACTATACCTATAATATAAATGATGTGTCTAAGATTACTATACCTATAATATAAATGATGTGTCTAAGATTACTATACCTATAATATAAAATGATGTGTCTAAGATTACTGTACTATAATATAAATGATGTGTCTAAGATTACTATACCTATAATATAAATGATGTGTCTAAGATTACTATACCTATAATATAAATGATGTGTCTAAGATTACTGTACCTATAATATAAATGATGTGTCTAAGATTACTATACCTATAATATAAATGATGTGTCTAAGATTACTGTACCTATAATATAAAATGATGTGTCTAAGATTACTGTACCTATAATATAAATGATGTGTCTAAGATTACTATACCTATAATATAAATGATGTGTCTAAGATTACTGTACCTATAATATAAATGATGTGTCTAAGATTACTATACTTATAATATAAATGATGTGTCTAAGATACCTGTATCTATAATATAAAATGATGTGTCTAAGATTACTGTACCTATAATATAAAATGATGTGTCTAAGATTACTGTACCTATAATATAAATGATGTGTCTAAGATTACTATACCTATAATATAAAATGATGTGTCTAAGATTACTGTACCTATAATATAAATGATGTGTCTAAGATTACTGTACCTATAATATAAAATGATGTGTCTAAGATTACTGTACCTATAATATAAATGATGTGTCTAAGATTATTGTACCTATAATATAAAATGATGTGTCTAAGATTACTATACCTATAATATAAATGATGTGTCTAAGATTACTGTACCTATAATATAAATGATGTGTCTAAGATTACTGTACCTATAATATAAATGATGTGTCTAAGATTACTGTACTATAATATAAAATGATGTGTCTAAGATTACTGTACCTATAATATAAATGATGTGTCTAAGATTACTATACCTATAATATAAATGATGTGTCTAAGATTACTGTACCTATAATATAAAATGATGTGTCTAAGTCAGTAAGATTACTGTACCTATAATATAAATGATGTGTCTAAGATTACTATACCTATAATATAAAATGATGTGTCTAAGATTACTGTACCTATAATATAAATGATGTGTCTAAGATTACTGTACTATAATATAAAATGATGTGTCTAAGATTACTATACCTATAATATAAAATGATGTGTCTAAGATTACTGTACCTATAATATAAATGATGTGTCTAAGATTACTATACCTATAATATAAATGATGTGTCTAAGATTACTGTACCTATAATATAAATGATGTGTCTAAGATTACTGTACTATAATATAAAATGATGTGTCTAAGATTACTGTACCTATAATATAAATGATGTGTCTAAGATTACTATACCTATAATATAAATGATGTGTCTAAGATTACTGTACCTATAATATAAAATGATGTGTCTAAGTCAGTAAGATTACTGTACCTATAATATAAATGATGTGTCTAAGATTACTATACCTATAATATAAATGATGTGTCTAAGATTACTGTACTATAATATAAATGATGTGTCTAAGATTACTGTACCTATAATATAAATGATGTGTCTAAGATTACTATACCTATAATATAAATGATGTGTCTAAGATTACTGTACCTATAATATAAAATGATGTGTCTAAGATTACTATACCTATAATATAAATGATGTGTCTAAGATTACTGTATCTATAATATAAATGATGTGTCTAAGATTACTATACCTATAATATAAATGATGTGTCTAAGATTACTGTACCTATAATATAAAATGATGTGTCTAAGATTACTGTACCTATAATATAAATGATGTGTCTAAGATTACTGTATCTATAATATAAATGATGTGTCTAAGATTACTATACCTATAATATAAAATGATGTGTCTAAGATTACTATATCTATAATATAAATGATGTGTCTAAGATTACTGTACTATAATATAAATGATGTGTCTAAGATTACTGTACCTATAATATAAATGATGTGTCTAAGATTACTATACCTATAATATAAATGATGTGTCTAAGATTACTATACCTATAATATAAAATGATGTGTCTAAGATTACTATACCTATAATATAAAATGATGTGTCTAAGATTACTGTACCTATAATATAAAATGATGTGTCTAAGATTACTGTACCTATAATATAAATGATGTGTCTAAGATTACTGTACCTATAATATAAATGATGTGTCTAAGATTACTGTACCTATAATATAAAATGATGTGTCTAAGTCAGTAAGATTACTGTACCTATAATATAAATGATGTGTCTAAGTCAGTAAGATTACTGTACCTATAATATAAATGATGTGTCTAAGTCAGTAAGATTACTGTACCTATAATATAAATGATGTGTCTAAGATTACTGTACCTATAATATAAAATGATGTGTCTAAGATTACTATACCTATAATATAAAATGATGTGTCTAAGATTACTGTACCTATAATATAAAATGATGTGTCTAAGATTACTATACCTATAATATAAAATGATGTGTCTAAGATTACTGTACCTATAATATAAATGATGTGTCTAAGATTACTGTACCTATAATATAAATGTTGTGTCTAAGATTACTATACCTATAATATAAAATGATGTGTCTAAGATTACTGTACCTATAATATAAAATGATGTGCCTAAGATTACTGTACCTATAATATAAATGATGTGTCTAAGATTACTATACCTATAATATAAAATGATGTGTCTAAGATTACTGTACCTATAATATAAAATGATTACTGTACCTATAATATAAAATGATGTGTCTAAGATTACTGTACCTATAATATAAATGATGTGTCTAAGATTACTGTACCTATAATATAAATGATGTGTCTAAGATTACTATACCTATAATATAAATGATGTGTCTAAGATTACTGTACCTATAATATAAATGATGTGTCTAAGATTACTGTACCTATAATATAAATGATGTGTCTAAGATTACTGTACCTATAATATAAATGATGTGTCTAAGATTACTGTACCTATAATATAAAATGATGTGTCTAAGTCAGTAAGATTACTGTACCTATAATATAAATGATGTGTCTAAGTCAGTAAGATTACTGTACCTATAATATAAAATGATGTGTCTAAGATTACTATACCTATAATATAAATGATGTGTCTAAGATTACTGTACCTATAATATAAAATGATGTGTCTAAGATTACTGTACCTATAATATAAAATGATGTGTCTAAGATTACTGTACCTATAATATAAATGATGTGTCTAAGATTACTGTACCTATAATATAAATGATGTGTCTAAGATTACTATACCTATAATATAAAATGATGTGTCTAAGATTACTGTACTATAATATAAATGATGTGTCTAAGATTACTATACCTATAATATAAATGATGTGTCTAAGATTACTATACCTATAATATAAAATGATGTGTCTAAGATTACTGTACCTATAATATAAATGATGTGTCTAAGATTACTGTACCTATAATATAAAATGATGTGTCTAAGATTACTATACCTATAATATAAATGATGTGTCTAAGATTACTGTACCTATAATATAAAATGATGTGTCTAAGATTACTATACCTATAATATAAAATGATGTGTCTAAGTCAGTAAGATTACTATACCTATAATATAAAATGATGTGTCTAAGATTACTGTACCTATAATATAAATGATGTGTCTAAGATTACTGTACCTATAATATAAATGATGTGTCTAAGTCAGTAAGATTACTGTACCTATAATATAAAATGATGTGTCTAAGATTACTGTACCTATAATATAATGATGTGTCTAAGATTACTATACCTATAATATAAATGATGTGTCTAAGATTACTGTACCTATAATATAAATTGATGTGCCTAAGATTACTGTACCTATAATATAAATTGATGTGTCTAAGATTACTGTACCTATAATATAAATGATGTGTCTAAGATTACTATACCTATAATATAAATGATGTGCCTAAGATTACTGTACCTATAATATAAATGATGTGTCTAAGATTACTGTATCTATAATATAAATGATGTGTCTAAGATTACTGTACCTATAATATAAATGATGTGTCTAAGATTACTGTATCTATAATATAAAATGATGTGTCTAAGATTACTGTATCTATAATATAAATGATGTGTCTAAGATTACTATACCTATAATATAAATGATGTGTCTAAGATTACTGTATCTATAATATAAAATGATGTGTCTAAGATTACTGTATCTATAATATAAATGATGTGCCTAAGATTACTATACCTATAATATAAAATGATGTGTCTAAGATTACTATACCTATAATATAAATGATGTGCCTAAGATTACTATACCTATAATATAAATGATGTGTCTAAGATTACTGTACCTATAATATAAAATGATGTGTCTAAGATTACTGTACCTATAATATAAATGATGTGTCTAAGATTACTGTACCTATAATATAAATGATGTGTCTAAGATTACTGTACCTATAATATAAATGATGTGTCTAAGATTACTATACCTATAATATAAATGATGTGTCTAAGATTACTTTACCTATAATATAAAATGATGTGTCTAAGATTACTGTACCTATAATATAAATGATGTGTCTAAGATTACTGTACCTATAATATAAATGATGTGTCTAAGATTACTGTACCTATAATATAAATGATGTGTCTAAGATTACTGTACCTATAATATAAATGATGTGTCTAAGATTACTGTACCTATAATATAAAATGATGTGTCTAAGATTACTGTATCTATAATATAAAATGATGTGTCTAAGATTACTGTATCTATAATATAAATGATGTGCCTAAGATTACTATACCTATAATATAAAATGATGTGTCTAAGATTACTATACCTATAATATAAAATGATGTGTCTAAGATTACTATACCTATAATATAAAATGATGTGTCTAAGATTACTGTACCTATAATATACAGACAACAAGATGCTCAGGAGTTTCTGCGTTACCTGTTGGAGGGTCTACACGAGGATGTAAACAGAGTCCGATCAAAACCCAAACCCGTCACCATCAAGGATGAGGACTTCACTAAGTAAGTCAGCCAATCTGTCACCTAGTCACAGTCTAGTCTAGTTAAAGTTTTGTATAGTTATTGAGGTTTGAGAAAGACATAAAGTGTTAGATATAATGGTCTATAATTATGTTAGTTATATACAACAATATGAACAAAGTTAGGATAAAATTTTTAGGCTGTCTGCACTTTGTCAACAATTGTTTAGACAGGGAAAGTAGTTAGACTGTGTTTCCTTACCGAGGACACAAAGACAGGGTTTTCTCTCATATCTCGCCATGTTGGATAGAGTTTGCCCATGTAAGATAGCTATGTAAGATAAATATATCTTACATAGCATTTCACGCGCGCGGAGTAATCTGCTATCAAGGGGGACAACTCTCACAACGTCGTCTGCTTGTGTTTACATCCGACAGTCCTTATCGTCAGTGTCGGTTTTGAAACGTTGGACTTAACTATAGAAAAACATACATTCTTAGATAAATATATATCATATCAGCAGTAAATAAATAGGGCTACACGGTTAAACGATTAGACATTTCATCTGAGCGAACATATAACTCCGTTACTGTAACAAACAGTAACAGTTACAGTACAATACAGACTTGCCTACCCGACAGATTTGTCATTTGTCATTAAAAACATGTAAACACACACAATCACCTGGCAATGACAGGAAGTAAAATAAAAGCCATGCATAAAAAATATAAAAAAGAAAATGTCAAACATCACAACCTATGAAATGGTTCCGTTTGCGTCAGCAGGGGGCCCTGGAATTTGTTTACTCTACTGTACTGTCAGTAGGCCTAACTGTTAGGCCTACTCAGTAACCTGTGTATTTGGAAGTTGGGAATTGGCTCTTAAATGAACGAACATTCGGTAAAAATGACACCCCTCGATGTTCATATAAAAATATTTATTTTAATTGTAACTCAGAGTCTATATATGTTTGTGTAGAGTAACCATGAAAACTAACTGCCATCCTAGCCTTTCAATATGATCATCGTTAGCCTATCGACTGACCTACCTTCGTCATTCCATCAAGACAACGCGGTTAAACACATATAATCCTATGTCACAGAAAAGATCGAATACTCGTATAGGGTCACTGTTCGCTGGTTCACACACAAAGTTGCCAAAATCACAGTGAATTTAAAATTACCAGCCACGAAACATCGCCGCGTCATGGCGATCGAGATCGCCATCACTCTCAATATCCTTGAACTATGAATGGAATTCCAATGACAGTCGTGACGTCATGCAGTGACGTAGTATTTTATAAAAAAAATTTGACTTGACATTTAAAAGTACAGTGTGTTCTGTGAAATGATTAAGTATGTCGAGGTGCAAATCAAATTATATGTGAAGTTGGTAAACTCGTTTCAGCGTTGGCTTTCAGTATTGTTGATAGAACTTCTTTTTCTCGGATGTTGACAATTTGATCACGGCCACGTAAAAGTCGGTCAAGTTACGGTTATTTTTATCGGCGAATTGTTCATTCGTTAATCACTTAACCACAAAATGAATGAAATTTGTGTGCAAACGTAGTTTGGCAAAATAGGGTATGATCTTTCAGAATATCACAAGTATATTTAGTAAAAACGTCAAATAAATAAATTAAAAAAATGAAGAAAATGGATGGCTGAGGGACACTTTCGCCAGAAATTCGGTAATGATATGAGAGAAAAAGACTCTTTCATTATGTGTGTATGTAGGATAGGGATATTCCACCCTTGGGATCACAAAATGTGGTAAAACCCTCGGCAAGCCTCGGGTTTCACCACATTTTGTGACCCCTCGGGTGGAATATCCCTATCCTACATATACACATATGAAAGAGTCTTATAATATAACATACAGTACACAAAGACAAGGTTATATAACGTACAGTACACAAAGACAGGGTTATATAATATACAGTACACAAAGACAGTTATATAACATATAGTACACAAAGACAGTTATATAACATACAGTACACAAAGACAGTTATATAACATACAGTACACAAAGACAGGGTTATATAACATACAGTACACAAAGACAGTTATATAACATACAGTACACAAAGACAGGGTTATATAACATACAGTACACAAAGACAGGGTTATATAACATACAGTACACAAAGACAGGGTTATATAACATACAGTACACAAAGACAGTTATATAACATACAGTACACAAAGACAGGGTTATATAACATACAGTACACAAAGACAGGGTTATATAACATACAGTACACAAAGACAGTTATATAACATACGGTACACAAAGACAGGGTTATGTAATATACAGTACACAAAGACAGTTATATAACATACAGTACACAAAGACAGTTATATAACATACAGTACACAAAGACAGGGTTATATAACATACAGTACACAAAGACAGTTATATAACATACAGTACACAAAGACAGTTATATAACATACAGTACACAAAGACAGGGTTATATAACATACAGTACACAAAGACAGTTATATAACATACAGTACACAAAGACAGAGTTATATAACATACAGTACACAAAGACAGGGTTATATAACATACAGTACACAAAGACAGGGTTATATAACATACAGTACACAAAGACAGTTATATAACATATAGTACACAAAGACAGGGTTATATAACATACAGTACACAAAGACAGTTATATAACATACGGTACACAAAGACAGGGTTATGTAATATACAGTACACAAAGACAGTTATATAACATATAGTACACAAAGACAGTTATATAACATACAGTACACAAAGACAGTTATATAACATATAGTACACAAAGACAGGGTTATATAACATACAGTACACAAAGACAGTTATATAACATACAGTACACAAAGACAGAGTTATATAACATACAGTACACAAAGACAGTTATATAACATATAGTACACAAAGACAGGGTTATATAACATACAGTACACAAAGACAGTTATATAACATACAGTACACAAAGACAGGGTTATATAACATACAGTACACAAAGACAGTTATATAACATACAGTACACAAAGACAGTTATATAACATACAGTACACAAAGACAGTTATATAACATACAGTACACAAAGACAGTTATATAACATATAGTACACAAAGACAGGGTTATATAACATACAGTACACAAAGACAGGGTTATATAACATACAGTACACAAAGACAGTTATATAACATACAGTACACAAAGACAGTTATATAACATATAGTACACAAAGACAGGGTTATATAACATACAGTACACAAAGACAGAGTTATATAACATACAGTACACAAAGACAGGGTTATATAACATACAGTACACAAAGACAGTTATATAACCTACAGTACACAAAGACAGGGTTATATAACATACAGTACACAAAGACAGGGTTATATAACATACAGTACACAAAGACAGGGTTATATAACATACAGTACACAAAGACAGGGTTATATAACATACAGTACACAAAGACAGTTATATAACATATAGTACACAAAGACAGGGTTATATAACATACAGTACACAAAGACAGTTATATAACATACGGTACACAAAGACAGGGTTATGTAATATACAGTACACAAAGACAGTTATATAACATACAGTACACAAAGACAGTTATATAACATACAGTACACAAAGACAGTTATATAACATATAGTACACAAAGACAGGGTTATGTAACATACAGTACACAAAGACAGGGTTATATAACATACAGTACACAAAGACAGTTATATAACATACAGTACACAAAGACAGTTATATAACATACAGTACACAAAGACAGTTATATAACATACAGTACACAAAGACAGGGTTATATAACATACAGTACACAAAGACAGTTATATAACATACGGTACACAAAGACAGGGTTATATAACATACGGTACACAAAGACAGGGTTATATAACATATAGTACACAAAGACAGTTATATAACATACGGTACACAAAGACAGTTATATAACATACAGTACACAAAGACAGGGTTATATAACATACAGTACACAAAGACAGGGTTATATAACATACAGTACACAAAGACAGTTATATAACATATAGTACACAAAGACAGTTATATAACATATAGTACACAAAGACAGTTATATAACATATAGTACACAAAGACAGGGTTATATAACATACAGTACACAAAGACAGGGTTATATAACATATAGTACACAAAGACAGTTATATAACATATAGTACACAAAGACAGTTATATAACATATAGTACACAAAGACAGGGTTATATAACATATAGTACACAAAGACAGTTATATAACATATAGTACACAAAGACAGTTATATAACATACAGTACACAAAGACAGTTATATAACATATAGTACACAAAGACAGGGTTATATAACATACAGTACACAAAGACAGGGTTATATAACATACAGTACACAAAGACAGTTATATAACATATAGTACACAAAGACAGTTATATAACATACAGTACACAAAGACAGTTATATAACATATAGTACACAAAGACAGGGTTATATAACATACAGTACACAAAGACAGGGTTATATAACATACAGTACACAAAGACAGTTATATAACATATAGTACACAAAGACAGTTATATAACATACAGTACACAAAGACAGTTATATAACATATAGTACACAAAGACAGTTATATAACATACAGTACACAAAGACAGTTATATAACATATAGTACACAAAGACAGTTATATAACATATAGTACACAAAGACAGTTATATAACATATAGTACACAAAGACAGGGTTATATAACATACAGTACACAAAGACAGGGTTATATAACATATAGTACACAAAGACAGTTATATAACATACAGTACACAAAGACAGTTATATAACATACAGTACACAAAGACAGTTATATAACATATAGTACACAAAGACAGGGTTATATAACATACAGTACACAAAGACAGGGTTATATAACATACAGTACACAAAGACAGTTATATAACATACAGTACACAAAGACAGTTATATAACATATAGTACACAAAGACAGTTATATAACATACAGTACACAAAGACAGTTATATAACATACAGTACACAAAGACTGGGTTATATAACATACAGTACACAAAGACAGTTATATAACATATAGTACACAAAGACAGGGTTATATAACCTACAGTACACAAAGACAGGGTTATATAACATACAGTACACAAAGACAGTTATATAACATACAGTACACAAAGACAGGGTTATGTAATATACAGTACACAAAGACAGTTATATAACATACAGTACACAAAGACAGGGTTATATAACATACAGTACACAAAGACAGGGTTATATAACATATAGTACACAAAGACAGGGTTATATAACATACAGTACACAAAGACAGGGTTATATAACATACAGTACACAAAGACAGGGTTATATAACATACAGTACACAAAGACAGTTATATAACATACAGTACACAAAGACAGGGTTATATAACATACAGTACACAAAGACAGTTATATAACATACAGTACACAAAGACAGTTATATAACATATAGTACACAAAGACAGTTATATAACATATAGTACACAAAGACAGGGTTATATAACCTACAGTACACAAAGACAGGGTTATATAACATACAGTACACAAAGACAGTTATATAACATACAGTACACAAAGACAGTTATATAACATATAGTACACAAAGACAGTTATATAACATATAGTACACAAAGACAGGGTTATATAACCTACAGTACACAAAGACAGGGTTATATAACATACAGTACACAAAGACAGTTATATAACATACAGTACACAAAGACAGAGTTATATAACATACAGTACACAAAGACAGGGTTATATAACATACAGTACACAAAGACAGAGTTATATAACATACAGTACACAAAGACAGTTATATAACATATAGTACACAAAGACAGGGTTATATAACATACAGTACACAAAGACAGGGTTATGTAATATACAGTACACAAAGACAGGGTTATGTAATATACAGTACACAAAGACAGTTATATAACATATAGTACACAAAGACAGGGTTATATAACATACAGTACACAAAGACAGGGTTATATAACATACAGTACACAAAGACAGGGTTATGTAATATACAGTACACAAAGACAGTTATATAACATATAGTACACAAAGACAGTTATATAACATATAGTACACAAAGACAGGGTTATATAACATACAGTACACAAAGACAGTTATATAACATATAGTACACAAAGACAGTTATATAACATATAGTACACAAAGACAGTTATATAACATACAGTACACAAAGACAGGGTTATATAACCTACAGTACACAAAGACAGGGTTATATAACATACAGTACACAAAGACAGTTATATAACATATAGTACACAAAGACAGGGTTATATAACATACAGTACACAAAGACAGGGTTATATAACATACAGTACACAAAGACAGTTATATAACATACAGTACACAAAGACAGGGTTATGTAATATACAGTACACAAAGACAGTTATATAACATATAGTACACAAAGACAGGGTTATATAACATACAGTACACAAAGACAGGGTTATATAACATACAGTACACAAAGACAGTTATATAACATACAGTACACAAAGACAGTTATATAACATATAGTACACAAAGACAGGGTTATATAACATACAGTACACAAAGACAGGGTTATATAACATACAGTACACAAAGACAGGGTTATGTAACATACAGTACACAAAGACAGGGTTATATAACATACAGTACACAAAGACAGGGTTATGTAATATACAGTACACAAAGACAGTTATATAACATATAGTACACAAAGACAGGGTTATATAACATACAGTACACAAAGACAGGGTTATATAATATACAGTACACAAAGACAGTTATATAACATATAGTACACAAAGACAGTTATATAACATACAGTACACAAAGACAGAGTTATATAACATACAGTACACAAAGACAGGGTTATGTAACATACAGTACACAAAGACAGGGTTATATAACATACAGTACACAAAGACAGGGTTATGTAACATACAGTACACAAAGACAGTTATATAACATACAGTACACAAAGACAGGGTTATATAACATACAGTACACAAAGACAGTTATATAACATACAGTACACAAAGACAGAGTTATATAACATACAGTACACAAAGACAGTTATATAACATACAGTACACAAAGACAGGGTTATATAACATACAGTACACAAAGACAGTTATATAACATACAGTACACAAAGACAGAGTTATATAACATACAGTACACAAAGACAGTTATATAACATATAGTACACAAAGACAGGGTTATGTAACATACAGTACACAAAGACAGGGTTATATAACATACAGTACACAAAGACAGTTATATAACATACAGTACACAAAGACAGTTATATAACATACAGTACACAAAGACAGTTATATAACATACAGTACACAAAGACAGAGTTATATAACATACAGTACACAAAGACAGTTATATAACATACAGTACACAAAGACAGAGTTATATAACATACAGTACACAAAGACAGTTATATAACATACAGTACACAAAGACAGTTATATAACATACAGTACACAAAGACAGTTATATAACATACAGTACACAAAGACAGGGTTATATAACATACAGTACACAAAGACAGGGTTATATAACATACAGTACACAAAGACAGGGTTATATAACGTACAGTACACGACAACAGGGTTATATAACATACAGTACACAAAGACAGTTATATAACATACAGTACACAAAGACAGGGTTATATAACATACAGTACACAAAGACAGGGTTATATAACATACAGTACACAAAGACAGGGTTATATAACATACAGTACACAAAGACAGTTATATAACATACGGTACACAAAGACAGTTATATAACATACAGTACACAAAGACAGGGTTATATAACATACAGTACACAAAGACAGGGTTATATAACATACAGTACACAAAGACAGGGTTATATAACATACAGTACACAAAGACAGTTATATAACATACAGTACACAAAGACAGAGTTATATAACATACAGTACACAAAGACAGTTATATAACATATAGTACACAAAGACAGGGTTATGTAACATACAGTACACAAAGACAGGGTTATATAACATACAGTACACAAAGACAGTTATATAACATACAGTACACAAAGACAGTTATATAACATACAGTACACAAAGACAGTTATATAACATACAGTACACAAAGACAGGGTTATATAACATACAGTACACAAAGACAGTTATATAACATACAGTACACAAAGACAGAGTTATATAACATACAGTACACAAAGACAGTTATATAACATACAGTACACAAAGACAGAGTTATATAACATACAGTAAGTACACAAAGACAGTTATATAACATATAGTACACAAAGACAGGGTTATGTAACATACAGTACACAAAGACAGGGTTATATAACATACAGTACACAAAGACAGGGTTATGTAACATACAGTACACAAAGACAGGGTTATATAACATACAGTACACAAAGACAGGGTTATGTAACATACAGTACACAAAGACAGTTATATAACATACAGTACACAAAGACAGTTATATAACATATAGTACACAAAGACAGAGTTATATAACATACAGTACACAAAGACAGGGTTATATAACATACAGTACACAAAGACAGTTATATAACCTACAGTACACAAAGACAGAGTTATATAACATACGGTACACAAAGACAGTTATATAACATACAGTACACAAAGACAGGGTTATGTAACATACAGTACACAAAGACAGGGTTATATAACATACAGTACACAAAGACAGTTATATAACATACAGTACACAAAGAAGAGAGAGTTTTATATGTGTGACAGCATGATAATAGATACATACATTTTGGTGATCCTGAGATTACTGATGTTGTGTTAGTCATTAAGTTGGGTATAATTGGTGAAGACTGTGTCTTCATCTTAATAACGCTAGTTAATGACCTGATGGAGAAAGTTTGATTTAACCATATTACTTTTCAATTTCTTAATATGTATTCTGCATATGACTTTTTTTACATTTCTTTTGCTTTAAATCTAACCTGATCAAAGAGATTACCACAGTATTATATTCCGGACATTGCAGTAAAATGATTTTGTTTCCCTTTCAGCGACAGTGAAAAAGCGGAGGAGTATTATAGAGTTTACCTTTCCTATGGTAACAGTCGGATAGTTGGTAAGTCGGAATTTGATAGATAGTTATTTTATAAATGTAGGGTTGGTCTCGATTGCATCGTTTGATTAGATTTTGTTTTTCCTGTTAGAGGTTTAGCTGGCTTCAGGAAAACCAAATCAACATGCGATCTGAGGTTGCTTTTATCCTATTGCAATTCAATTCTCTCTGCAAATGAGGCCCTGGAAATACGCTTCTGTCCAAAAATAAGCCCCTCATCACAAATACACTCCTGTCCTGTTTACAAATAAGCCCCTATCTACAAATAAGACCCTGGTTACTAATAAGCCCCTATCTACAAATAAGCCCCTATCTACAAATAAGACCATGGTTACTAATAAGCCCCTAGTCACAAATAAGCCCTCTTTTTAATAAAAACAGGTTCACAAATAAGTCCTTGTTCCAAACTGTACTTTTCTTCTACACTAGGGGAAGGTGCTTATTTGAGGTTGTACATATATGCTTGTACTGAAAGTACGATGACTTTGATCACAACACCGAAAAATACCGCTTCCAAGCCTTACTGTAAAATTTGATAATGTGAGACTATGTTTTATAATATAACCACACAGTATTAAAACATACAGTATAACTTGTCAAAGCTGGCCCCTGTCTTAGTCTGGATCCCTGTCTACTCCGGATTTATAATTTGGTCCTGTTTCGCATCATGTGTGTGTCAAAGTGAGATCTAGGCATATGATCTTTTACAGATGTTTGCTAATGCATTAACTCATTAATATGAGAAATAAATATTAATAACATGTGTTCAGAATGTGATGTCATTAACATATATTAATTTAGCAAAATACATGGAAAATAAAACGGGTAATTTAGCAAAATATATGAAAAAATAAAACAGGGTAGGTGAATTTGATAGATAGTTATGTATTCTTTTCAGAAATATTTGTTGGTCAATTGAAAAGTGAACTGAGATTCAAAGATTGTGGTCACAAGTCGACAACATTTGATCCGTTCTGGGATTTGTCTGTGCCAATTCCAAAGGTAAGTGGTGTTTTGGTAGTAAACATTGTAGGACATATTGGTAGTAAACATTGTAGGACATATTGGTAGTAAACATTGTAGGACATATTGGTAGTAAACATTTAGGACATATTGGTAGTAAACATTGTAGGACATATTGGTAGTAAACATTGTAGGACATATTGGTAGTAAACATTGTAGGACATATTGGTAGTAAACATTGTAGGACATATTGGTAGTAAACATTTTAGGACATATTGGTAGTAAACATTTTAGGACATATTGGTAGTAAACATTTTAGGACATATTGGTTGTAAACATTGTAGGACATATTGGTAGTAAACATTGTGGGACATATTGGTAGTAAACATTGTAGGACATATTGGTAGTAAACATTGTAGGACATATTGGTAGTAAACATTTTAGGACATATTGGTAGTAAACATTTTAGGACATATTGGTAGTAAACATTTTAGGACATATTGGTTGTAAACATTGTAGGACATATTGGTAGTAAACATTTTAGGACATATTGGTAGTAAACATTGTAGGACATATTGGTAGTAAACATTTTAGGACATATTGGTAGTAAACATTGTAGGACATATTGGTAGTAAACATTTTAGGACATATTGGTAGTAAACATTTTAGGACATATTGGTAGTAAACATTTTAGGACATATTGGTAGTAAACATTGTAGGACATATTGGTTGTAAACATTGTAGGACATATTGGTAGTAAACATTGTAGGACATATTGGTAGTAAACATTGTAGGACATATTGGTAGTAAACATTGTAGGACATATTGGTAGTAAACATTGTAGGACATATTGGTAGTAAACATTTTAGGACATATTGGTAGTAAACATTTTAGGACATATTGGTAGTAAACATTGTAGGACATATTGGTAGTAAACATTTTAGGACATATTGGTAGTAAACATTTTAGGACATATTGGTAGTAAACATTGTAGGACATATTGCCTGTCACTGGATTTTGATTCTCAGTCTCATGTGAGAACCAGATTCAACTGCCCTGATGATGTGGGTTGGCTCTGTATTCTCTAGTTTCCCTCCCACACTGGTTTACAGGTGAGAGGAAGTATCTGTAGATTTATCATGTAACCAGATGACATTACGAGACAAATACTCTAGGTTCTCTGTTACAAATGCTCTGTCTCACTTCTGGCCTACAGTTGAGCATTTTCTCATGTGAGGAAGACTATAGGTTCTCTAGTGGCCGAGACATCCCTGCAGGGTCTATAAAAATGGCAGTTACTACTCCTGGTAAACGCACAGTCTTTCAGGAGTGGGATGACTGGTTTACTGTTGTCAGTATAATGTGACTGGATGGAGTGTCCTGGGTGTCTTTGACAGTATGCCTTAGCAATCATCAGATAGCATAATAAAGTCGTCATCAGTTCTACACAATCATGAGCAGACAAAAACAAGTACATGTATACCCCAGTCTGCCAAAACACATACACAAGCATCTTGCACACAAAATATTAAGGAAGGAGGTCCTCCTTAACTGACTGTAGCTGTTGACAGGATGTTAAATAATGTAAAACCAAACCTTTTACCTGCTAAATTTAATAACAGTTGAACTTGTTTCTCTATCTTCACAGAGAGGGTCCCAGGTCAGTATACAACAGTGTATCAACCTGTTTATGAAGGAAGAGGAGCTCGATCATGATGAACGACCTGTAAGTCCTCAACACCGCTTTATATACCAAATTAATGTTTCATATAGCAGGTATTTCAAAAATTTAGAAATTTGTAACTAATCATGAGTGCTTGGAGATTAACTCACCTTAAAAGATGTTAATAAACTGGTGTTTTTTTTGTTTTTGTTTTTAAATCTATTTTGTAATGAAGTTGTCTTAGCTTCCATTGTCCTTGTAAAGTTACCCCCGGCTAACAGTACCGTGACTGTTTCAGACGTGTGAGCAGTGTAAGAAGAGGAAAGCCTGTACCAAGAGTTTCAGTATACAGAGATTTCCACAGATCCTCGTCCTTCGTATCCTTTATATGTACTGGTATTGTTATTAAGTAGGGACTACATCACACCACAACTGTGACATTATTACCCCCTGTGATGTCAGAAAGCTGCCTCTTCAGTTAGTCACTAGATAGTCTCCATGTTTTTTTCAGTTTTAGTTACTGCGAACATGACTCTTTCTCTGGGGGGTTATTTTCATGGTTTCCATTGGTAAACTATATGCTTGGGGATTGATGTACCTTTTGTATATTTTTAGTCTATTCCATGAATACCACATACACCACAAAATGATACATGTGTAGGAACTTTTATGTCTGAATGGCCCTTGTGTATTAAACATGAATTTCCATACAGCATGTTGTTACTATCACCAAGGTTAAGTAAAACTTCCTTATCTTGTGCCCAGACTTGAAGCGTTTCAGCCAAGGCCGTTACAGCCAGAAAGTATCGTCCTGTGTAGACTTCCCTAGTACCTTAGATATGACCGACTACGCTTCTGAAAAAGGTACAACTCGAGTTAGAGCTCAACTTTAAATCATAAATTTATAGTCGGTTTATGAAATGTTTATACTTCAGTCCTGATAGTGGAGGGACACGTTTCTGACCCTGTTTGTCCATCAGTTAACATAAAACATCATTTCTGTATTAATACTGTAATGCATCAGTTAACATGAAACTTCATTTCGGTGATGATGTAATATTGTACAGTAATCATGTACTGTATATATAAGGGAATTGTGCTCGAAATTGAGTTAAGTGAGTGCACCAACATTTGTTGTGATTGATAAGACAGTAAAAAGGTAAAATTGCTGTGACCTTCATTCAGCTTTGTACCCAAAATACTAAAATAAGGTTTCTGCTAGTCAGGTACAGCTGTAATTTGATATCTGTAAGTGAGCCTTTGTTAAATTATACTGGTGTGAAACTGGCTTTTGTCTTTTTACCCTGAACAGGTACACAACGAGTGGTATACAATTTGTATGCCGTCAGTAATCATATAGGAAGTGTGTATTCAGGCCACTACACCGCCTACTGTAAACATCCCTACTCTGGCGAATGGAACTCCTTCAATGACACCAGGTACATCAATGTTTACGTCGGCCACAGCTAGCCCCACCAGGGGTTTATCTAGCTGTCTTTAGGGTCCAGTAATAGGCCCCATCACCAATTAAAAATTGGCCTTATACCAACAAAAGAGACAGCAAAGGGTCTATATGTAAATACTTGCAACAAAATTCATCTTAAATCTCAATATATCTGAATACATGCAATGAAATTTAACTTAAATCTTGTGTAAATGCATGAAATTAAATTTATCTTATATAAATCTGAATGTAAGGCACAGTGGTCTAGTTGTAGGATGCAAGGCTACATGACTAATGGGTCTCTAGTTTGAATCCCAGCATGGGCACTGTGTTGTATCCTTGACAAGATACTTTACTCTGTTATGGTCCAATTGACCGTAAATGAGTAATGGCAGCTCCGACTTTATGCTTCTCAGGGAGTTGAGAAAGACATTGGCTGGTTGTATGCTCCCTAGGGAGTTGAGAAAGCCATTGGCTGGTTGTATGCTCCCTAGGGAGTTGAGAAAGACATTGGCTGGTTGTATCCTCCCTAGGGAGTTCAGAAAGACATTGGCTGGTTGTATGCTCCCTAGGGAGTTGAGAAAGACATTGGCTGGTTGTATGCTCCCTAGGGAGTTGAGAAAGACATTGGCTGGTTGTATGCTCCCTAGGGAGTTGAGAAAGACATTGGCTGGTTGTATGCTCCCTAGGGAGTTGAGAAAGACATTGGCTGGTTGTATGCTCCCTAGGGAGTTCAGAAAGACATTGGCTGGCTGTATGCTCCCTAGGGAGTTGAGAAAGACATTGGCTGGTTGTATGCTCCCTAGGGAGTTGAGAAAGACATTGGCTGGCTGTATGCTCCCTAGGGAGTTGAGAAAGACATTGACTGGTTGTATGCTCCCTAGGGAGTTGAGAAAGACATTGGCTGGTTGTATGCTCCCTAGGGAATTGAGAAAGACATTGGCTGGTTGTATGCTCCCTAGGGAGTTGAGAAAGACATTGGCTGGCTGTATGCTCCCTAGGGAGTTGAGAAAGACATTGGCTGGTTGTATGCTCCCTAGGGAGTTGAGAAAGACATTGGCTGGTTGTATGCTCCCTAGGGAGTTCAGAAAGACATTGGCTGGCTGTATGCTCCCTAGGGAGTTGAGAAAGACATTGGCTGGTTGTATGCTCCCTAGGGAGTTGAGAAAGACATTGGCTGGTTGTATGCTCCCTAGGGAGTTGAGAAAGACATTGGCTGGTTGTATGCTCCCTAGGGAGTTGAGAAAGACATTGACTGGTTGTATGCTCCCTAGGGAGTTGAGAAAGACATTGGCTGGTGACTAAAGGCCCAGTAACCATGGACGATAATTTATGAACTGCTTTGAGATGGCTGTTGCTGTGTTATAGCGGTACATAAAATTCCAAATTATTATTATTATTTATCAAATACATGTCATGAAATATCTGTACTTGAAACCTTATCATTACAGAGTGTCTTCGACGACTTCCAGTAGTGTGATATCACCAGAAGCCTATGTGTTGTTTTATGAACTGTCCAGCCAAAGGTCTGCACGCCTATAACCTCAACACTAGATCAACTTGTTGGACTTGGAACTAACTCACAAGTACTTTACAGAAACTACATTTGATTTATCAAGCCTCAAGGCGATGATATTGGATTCTGCTGAGACCATTTACATCCACTCAACTGTATACAGTTTTCTTGTTGAACACATTTCTTTTTAAAGAGAATTATAACATGAAATTAATTATACAATCGAAGAATAAATCTATTTAGAATCATTATAGAATAATATTTTTTTCATGTAAATGATTCATTTTGATATTAGATAATCATAATTCTGATTGAAGTTTTATTGTGGAAAAAATCTTAAATACACTTGATTTTAAAGTATTGAACACAGTTGCACTAACAACTTCATCCTCAGTTTTTCTGCTGTTATAGAAGAAAATAACAGGAAAAAATACTCGCACAAGTATTGTTAGATGTTTATGAAAGATAATGTTTTTGTTTAGTTTAAAACTTTGTTAAAAGATTCCAGTTCCAGCTTTGTAAAATAATGACCAACAGAATCATTGAATCAAGGAACCAAACTCCTGGCTTTGGTCAATTGTTGGTGATGACAGTATGTATCTGCGATTAAAGTAATTGTTTTTGGGAAAAAATTGCAAAATTTGATATTAAAAAAAAAAACAAAAAAAACCCCAAAAACTTTCACTTGTGTAACATTCAGCCAGTAAAAGTAAAAGGATTTTTCTATATCATAAAAACCAGAGGTGCTGGACATTTTATCAGATATCATTATACTTGAGACGTTGTCATTTCTTGTCACGTTTATTTCTACTTCATTTATTAATGAGTGGAGATTAAAGTTTTTATTTTCACCCCCAAAAGAAATGTGATTATTAGTCATATTTACCTAAGTTTAGGGCCGATGTTATTTATTCTAACTGAGATGTGGTGTGGGGTTCACCTGAGTTTTAATGTTTGGAAAAATGATATTTGTAAATGTTAAAGTAGGATGGATAATATTTAGTTTGAAGGGAAATATTAATTTATTTAGGATAGTATTTGAATATTTAGTATGAAGGGGGAAAAAGAGCATGCTTTAAATATTTAATATGATGGGTAACTTTCTTCGGTTATCAATGTAACTGAATGGCCGTTGGTAATAGAACTATTATAAAATATTTATTTTATTTAAACTACATTTTCCCTGGATACAAAGCAGCAAGGGACTTATGTAACCAGCAGCTTTACAGAGTAAATTTGTGGAGAACACTTGTTGATCCTGTAGATAGGTCCGTTTAATTCTAATCGTGTGTCACATGTGTATGAATGGTGATGATATTGTGTTTTATTTGGGAGAAATTTTGATATTTTATTAAGTCATTTAAGTTGTGAATTTAATTTATCAATTTTATTTGTGATATTATTTCCACCCATTTATATATGAATTAGTTTTGTATGAAAGGGCAATAATTCTGTCATTACACATGCTCAGGAAATCTCTGTCATAATTATACATTGAAAAACTCCATGTTGGAATTAACTATTGAATAATCATACACTCACAATATAAATTCTCAATCTCAAGTATTGGGTATGAAAAAAAAAACCAATAAAAATGAAAAACATACCTCATGCTGCTGACCAAATCAAATATAAGGAAGTTTACATTTGTTTGGTGATTTTTTTTTTTTTTTTTTTAAAAAGAAGAAAAAAGCTGATACATTTAAAGTTTTGTCCTGGTTTTCTTTCAAATGAAGGACATACTAATAATGTCGGACTTGTACATGACAAATGTCAAAATGTTGAAATGATTTTTTTTATTTTATGATGAGACTAATGTGTGGTTTGTGAGGACATACTCTGAGTGTTGAATCACGGGATCAACGTTTTCAGTAGTGTAATATATTGTATTTATCTGATTAGTCAGTTCCCTATAATCGCTTGCCAGTAGATTCTGATTAACAGACTTTATTTTGATTTGTGAGTTGGATTTGAGAGAACAATGATAGTCTGGTCAACTAAAACTCTTTTATTCATCTTCTATATCAAATTTAAAGAAGCCAAAAAACCCATTTAAAAAACCTCCAACTTTATGTTGTGTCCTTATGTACTAATATTTTTTGGAGTAACATACTTCTTAAACAATGCTTGCTGAGTAATTTACCAATACCATCTCAGTCAAACTTAGCAAAAGCAAAATATATCCTAAAAACTGATGATTTTGCTTACTTTCCTAATTCAACTTCAAAGCACTCTTCTACAATCCTAATATATTGAAGAACTCTGCTACCTTCCTTCACCATAAACTCTGAATTTAGAAATGTATTTGTTATCCCGATTAAATACCTCACAAAATTAAATCTGTTGTTCCAACATTGTGTTACCATACTGAGATATTTATTTTTAATGTAAAACAACGAAAAACATTAGAGGAAATTTCTCTCTTTAAGATGCTACATTACAACCAAAGAGTAATTATGATTGATTGAAACAGGAATTAGACCATTGTTTATTTCTGTACAATTTGAAAAGTTACATTCAATACTTTATACTATTACCACTCTTAAGCTTCTCTTTTTTTATCTTTAAACTTTTGAAGTGAACTAATAATTAAAAGCATCCAGAGGTAAATCTGAATGCTGTGCCTCTGTATGTGGTTCATGCTTTACAGCTGTCTGCTGATTCATTGTTTTCACCAGTAAGTTTGTTTTTCACCAAGTTTGCTGCATAATTTTTACAGTTCAGCATTATCACCTGCTAATCAACTTTTCAGTGACATGATTATCAATTTGAGCAAATAATGGTTGTAAACTATTTTGACTGTCATGCAAGATTTGTTAAGAAACTTTGTATACACTGAATGGCTATACATTATGTGAAATGTTAAAAATGAAGATTAAGGAATCTCTTGTTCCTGTTTTAACCCCCCCCCCCCCTCAAAAAAAATATTTTTGTCATTTTGATCTCTGCAAGATCTAGTTTTTTTTCATAAATTGACTTAAAAAGTCTACCATTCACTCTTACACACTGGTTCATAGTATTATAATGGACACAAGTCAGTTATTAAATTGATTCTTGATGACCACCAGATATTACATCAGTGTACATACATTTATAATATGTACCACAATTAGGGTCAATGACCTTGACCTTTCGTGCACATGTTTTGATAAACTGTGGTTGTGGTATTTATGAATACATTCATAGTTACAATGTCTTGGTATGTTTTGATAAACTGTGGTTGTGGTATTTATGAATACATTCATAGTTACCATGTCTTGGTATGTTTTGATAAACTGTGGTTGTGGTATTTATGAATACATTCATAGTTACCATGTCTTGGTATGTTTTGATAAACTGTGGTTGTGGTATTTATGAATACATTCGTAGTTACCATGTCTTGGTATGTTTTGATAAACTGTGGTAGTGGTATTTATGAATACATTCGTAGTTACCATGTCTTGGTATGTTTTGATAAACTGTGGTTGTTGTATTTATGAATACATTCATAGTTACCATGTCTTGGTATGTTTTGATAAACTGTGGTTGTGGTATTTATGAATACATTCGTAGTTACCATGTCTTGGTATGTTTTGATAAACTGTGGTTGTGGTATTTATGAATACATTCATAGTTACCATGTCTTGGTATGTTTTGATAAACTGTGGTTGTGGTATTTATGAATACATTCATAGTTACCATGTCTTGGTATGTTTTGAAGTGAATGTTATTCATGCATGTTGTTAATTCTGTCCATATTTTTACATCTTATGCAAAATATTTTACTCTTTAGAAGAGTCGTTACATGTAAGACATTGGAACTGAAATGGTTTCTAAAATATGATTTTTCCCTGTACATCTTTTAATATGTCCATCTTGTGAATTCTAAAACTTTTGATTGATAGTCAAGTGTTCAGTTTTATTTAGATTTTTTTTTTTTTTTTACAATTTTGAATGATCACATTTCCCCCCCCCCCCCCCCCCGACATCTTTTGAAAATTTTTTTGCTGATTCAGAAGTCTTCTTTCTTTAAATCATTGTTGAGTGTACTTAATTATTAAAATGTTATACATTTTATATTATAATTAGAGAATTGTATAGTATTTTCTGGTGTCCTCACACATCCTGATGCAAAGTGAAGTTGTTAAGCACTTATTTTTACCGGGATATTCACTTCTCATCAATAATTTCACATAAATTAACATGTTAATAGGAAAACTAATCGTACAACTTGCACACTGTACACACTAGTATTGTTGTATTGTTATAATCTGGACAGGGAATAAACCTGTATCAATCAGAAAAGGAGACTGTTACAACACAGAAAAGAATTCTCTGTATGAAGAATGTTCTTATTTTACTTCATGTTTAAAGGGACATCACGGTAAAAACGTTGTAATTTTCAATGAATGTACGTGTTTTGTTCCTTTCCAGTTATGTTTCTGTGCTGTCCCAATGTTCACAGTCGATCCTCATGTCCAGCTTGACCACTTGATTTAGTTGGGAATCCCCCTCTAAATTTAGCGCGGAAATTATTTTTAAATCATCACGTAACTGTTTTGAAATCGAGGCAACACAAACACACGATAGTTTACAAGGCGAATTGGATTAGTTGGACAACGATATTATACAGTGGTTTAAATGTTAAATAACACGTTCTGTATATATTCCGGCACATATATTTATGTGTAAATAAGTGTAAACACCGTACATATAGTATAGTGACAGTAGCGATGTACTGGTACAGACTGTATTTATATATTACCGAGTTTGTGTAAATATTACCGAGATTGTCATGACCTACTATCCAGCAATCAAGCAGAATACGAGCAGCGTCCGTATTACTGCTGTTTTCATGTTTGAACTGTATTGTACTGCTTCCCCAGTTTAATTCTAGGATTGTGTTTGACCCATTTTCCAATTATTCTCTTCATTGCGGAAGCTGTTATCGTTTTCAACCGCAGTCGATTCACATTGGAAGCCATTTTTGTTTTCAGGTGTTTTAGTGTGTTGTGCGCATGCGTGTTATCGTATATGTCACAAAATTTGCATATTCAGACTATTGATCAACGAATTGTGATAACCTTTTTATAATTAATAATTGATGTTTTTTAAATACATATATCATCAAATTAGAATGGTTATTGTTCATAAGGATATTTTTTTTAAAGATATACCCAATAATATGAAAAAATACAAAATAAAAATTGGTTTACCGTGATGTCCCTTTAATTTCAATATAATAATACTTCTTGTTTTGGCATCTGGTGCAGTCGGAATTGTAAAAAAAAAGGGTCATATGTGAAAGGATTTCATTTTAGTCTTTCTGTATGTATGAATTAGTTGGCAAAAATGAGACGTCGATATTGTAATTTTAAGTAATTTTGAAGTAAGATATAATTGTGGCCTGTTATTAACTCATCAGAAATAGTTTAACACAATAAGATTTCTTGTTTGAGAATTGTTGAACTATTAACACGTGTAGCCTAGTCATATCTGTGTGTTATATTTTAAACAATATCTGTGATATCATGAAAAGGTTTATATATGGACTGAACGGTGGTACTATGTATATACACATATATAATTTATTAAAACAATCCTAGTAATATTATTAGTTGTACTGATGTTTTACGGTCAATTTTAATACTTGATTGACTTTATTTTTATGTGGAGAGTTATTGCGACTAACTTTCAGAAGTTGGTCAGTTAAAGATTTAATATATTTGTTTTTTTATGGAGCTTTATTTAGTGTATAAACCTGTTAGATGCAAGTTGTGCACAGATAAGAAACATATTACAGTAATCATTATTGTGTACTTATCTGGCACATGTTTAAAAATGTGAATAAAATAAGTTTAGATTTTTTTATGGTATTGAATTGTTCATCAAACTTTTCACACCAAGGAACCTTTCTTTATTAAGTGGCCATCAGAATTTTTTTTTCAAGAGGAGAAATACATTTTAACTACTGAAATATAACAAATTCTGTTGTTTTTGCACCTATTTAACTTTTACACAGGTGCACGAATCTTTAGAGGTTTAGCTCTACAAAGTGTGTATCAAGATTATGTTAAGAGAACAAAGGTTATATTACAAAGGGTTGTACCCAATTTGTTTATGTACAAAGTTATGGAGAGAAAGGTTTACGTTAGTGCTATGTAATAAAACATTCATTAATCCTCCATGAATTCAATCTTTTGTGTTGTCATTACTCCCGTCAACTTCAGTATACCGACGGCCAGGCCCGTTCATCACATTGGTTTTCAGATTTGCTGAGAATTTCCAAAGGAATTTGAATTGACGCTGGGGTCAAGATGGACAGGGGATATAGTAATCGTGCAGTCCGTCCCCATCTTGGTGTAATAACTGAATGTTTAGAGGCATTTTTCAATATGAAGGATGGAACAGAAGTGGTGATTTAAAGTTGTACACATTGGAGTGTGGTGCAGTGAGAGTCCAGAGTATCCAAAGAAAATCATCAATCCACAGCAAGTAACTGCACAGTCAACACTCAGTTTGTGTGTATAAAATCAACCGGTCAACACTCGATTAGTGTGTTTGAAATTAACCGGTCAACACTTGATTGGTGTGTATAAAATCAACCGGTCAACACTCAGTGTGTTTAAAATTAACCGGTCAACACTCGATTGGTGTGTATAAAATTAACCGGTCAACACTCAGTTTGTGTGTATAAAATTAACCGGTCAACACTCGATTAGTGTGTTTAAAATCAACCGGTCAACACTCGATTAGTGTGTTTGAAATTAACCGGTCAACACTTGATTGGTGTGTATAAAATCAACCGGTCAACACTCAGTGTGTTTAAAATTAACCGGTCAACACTCGATTGGTGTGTATAAAATTAACCGGTCAACACTCAGTTTGTGTGTATAAAATTAACCGGTCAACACTCGATTAGTGTGTTTAAAATCAACCGGTCAACACTTGATTGGTGTGTATAAAATCAACCGGTCAACACTCAGTGTGTTTAAAATTAACCGGTCAACACTCGATTGGTGTGTATAAAATTAACCGGTCAACACTCAGTTTGTGTGTATAAAATCAACCGGTCAACACTCGATTGGTGTGTATACAAGAGATCCCAGAGGGATCTTGGCGACCACCATTGAATGATCTTCATAGGTTTCATGTCAGATTGATCTTTTCTCTACTTTTCCCTTCCTCTAAGTCTTACTAATCTGTGTAAATTCAGAAATAGCCCTCTATAGCTAGTACTTTACCAACAAGGGGAACCTATATATAAAATTTAAGATTTAGCAATAATGGCTGTCTGTCGGCCATGTTGTTTTCCGATTGGTCTCAAAATGCAATATGCATAACTAGGCACCAAGGGGAACCTACATATGAAATTTGGGAAAGATCCCTTCATTACTTTCTGAAAAATAGCGATAACAAACTTCAATTGTCAAAATCCAAGATGGCTGCCTGTCGGCCATGTTGTTTTCTGATTAGTCTCAAAATGCAATATGCATAACTAGGCACCAAGGGGAATCTACATATGAAATTTGAGAAAGATCCCTTCAGTACTTTCTGAGAAATAGCGATAACAAACTTCAATTGTCAAAATCCAAGATGGTTGCCTGTCGGCCATGTTGTTTTCCGATTGGTCTCAAAATGCAATATGCATAACTAGGCACCAAGGGGAACCTACATATGAAATTTGAGAAAGATCCCTTCCGTACTTTCTGAGAAATAGCGATAACAAACTTCAATTGTCAAAATCCAAGATGGCTGCCTTTCGGCCATGTTGTTTTCCGATTGTTCTCAAAATGCAATATGCATAACTAGGCACCAAGGGGAACCTATATATGCAATTTGAGAAAGATCCGATCAGTACTTTCTGAGGATTAGCGATAACAAGAATTGTTTACGGACGGACGGACCACGGACGCAGGGCGATTTGAATAGCCCACCATCTGATGATGGTGGGCTAAAAATCAACCGGTCAACACTCGATTGGGGTTTATAAAATTAACCGGTCAACACTCGATTAGTGTGTATAAAATTAACTGGTCAACACTCGATTGGTGTGTATAAAATTAACCGGTCAACACTCGATTGGTGTGTATAAAATTAACCGGTCAACACTCGATTAGTGTGTATAAAATTAACCGGTCAACACTCAGTTTGTGTGTATAAAATTAACCGGTCAACACTCAGTTTGTGTGTATAAAATTAACCGGTCAACACTCAATTGGTGTGTATAAAATTAACCGGTCAACACTCGATTGGTGTGTATAAAATCAACCGGTCAACACTCAATTGGTGTGTATAAAATTAACCGGTCAACACTCAATTGGTGTGTATAAAATTAACCAGTCAACACTCGATTAGTGTGTATAAAATTAACCGGTCAACACTCGATTGGTGTGTATAAAATCAACCGGTCAACACTCGATTAGTGTGTATAAAATTAACCGGTCAACACTCGATTGGTGTGTATAAAATCAACCGGTCAACACTCGATTAGTGTGTATAAAATTAACCGGTCAACACTCGATTGGTGTGTATAAAATCAACCGGTCAACACTCGATTGGTGTGTATAAAATTAACCGGTCAACACTCAGTTTGTTTGTATAAAATCAAAGTTATTTTAAATGGCTTTGGAGATATGTTATGTTAACACTGTGAATCATCAAAACTGTAGACCCTTTATTAGAAGGCACTACTAGACCACTCAGTTGAGGAATTAATTGAAAGGGTCTTTGAGATATTCTTAAACCAAAGATTTTGAATATTTGTTTCCATGGTTACCATGAAAATAATGAAACTGATAACTCCTCCATAACAGAGGACACAACTAGACCACTTGATGAATCTGGCACTGTTTTTGACCATCAAAACTACAGTGCTGGCTGAGACCGATTTGTATACCAACTGCTAAACCTCCCTAGGGCAGAGGGATAAAAACATCATAAAGTCCTTGGACAATGTCAACAATACCTTTTTAACATTTTATGCCTCCGACAGCCTTGTGATTGTTGCACAAAAAGTCAAAATACAATCCGATTAAGCATTGAAAATTATACCCAACAATGTACACTATACACTCACCAGCTTCAAGTGCAAGTTTGAACCTGATCTAGGTCATTTATGCAGATACAAAGCAGATTTCTTACCATTTTATTATAGTATCAGAGTAGGCTAGGTTTTATTATAGGTCTCTGGGTTTCTTTGTTTATTAATATGAAGTTATTTAAAGGATTTTAGTATATTTGATCCCTGTGACCTTGAATATCGGTCAAGGTGATTCAATTTAACACACATGGTAACCCTTAAACTTTTTAGTATATTTGATCCCTGTGACCTTGAATATCGGTCAAGGTGATTCAATTTAACACACATGGTAACCCTTAAACTTACCCAAGCATTCTACAGGCCTAATATCAGGTCTCTGGGATATTTACAAGCAGTTGTCTGAATATTTTAGTATATTTGACACCTGTGACTTTGAATGGAGGTCAAGGCAATTCATTTGAAAAACTTGGTATATCTTCAGCCCAGCATGTTACAACTCCAATATCAGGTATCTGGGCCTCTTGATAAAGAGAAAGTTGGACAAGTTAGGGCATTACATTAAGGAATAAATTATCAAGCACTCTTAATGGAAGCAGTCTCGGGTACTTGTAATCACCTAGGTTTCTTGCAGATACTGATATGTAAAAGTTAAGAGTACAGGGCGCCTTGCTAACTGTACTGGAATATCAAACGGTTTTAACACATGGTTACCATCTATATAATATGTGAAAATTTGTTTGATCTTTACCTTAACATCAAATAAAAGAAATCAGAGACGAGGTAACAGAACATGTTTATTCAACATTAAATACTCATAATAAATTAAAAATATAGAATTAAAAAAAAAATGCAATACATAAAACTTTGTAAAAATATATTAGATAGAACTTTTCCGATGATCATGCAAAAATATTGTTTGTTGTCAACATTTAAAGAAAGTTTAGTGATTGTTATAATATTTTCGACTGGACTCAATGATATAAATACAAGAGGGTTCTTTAGAGAACACATCAGATTCATCCATATATACTGCCAGATCGTATAATTACCTAAGGTTAACTGTGATGTTAGAAATGTCAATGTGTTTATAACATCACCGAGATATTAACAGAAACTATTTGATGTCACACAGAGCTGCCACTCCACGTAGGATCCAGTGGTCCGGGTTCTGATTGGTCTTGAGCACAACGAAAGTGATGTAGGTGAGATCTGTACGGTTGGGTTTCTTGTAAACCGGACATTGATAGAGGCGTGGGTCCTTGGGGGCAGTAGAGTTGATAGCAAACATATGGACAACTGGCAAGGCAGTGAACAGTACTTTGGGTGTGGACTCACACAGACGACTGTTCCTCCTGTCCCAGGCTGCACCGTCCAGGAAAAGGCCATAAACATACACACCCTCCTGTAGGACAGGAAACATCATTAATACCCCAGTATAAACTGATTTTGAAAATAATATGATACAAAAAATTTGAATGGCACTTTCAATTAAAATGACCAAGAATTGAATTTAAAGGTTGCAAACCAAGTAAACAAATACCTAACAATTCAGAAATGTAGAATAACAGAAGACCGATTTCACCTAGCTTTATGACACCATTAGAATGCTGGCTGAAATGACCTAATTTCTGACTGTATGATAAGGCTCCAACTTACTGGAGGTGCTGATGAGATATCCTCCTTGTTCTGTCGTAAAACATCGTTGTGGAGAGTAACAGAATCAAGGGCCCAGCCTTTGTGTGCTCGGGTCACTTCTTGCCTCATAGCTGTCAGGAAACCTGAAAATGATCGTGAAAAATTAAAGTAAAGTAAGGTTTTATTTAATCCTGTATCATTACCAATTTCAATGTTTTTGTTTTCAGTCCAACTTTCCTTAAAATTTCTCTTTCAAATATCATATGTGGTTATACAATGTACCATATTCATACTGTAAAAAGCCCAGTATGCCACCCACTAATTTTGAATTTGTCATCATTTTATTTAAATAAACTATCAATTTGAAAGTAGCACAAGTCAGAAAGTTAATGTAGAGTCAGAACTTTTACCTTGAGGATTGAAGAATCCCGTCATCCAGAATACATCAGGCCGGCCAACAAACACCCAGGCGTAGAACTGCTCGTTCCTCTCCAGTAACTCTGTGAACCAGAAGCCTAGTGTTGAGGACTCCCAGGAAATCTTTCTCCACAGACTGGGCACTCGTGCATCAAACATGTTGTCCAACGCATCACGCAGATTCTGTCAATTGATGGAGTAATTACCAAATTTAGAGGTCAGGAAATCACAAGTTTTGAGATTTACTCTAAAACAAAACTATCAAAATTGGGGAATGTTGTTTTTGGGGGATTGTACCCAGCCAATATTTTATATAATCAAATAAATGTATATACAGGATATACAGTATATTCATAAGGATTCCTGCAGATAGTTTACTCAACAACACGAACTAGTTCAGACAGCAGGGACAACTGTGAAATATTAGCCATGTAAACTTAACAGCCATTTACTAGAATAGTACAATATATCAATAGCAATTCTAACAGCTCACCTCACTCATGATGATGGTTCCGTCAATAGCAAGCCTGAGATCTGTCAGTGTAATTCTTACTTCATAGATCACCCTCTGCATTCGGTCAATTTCCTGCTTGAGGAAGATGTTGAGGGGCTGCAGGTGTCCATAACGCCTCAGTCGATCACGCACCTGTAATGACACAGTTCATCATCAACGACAATGAACACACACAAACAAACCATGTGCTATCAACATTAGATCATAGTACATCAAAATACTGAACATATTCAGTGTATAAACAATTGCTTGATTCTTTTGATGTTTTTTTTATTTCCTTACTTCAATTTTCAGTCTACATCATGCAAATTTTCTAACTCCATTGACTTAAATGGTATACTGAACTGAAGCACTTTTCCAGGTTTAGTAATATGTCACAAACAATAAATGCTTTGAAAACTGATTTCATGTCTTACTCTATTCTTATATAAACCGTCAACATGTTCTACTGTAACAACGTAGTCAACTATTTTTGTCAAATGTGTAGGACACCAACCTCGTGTGGTAAGTAGTTGCCTGGTAGTTTGCTAAGCATGTCTGACGCCATCTTGTATACAATGCTCTCCCTGGTCTCCCCAGCTCCCCCACCACTGTCCTTGGGCTGGATGCTCATCATTGTCTCCAGAACAGAAGTACTTAAGTTGGTCTGATACCTAAACAGTGAACACCCAAAATGTTTGTACTCAGGTTAGTCCGATACCTAATCAACGAACAATAAAAAAGTTTGTACTCAGGTTAGTCCGATACCTAATCAACGAACAATAAAAAAGTTTGTACTCAGGTTAGTCCGATACCTAATCAACGAACAATAAAAAAGTTTGTACTCAGGTTAGTCCAATACCTATACAAAGAACACCAAAGTCTGAACTCTAGTTAGTGTAATACCTAAACAGCAACTTTCAGAAAGTTTGTACTCAGGTTAGTCCGATACCTATACAAAGAACACCAAAGTCTGAACTCTGGTTAGTCTAATACCTAAACAGCAACTTTCAGAAAGTTTGTACTCAGGTTAGTCCGATACCTATAAAAAAACACCAAAGTCTGAACTCTGGTTAGTCTAATACCTAAACAGCAACTTTCAGAAAGTTTGTACTCAGGTTAGTCCGATACCTATACAAAGAACACCAAAGTCTGAACTCTGGTTAGTCTAATACCTAAACAGCAACTTTCAGAAAGTTTGTACTCAGGTTAGTCCGATACCTATAAAAAAACACCAAAGTCTGAACTCTGGTTAGTCTAATACCTAAACAGCAACTTTCAGAAAGTTTGTACTCAGGTTAGTCCGATACCTATACAAAGAACACCAAAGTCTGAACTCTGGTTAGTCTAATACCTAAACAGCAACTTTCAGAAAGTTTGTACTCAGGTTAGTCCGATACCTATAAAAAAACACCAAAGTCTGAACTCTGGTTAGTCTAATACCTAAACAGCAACTTTCAGAAAGTTTGTACTCAGGTTAGTCCGATACCTATACAAAGAACACCAAAGTCTGAACTCTGGTTAGTCTAATACCTAAACAGCAACTTTCAGAAAGTTTGTACTCAGGTTAGTCCGATACCTATACAAAGAACACCAAAGTCTGAACTCTGGTTAGTCTAATACCTAAACAGCAACTTTCAGAAAGTTTGTACTCAGGTTAGTCCGATACCTATACAAAGAACACCAAAGTCTGAACTCTGGTTAGTCTAATACCTAAACAGCAACTTTCAGAAAGTTTGTACTCAGGTTAGTCCGATACCTATACAAAGAACACCAAAGTCTGAACTCTGGTTAGTCTAATACCTAAACAGCAACTTTCAGAAAGTTTGTACTCAGGTTAGTCCGATACCTATACAAAGAACACCAAAGTCTGAACTCTGAATACCTAAACAACAGCCTTCAGTAAGTTTGTATACCCCAGTTCGGTCATATCCCGAAATAATGGATGCCAAAAATAAATCATGTGGAACTCAGTTGAATGTTGCAGAAATTGTAAATACAAAATGTATTATAAAGTGCACCACTTTTGCAGAACTATACACTCTCACGGACTCTTCAGTTTATAAATTAATTTTATTGCAGCTAATGATTAAATATGTTACAAAGCAATTTTCTTCTCCATGTTTCATTATATCCAGTTTTGAGTTCCTACATAAAACATTTGCAGAAAAGTTTTGGAAATGGAAAAGTTTCCATGTCTTTTGATGAGTACTTAAAACTATCTTAGGGTGATCATTTGTTCATTATTCAGTTGTAGAATACATTGAGGAATTTCACAAGTGATCTATAAAATGGCATTCTCTATACGAGTTGTAGAATACATTGAGGAATTTCACAAGCGATCTATAAAATGGCATTCTTTATACGAGTTGTAGAACACATTGAGGAATTTCACAAGCGATCTATAAAATGGCATTTTTTATACGAGTTGTAGAATACATTGAGGAATTTCACAAGCGATCTATAAAATGGCATTTTTTATACGAGTTGTAGAATACATTGAGGAATTTCACAAGCGATCTATAAAATGGCATTCTCTATACGAGTTGTAGAATACATTGAGGAATTTCACAAGCGATCTATAAAATGGCATTCTCTATACGAGTTGTAGAATACATTGAGGAATTTCACAAGCGATCTATAAAATGGCATTCTCTACACGAGTTGTAGAATACATTGAGGAATTTCACAAGCGATCTATAAAATGGCATTCTCTATACGAGTTGTAGAATACATTGAGGAATTTCACAAGCGATCTATAAAATGGCATTCTCTATACGAGTTGTAGAATACATTGAGGAATTTCACAAGCGATCTATAAAATGGCATTCTCTATACGAGTTGTAGAATACATTGAGGAATTTCACAAGCGATCTATAAAATGGCATTCGCTACACAAGTTTACTGATGTCTGTGTATCTTACGTGATGTCAGCGTTGGTGTGAAGGCCCAGAGCCTCTGGGGAGTCGACCAATGGCAGGTTTTCTATGAAGGCCATGGTGTCATCAATACCCTTTACTTTGGGGATCTTGTATCCAATATAGAACTGGAAACTGTCCAGGAACATGAAGTCTCCAAACCACACCTAACAGTCAACAAAATAAAACCAATGATTCTATAAAGTCAGGGTGGTGGAATGGCGGTATCAAGTCAGGATTTTTCTTAACAGGTAAAAAACCAACGGAACTTGAAAATAAAATTTCAGAGAAACTGATCCTTTTTATTTATTTGATCCTTTTTGTTAATTGATTAAGACTTCGGAGCATGTAGTGTCAAAACACAATCAGAATGTTTAAAGAGTTGTTTTTTCCATGTCAATGTGACAGCCTCAATAAGAAAATAAATTGATACCTGTAACATATACCAAATATGTATTATTACCCGACTGTGATAACAGAGAGTTAATGGAACACATGGCTAACTTACCCTTCCAAATGTATTGAGGAGGCGCTTGTCATAGTCATCAGTAACTCGACCACCATACTGTACCTCTCCTAACATGTACCGCACCGTGGTCCAAGATATACCCTGTGTAATACAGACAAAACTAAATGGTACACTTTTCTCTGGCTAATATTTGGTTGAAATTCTTTCAGCCATATTTGACGTTAAGTGCTCTAAAAAAATCATATGACGGACAAAAGGTGTTGCGACATGGACTAAGCTGAATTTTCCAAGTATTAAACAATATAATGATTATTGTATTTCCAAATGTTTGTCTAATTTTATACCTTTTTAGGATCAATATCATCCAGGTGGTTCTGAACAAATTGTACACTGGCCGTCCAATCAGATGAGTTGAACTCGTAGGGAATGTTCCAACCAAGTGGCCCAAACTTTCTCCTCTCCTTCAAACACGTATAAACAATACATACTAGTTTCTCTCCTTCAAACACGTATAAATAATACATACTAGTTTCTCTCCTTCAAACACGTATAAACAATACATACTAGTTTCTCTCCTTCAAACACGTATAAATAATACATACTAGTTTCTCTCCTTCAAACACGTATAAACAATACATACTAGTTTAACTGTTGAGCATTAAATTATGACTTACTCACCTTTATTACAGTCGATAGATTGCTATAGTGAGATAGGCCATGTAGCTGACTGTGTGATGTTATAACAAGTGTTTTACTATGAGTATATACTACGATATTACTGAAGACACTGTTAGATATCCTCTATATACTACGATATTACTGAAGACACTGTTAGATATCCTCTATATACTACGATATTACTGAAGACACTGTTAGATATCCTCTATATACTACGATATTGATAAACATTTCATTTGTTATGTTTATAATAAACATTTAATCTGTCTTTCTGTGTGCATATAAACAGACTAACTCTACTTTGTGACGTGTTGACCTACCTGTACCACTGTGTGAAGGAAGGAGACTCCAAACAACATAGGTTTCCACTGCATCAAGGTATTGATATCTAGATAGTCCTGTGTGATGCCTGCGTACGTACGCTTCAGACCCGCCTTGATGCCCTGTGGTGGTTCATTTGTAAATTTGATGGAAGACTGCAAAAACAAACGGAGACAAATGGTAAGCATAGAAGAATTGAGGTAGTAACTTATAAGTGATTATTGTTATGACACAAGTAGCAATTTATCAACTGTAATTGTATTGTATTTATCATGCAATAAGTCCAGGGGACCAGCATAACCTCTAAATTCATATAAATGCAGGTGTCACATTTATTGCAAAATAAGAAATAGCAGGATAAGTGCCATTGATCTGTATGCTATTTTAGACTTGCGTCCACAGGAGATCACAGAGTTGATAAACAGTAGTGAGCCGATTGTACCTGTAGAAGACTGATGGGGAAGGCAGGATGGACCTCGGTCGTGATCCACACTCGAAACTCCTCATGGACTTGCTGGGTCTCTACAATTGTCTCCAGTAACTCATCCATGAAATCCAGACCAAGATGGCAGTTCTGTAGCATGGCGAACCCACCCTGTGGTAATATAAAAATACTCAACTCAGTGCATTATCAATACTTAATATTTCAGTAACTAGTTTGTACTCCACCCTTTGTTGACGTCCTTTCATTCGATATATAGATATTGTCACTAAGGCTTGTAGGCCTGGCTATTTTTAGTACTTTCCTGGTCAGGCTGGTCTTCATATATTTCAGTACATGAGCGATGACCACATCAAACACATTATATATGGCACTTTCACTATTAAATTATTTTACTCACAGACTGCATGAAGAGACTAATTAGTTTTCTGGCATGAACTTCCTGACCTTGTCCCATGGAAATAGCTCGGAATTCTGAAACATTAAAACGATATCAACTTTAATCCTTTACTGTTTTGAGATAGTTTTCTGCACTATCTTGGTTCTATGAGAAAGAACAATATATATCTGTCTTGTATCTTATGTCTGTCTTATGTCTGTCTTATATCTTATACTATCTTATGTCTGACTTATACTATCTTATGTCTGTTTTATAACTTATACTCTATCTTATCTCTGTCTTATAACTTATACACTATCTTATGCCTGTCTTATATCTTATACTCTATCTATGTCTGACTTATAACTTATACACTATCTTATGTCTGTCTTATATCTTATACACTATCTTATGTCTGTCATAACTTATACACTATCTTATGTCTGTCTTATATCTTATACACTATCTTATGTCTGTTTTATAACTTATACACTATCTTACGTCTGTTTTATAACTTATACTCTATCTTATGTCTGACTTATAACTTATACACTATCTTATGTCTGTCTTATATCTTATACACTATCTTATGTCTGTCATAACATATACACTATCTTATGTCTGTCTTATAACTTATACACTATCTTATGTCTGACTTATATCTTATACTATCTTATGTCTGTCTTATATCTTATACTCTATCTTATGTCTGACTTATAACTTATACACTATCTTATGTCTGTCTTATATCTTATACTATCTTATGTCTGTCTTATAACTTATACACTATCTTACGTCTGTCTTATATCTTATACTCTATCTTATGTCTGACACGAAGTCGTGACAGTTGTATATGTATAATGTGTGACTTCTTGGTTTTGTGATTGTAAAACTGAAGGGGTAATTTTTTTAGTGATAGGTTATTTACGGTAATTCAGTATTGAGCCTAGACTGAGGGTGGAATAGATGTATTACAAGAGATATTACGGTATTTTATGGGGTGTAACTATAATACAGCATGGCCTGTTTACTCAGTTCTGATTGGCCTATGCTCAGAATGTCAACCAATCGGAGCACGCCTTGCTCTGGGTTGGGGGAAGCACATGGAGAAAATGGCGAGGGACGGACGGCCACATTTTGGGCCATAGAAAATACGCATTAGGATGAGATAAAAGGGAGTTCAGGACGTTCCCAGGGGTGAGTCCAAATCTGTAAAACTTGTATTTTCCATTGGTATTAATTGTATAAGCTGTCAAGTCCATATTTTTGTGTATTTTTACATAACATGACTTGGTGAAACAGCGGTGTAAAATTCACGTGAGGAAATCTATGGAATTGTGTTTTGAAGTAATATAATGACCACTGTGTGGCAATAGGAATAAATGTTAGCTCTAGAAACTGTTTATATAGCTAGACAAGATAGGTTAGAAGTTATTTTTGTAATATAAGTTGTAAAAGTAAGTTACGGTATTGAATGCAGATTTTGCCGAACTGCGGTATTGTTTGGTCACGGCACAGTAGTGAGAAATGTTATTGTTTGTTTTATATAGTTCAATTGATATGACCAGACTACAGTATGGGCTCGGGCTGAGTGAGTAGCCCGGACGCCTGGATATGGGTGCCATGTTTCCGTCCGGCGACAGGTAGTGTTCCGGAGGAGTGCCCACATGTGATGTCCTCGTCGCCCGTTTGTATGACCCACGGCTTTTCCTAGGACAGCTAATTCCAGCTTCGGGATGATCGTCGTTGCATACCAAACACGATACGGCCCAAGACAGGTGTTGTGGAGAGCAGAGGATCGTGACAACCCAGTAGAACTAGGTTACATGTACAGTAATGTTAGTGCCGAACTATGATCAGTATGTGTGTACAAGTGTACCGGAAGTGATGGTGTTGCCGAACTGTTTCTATGTTTACATTATCAGCTGATTATTGTCTTTGTAGTGTTTGTACTGGTTAAAGTACTTGGATCATCTAGGATGAACTGTATTATCAATTAACATTCACAGTAATAACTAAGTGATTAATTTGGAGAGAAACATCCAGTGGTATAGGATATTTCGGTGATATTTGGTATTTGAATATACTCTGGATAGATTTTTGAGTATGAGAAAATTATCCTAGTCCTATATGTATTATGAAGTGTCGAGTGTGTGAGGGATCCCGTAGTATGATGAGAATTAGGGTTATTTGTTGTGATAGGTAGTACTTATATTGTATGTTATGTCATTATTTGTTCTTGTGTAAATAAATTGTTAAGTTTACATATTTGCTTTTAGTTATCTGTTGGTAGCTTCCAGGTCTGTAAAGGTATTGGCCCTCGGGTTCGTGACATATATGGTGGCAGCGGTGGGATAATTATTCCCCTTTGTAAATTATAATTACATAATTCTTTGTGTGGTGGGAAGAATTTTTATTCCTAGTACATGGAGTTTTGTGGTTATGATAGTTTTGGATAATTAATTTGAACTAGTCCTTAAATATCTAGACCTGGCACTACTAACAGTTAGCTGTTATGTAAAGGCACACTTATTAGGTGACCTGTAATTTATATGTAGGTCAAGGTCATTCTTGATTGCTCAAGGTCAAGGTTATGTTGTTACTATTTTTGGATAACTGTACTGGTCAAATGTGATACTGGAATAATATTATTGAACCCTGGGAAACGTCTGAACAATTGTAATTAATCTTTTGATAGATTAAGTTTTTCTGTCTAGTAGTGTGCTTCGGAGTTTATGATAGTTAGCTGTAATAAGTATTATTAGTAACTATTATTTTGATGTTCCTCGATACGTATTAGGTATTATTTTGCTGGATCACCTATTACCTGGACGCGTACGGTACAATGGATCGATTGGAGCAATATCTCGAGATGGGTGCCAAGTTGGGCCTAGCTGAATCGGGGCTACAAGAATACGTATTGAAGCTCCAAGCGGAGGAGCGTGATGTTAGGGCTTATGAACGAGAAGCTCGTGCAAGGGAGGAGGAACGTAAAACTAAAGAGGAGGAACGTAAAACTAAAGAGGAGGAGAGGAAGTTCAAACTACAGGAACTGGAACTCTCCAGACAAAAACTCGCCATGGAATTAGAGATGCAGAGTCAGAGGAGACAGGAAGCTGAACAGAGCTTTCAGCGTCAAAAGGAGCTGATTTCGCTCCAGGGGCATGTGAGTATGGATACAGGAACTCATGGTTCACAAGCGAGCCAGGAAGCCAGAGGTTCTGGAAGTCATTATATACCGAAGTTACCTCCCTTCGACGAACAAAAGGATGATATTGATGCGTATATCATGCGTTATGAAACTTTCGCGAGATCTCAAAGGTGGGCTGAGGAACGTTGGGCAGTGGGACTTAGCGCGTTGCTTAAGGGAGAGGCTCTCAGCGTGTATTCTCGGTTAGCACCGGATCAAGCGTTGGATTATAAAGAACTGAAGGAGGCCTTACTTCGGCGTTTCAAATTTACAGAAGAAGGATTCCATAAGAAATTCCGTCACAGTCGAGTGGAACATAGCGAGACTGTCGGACAATTTGCCTCGCGATTGGGTAACTATTTGGACAGGTGGTTGGAATTAGCGAAATGCGAGCAAACTTATGCAGATCTGAGAGACATGATGATTAGGGAGCAGGTGTTATTGTGTTGTAACCAGGAACTTACATTGTTTTTGAGGGAGAGAGCACCCGACAGTGTAAAGGCTCTCGTGAACCTTGCTGATAAATTTGTCGAGGCACGTGGCGGGGTGGCCAAACCATTCCTGCAACAGAGATCGACAGGGAGATCCCAGGATAACTCTAATCAGCATCGGAACCAGGCAAGTCAGCCGTCAAAAGGGTCGGACCGGCTAAACAACAACATGTCTACTAAGCGTCAGAACAACCCAGCTAACCCTAGAACGTGTTTTATATGTGGGAGTAGCGACCACCTGATGGCTAAGTGTCCCAGAAAACAGAAGTCTGGAGTTGGAGCGGTAACTAAAATGCATCATAGGAGAGTTGACCGAGACAAGGGAGATAACTCGTCTCGGGACACAGGAAACACTGAGAACTTGTTAAGTGAGAGTGTATCTTCACACCAGAGTGGAGTACCGATGCCAGTGCTGCCGGGTTTTGTGAACGGTAGAGAAGTTAAAGTGCTTAGAGACACTGGATGTTGTGGAATTGTGGTTCAGAGACAGTTAGTTAAGGATTCTCAGCTGTTAGATATGACTCAAACTCTTCGTTTGGTAGACGGCACTGAACGACAAGTGCCCGTTGCCAATGTGGTCGTCCACACTCCGTATTTCAGTGGGGTTACCAACGTGTGGTGCATGGACAATCCTTTGTATAGCGTGATCATTGGGAATGTCCCGGGGGCTGAACCGCCGGACAAACCAAATAAGAACTTCGATCAACCATCTACAGTAGCTGCAGTGGAAACGCGTGCACAGAAACAAAAAGAGACGGTGCTTAGGAAAACTCAGCTCAGGGTGGCTCCATCTCTGAAAGATGTGGCAACCCATGAGGAATTAAAGAAAGAGCAACAGCAGGATAAAACGTTGATGAAACTAAGGACTTGGGCAAACAGTAACCATACTAAGGAAGAAAAAGGAGTCAAAACCCGATTTGTTGTGTCCAAAGACTTATTATATAGGGAATTGGAGGAGAAGGGTAGTACGAGAAGACAATTGGTGGTGCCGAGAAAATTTCGTGAAACAGTGTTAAATCTAGGCCATAATTCTGTCATGGCGGGACATTTAGGCATTGCAAAGACTACTAACCGGGTGTTAGCAGAATTCTTCTGGCCAGGTTGTCGGTCAGACATTAGGAGATACTGTAGATCCTGCGATGTATGTCAAAGGACGGTGCACAAGGGGAGTGTCAGAAAAGTGCCACTGGGTGACATGCCTATAATTGACAAACCGTTTGACAAGGTAGCTGTGGATATAGTTGGACCATTATATCCCGCTTCGGATCGTGGCCACAGGTATATCCTTACTGTGGTGGATTGCGCTACTCGCTATCCTGATGCGGTACCGTTAAAACATATTGAAACAGAGGACATAGCAGAGGCCCTAGTGGATGTGTTCAGCAGGGTTGGTGTTCCTCGAGAGATATTGTCAGACCGAGGCTCTCAATTCACCTCGGGGGTTATGAAGGAGCTCAGCAGATTACTATCAATGCGGCAGATGACAACCACTCCCTATCACCCTGCCTCTAACGGATTAGTGGAAAAGTTCAATGGCACCCTGAAACAGATGATGAAACGGATGTGCGTCGAACAACCTAGGAACTGGGATAAATACATCAACCCAGTGCTTTTTGCGTACCGGGAGGTTCCACAGGAAAGCCTTGGCTTTGCTCCATTTGAGCTTATATACGGACACAGCGTCAGGGGACCTCTGAAAATATTGCGTGAACTTTGGACTAAAGATATTCAGGACCCGGATGTGAAATCTACCTACCAATACGTTGTGGATTTAAGGGACCGACTTGAGAAAACTTGTGAACTAGCCCATGAAAACTTGAAAGTGGCCAAGTTCAAACAGGCACGTAACTATAACAAGCATGCTAGAGACCGGAGGATGCAAGCCGGAGATCAAGTGTTGGTGTTGAGGCCTATAAAGCACAACAAACTGCAATTACAATGGATGGGACCCTACAAAATAGTATCTAGGGTTGGTGATGTGGACTATCAGATCGACATGTCTGGTAAACTGAAGACCTTCCATGCAAACATGCTAAAACAGTATCATAGCCGTGTTGCCGAGGCGACACCTGCGGGAGTCTTTGAATGTGCCAGCATAGCAGTCATTGAGGAGACATATGAGGACAGTCGCGATGGAAGAATGGACAGAAACGAGGAAAACCCCCTTTTGCTACCTAACGTGGACTCGACGGAAACAGTATCTGATGTACATATATCGGACGATTTAGCGCGAGACCAGCGTACACAAATTTTGGAGCTATTGGAGCAACATAAGGATGTTCTTACCGACCTTCCGGGTCGTACCTCGTTGGCAACGCATGACATTGTAACTACGACATCAGTCCCAGTACGGGTAAAACCTTATCCGACTCCACTACATACTAGAGAGACAATTAAAGAGGAAGTGGACAAAATGTTGGCCATGGACATAATAGAACCATCCGACTCTGAGTATTCATCTCCCATAGTAATGATAAGGAAACGAGACAGTACTTGGAGGTTTTGCATTGATTATCGCCAATTGAATAAAATCACAGTCTTCGACGCAGAGCCGATGCCTTCCCCTGACGACTTGTTTGCTAAGCTGTCTCAGTGCAAGTATTTCAGCAAATTTGACCTTAGTAAGGGGTACTGGCAGGTTCCCTTAAGCCCGGATGCGAAGAAGAAAAGTGCGTTTACTACATCCTTCGGCCTATTTCAATTCAAGGTAATGAGCTTTGGTCTCCAGAATGCACCCAGCACCTTTAGTCGTCTAATGAGAAAACTTTTGTCAGGCATGCAGCACATAGACAACTTTTTGGACGACATATTGATATTCACCAAAACCTGGGAGGAACATGTCAGGGTTCTCAGAACCCTGTGTGAACGACTGCGAGATGCGAATCTCACAGCGAGACCGTCAAAGTGCTTTGTGGGGTTTCACAGCCTGGAGTGCTTAGGACACATAGTTGGAGAAGACAAACTTCAACCTACTCCGGAGAAAATAGCAGCCATCCAAGCAGCCGCACGACCGACTACGAAAAAACAAGTGAGATCCTTTATTGGGCTGGCCAATTACTATAGGAAGTTCATTCCAAACTTTGCTACTATAGCGGTACCTCTCACCGACTTGACTAAAAAGGGCATGCCAAACCATGTACAATGGACTGACGCACAGGAAAATGCGTTCGTGAGTCTGAAGAAACATCTGACTTCAACCCCTATCCTTCGTCTACCGGACCTGGAGAAAACGTTTACACTACGTACGGATGCATCAGACCTGGGAATCGGGGCCATTTTGCTGCAGGATACTGATGATGAGATGCACCCGATAGCCTATGCTAGTCGCAAATTGTTACCTCGAGAGCGCCGTTACTCGGTTATGGAAAAAGAGTGTTTAGCAATGGTGTGGGGAACTGACAAGTTTGCGCAGTATCTGTTGGGACGCGAGTTTCAGGTTGAGACTGATCACCAACCATTAACATGCCTTTCAAACAAAAAGGTGGCCAACAGCCGAATCATGCGATGGGCCTTATTGCTACAGCCATTTCGGATGAAAATCAAAGCCATTCCTGGATGTGAAAATGTAGGAGCCGACTTTCTTAGCCGGGTATGAGCCCGACAGCGTGTCGGGTGTATTGTGATTAGAAGACTGTTTGTAAATATCCGTAGAACTGTGTAACCAATAGTATAGACAACAAGGTAGTTGGTCTATCCAAAAAGGGGGGAGATGTCACGAAGTCGTGACAGTTGTATATGTATAATGTGTGACTTCTTGGTTTTGTGATTGTAAAACTGAAGGGGTAATTTTTTTAGTGATAGGTTATTTACGGTAATTCAGTATTGAGCCTAGACTGAGTGTGGAATAGATGTATTACAAGAGATATTACGGTATTTTATGGGGTTTAACTATAATACAGCATGGCCTGTTTACTCAGTTCTGATTGGCCTATGCTCAGAGTGTCAACCAATCGGAGCACGCCTTGCTCTGGGTTGGGTGAAGCACATGGAGAAAATGGCGAGGGACGGACGGCCACATTTTGGGCCATAGAAAATACGCATTAGGATGAGATAAAAGGGAGTTCAGGACGTTCCCAGGGGTGAGTCCAAATCTGTAAAACTTGTATTTTCCATTGGTATTAATTGTATAAGCTGTCAAGTCCATATTTTTGTGTATTTTTACATAACATGACTTGGTGAAACAGCGGTGTAAAATTCACGTGAGGAAATCTATGGAATTGTGTTTTGAAGTAATATAATGACCACTGTGTGGCAATAGGAATAAATGTTAGCTCTAGAAACTGTTTATATAGCTAGACAAGATAGGTTAGAAGTTATTTTTGTAATATAAGTTGTAAAAGTAAGTTACGGTATTGAATGCAGATTTTGCCGAACTGCGGTATTGTTTGGTCACGGCACAGTAGTGAGAAATGTTATTGTTTGTTTTATATAGTTCAATTGATATGACCAGACTACAGTATGGGCTCGGGCTGAGTGAGTAGCCCGGACGCCTGGATATGGGTGCCATGTTTCCGTCCGGCGACAGGTAGTGTTCCGGAGGAGTGCCCACATGTGATGTCCTCGTCGCCCGTTTGTATGACCCACGGCTTTTCCTAGGACAGCTAATTCCAGCTTCGGGATGATCGTCGTTGCATACCAAACACGATACGGCCCAAGACAGGTGTTGTGGAGAGCACAGGATCGTGACAACCCAGTAGAACTAGGTTACATGTACAGTAATGTTAGTGCCGAACTATGAACAGTATGTGTGTACAAGTGTACCGGAAGTGATGGTGTTGCCGAACTGTTTCTATGTTTACATTATCAGCTGATTATTGTCTTTGTAGTGTTTGTACTGGTTAAAGTACTTGGATCATCTAGGATGAACTGTATTATCAATTAACATTCACAGTAATAACTAAGTGATTAATTTGGAGAGAAACATCCAGTGGTATAGGATATTTCGGTGATATTTGGTATTTGAATATACTCTGGATAGATTTTTGAGTATGAGAAAATTATCCTAGTCCTATATGTATTATGAAGTGTCGAGTGTGTGAGGGATCCCGTAGTATCATGAGAATTAGGGTTATTTGTTGTGATAGGTAGTACTTATATTGTATGTTATGTCATTATTTGTTCTTGTGTAAATAAATTGTTAAGTTTACATATTTGCTTTTAGTTATCTGTTGGTAGCTTCCAGGTCTGTAAAGGTATTGGCCCTCGGGTTCGTGACATAACTTATACTCTATCTTATGTCTGACTTATACTATCTTATGTCTGACTTATAACTTATACTCTATCTTATGCCTGCCTTATATCTTATACACTATCTCACGTCTGTCTTATATCTTATACTATCTTATGTCTGACTTATAACTTATACTCTATCTTATATCTTATACACTATCTTATGTCTGTCTTATAACTTATATACTATCTTATGTCTGACTTATAACTTATACACTATCTTATGTCTGTCTTATAACTTATACACTATCTTATGTCTGTCATAACTTATACACTATCTTATGTCTGACTTATATCTTATACACTATCTTACGTCTGTCTTACAACTTATACACTATCTTATGTCTGTCTTACAACTTATACACTATCTTACGTCTGTCTTACAACTTATACACTATCTTATACTCTATCTTATATCTTATACACTATCTTACATTGAAATAAAATTGACATCACATTATGAGTGGTTATGTGACTTACTTTAACCATCGCCTTCCCAACAAAGTAAATTTTCTACCAGCTTGAGGAATACAAATAAACACAACTTGATGTCATGATTATAAAGCCTACCAAGTTGAAAAGTAATTGTTAGATACTCTTACTGCAGAAGATCTCCACACATGATTCAAGTACAGTAACTGTAAGTTTTGATATTTTGGTGTCAGCACACTTTGGCAGGGTGATCTATTTTGGTGTGTCTAAATCTGCCTTTTCCATCAACCCGTGTCTAATTTTGGCATGCTCAGGTGTTCATATTGCATCCTGATTTCTAACATCTGAGACACAGATAAAAATGTATTTTCTTCCGTGCATTGTTGAAGTTTTATCATTGTCATATGGCGATTGCTTTTGAATTAAGTCATGGTGGTTCATAGACTGGGCGATCCACTGTGACCATAAAACTGACCAAGTTCACTTTTTTGTTTTGATTACAAACAAGTAATTAATTCTGACATATCTATTGATATATTGAATTGCCATAATATATATATATAAAGCCAGTACAAGTGTCAGCAAACCTAATATGTATGATTTAAAGTTTTGGCTGATTGCATTTAAACAAAGAATCAATCAAAACAACCTAAACTTACCCGAGCTACAGTACCAGCAGTACTCATGTTTAACAACAGTCAAAACAAAATTTCACACTAAAGTACAAATTATCACAAATATTAACAATACCTTTATTGAAGAAGGTAAGTTAAAACAACACATTTTGTTCAAACATGCTGATAAAAAAAATCCTCTCTAATCTGGAAGGTTGGGTAAAGAATTACCTAGATTTAGCTTCTTACAGAGGCCTTCTATCTGGCAGGTTGGGTCAAGACTTAACTAGATTTAGCTTCTTACAGAGGTCTTCTATCTGGTAGGTTGGGTTGAAGACTTACCTAGATTTAGCTTCTTACAGAGCCCTCTATCTGGTAGGTTGGGTTGAAGACTTACCTAGATTTTGCTTCTTACAGAGCCCTTCTATCTGGTAGGTTGGGTCAAGACTTACCTAGATTTAGCTTCTTACAGAGCCCTTCTATCTGGTAGGTTGGGTCAAGAATTACCTAGGTTTAGCTTCTTACAGAGCCCCTCGATCTGGTAGGTTGGGTCAAGACTTACCTAGATAAAGCTTCTTACAGAGCCCTTCTATCTGGTAGGTTGGGTCAAGACTTACCTAGGTTTAGCTTCTTACAGAGCCCCTCTATCTGGTAGGTTGGGTCAAGACTTACCTAGATTTAGCTTCTTACAGAGCCCTCTATCTGGTAGGTTGAGTCAAGACTTACCTAGATTTAGCTTCTTACAGAGCCCTTCTATCTGGAAGGTTGGGTCAAGACTTAACTAGATTTAGCTTCTTACAGAGCCCTTCTATCTGGTAGGTTGGGTTGAAGACTTACCTAGATTTAGCTTCTTACAGAGCCCTCTATCTGGTAGGTCGAAGACTTACCTAGATTTAGCTTCTTACAGAGCCCTTCTATCTGGAAGGTTGGGTCAAGACTTAACTAGATTTAGCTTCTTACAGAGCCCTTCTATCTGGTAGGTTGGGTTGAAGACTTACCTAGATTTAGCTTCTTACAGAGCCCTCTATCTGGTAGGTCGAAGACTTACCTAGATTTAGCTTCTTACAGAGCCCTTCTATCTGGTTGGTTGGGTCGGAGCCCATAGACAGTAGACATATGAGGGGTGTTCTGTTGTCACTCTCTTGCCATGTTGCCTCTAAGTTGAGTATGACGGATTCTGCATATTGCAAACCCATTGCGTCCCCAATAAACTTTCTGGCCTGAGGAATGGTTCTGTCTGGACACCAGGATCTAAAACCAACATACATAAATTGTATTATAATTACTGCTGGTTCTAAATACTTATCTCATCTCAACCCTTCTACTCAAACCAAAACTAAAACTGCATCATCCAACATGTTTTCCATAAAAAGGACTGAAGAGATCACTGACAATAATTACAGAAATTCCTTATTCAATCAATCCTGACAAAAATATACGGAGACAAAATTTTCCAAAATATATTCCTCAACCCAGAAAGAGTGTATCGAGAGTGCTTACCTGATGAGCAGCAGTTTGCGGAAGGAATCAAGTGAAGCACTGTAACCGTCTGGGATCTGCTCCTCCTCTGGAGCCTCGGTATCAAACCATGCTTTCCATCCTTTTTCGTTGCGGGATACCTAAACAGATGTTATAGCATTACCATGCATTTCCTTCACTTGTATTAGCAACATCAGGGGCACCAATCGGGTTTAAAAAAATCTGTTACTTAAAGAAACATAAGAATAAAAAAATGGCAGTCAATTCTGCCAAACTATACCTTCAAAATGATACACCTTAATCTTCACAATTTTATCATAAGCTCAGAAAATATAAACCACAGTATCATTATAATAGTGGCCCACCATCTAAATATTTCCAAACATTAAGTTTCGACATTTGTATTGAAAGTCATGTCAGCAGTGAATAAGATATTACAAGGTGTTGATACCAACATGTGAACTGATACCAACAGATGATGAATTAAATTGAAATTGAACAACTGAATTGTGGTTAAATTTACAATACAAAGCAGCAGTGACTTTGAGAATTAGCCCAACAGAACTGAGATTTTGTGTATGTATTTCAATTAATATTTTGTAAGTGATTTCCAACCAGTGATTTTTGTCTTTTCTATTATACAACTTAGAAGTCATAATTGCACTTGAATTTACCTCAGTCTAGTAATTTGTAAATTGAAATCTTTTAAATCAATATTCATGTAGACTGAATGGAAAACAGGCAAGTACCTGATTTAGAATCTCACTGAATTGAGGGAGTCCGCTGAGCTGTACGAGATTGAGCCATGTCATGTCCATGATCCACCGTGCTGGTTTTGGAGTGACAGCATTCAGATCCAATGCAGCACCACCTGTCATCACACCAACCCAATAAAAGATCAACAACAAATCTACTAATCAGATACTTCCTTTGGTCATATTCAAAATTCCACTTCAATCCTTTCTTCAATCGGATTCAAACTTTTACTTCTGGGCTTTTTCTGAGGTGGTTAATGGGCCTCATCCGTAATTGACATTATTTAATACCAAAGACAAATTCATAAAGTTGGCAGTTTATCACAAAAAAATAATTCCCAATTCCCCAAACCTCTTCTCAAAATGAGACAAAATGCCCCCATCCCAAATCAGTGAGAAAAAGCCCAGTACTCTGTCTGATACTTTCCTCCTTCACATTCAAACTACCATTCACTACGATACTTTTTTCTATCTGATTAAAATTTCTACTCACTGACAGATACTTTCTTCAGTCATATCCAAACTTCTACTCACAAGATAATTTCTTTGGTCACATTCAAACATCAAATCACTAATAACACTAACAGATACTTTCTTCAATCTGATTCAAATTTACTCAAAATACTTTCTTTGGAAATATCATTTGATTTTTTAATTGGGGTTGAATATAGTGTAGCAGCCTTCATGAGGACATCAGGAATCTGAAACGGAGGACAAGTACCTTTGATGAATGTCTGGAACTCCTTGGGTCTAACCTGTCCCTTCTGTATGTTGATTTTGAAGGTAACAAGCAGTGTGAAGAGGAACTTGTGCTCCTCATATAAACTACGACAGGTGTAACGGAAAACCTCATATGTCAGGAACTCTATGATGTTGTTGATCCTCTTGGCTGGTACTGGGCTTTTCTCAGATCTGTCAAATGTTAGTGACAAAAAACAAATGTTTGTATGTATTACTTCCAAAGATTCATTAACAAGGAGAGTGGCCCAGTAGGCTTGACAGATTACAGATGTATCCTCTAGATATAATGGTAGAGTTAATTACAATAATTTATAAGGTCTTAATATAAAGATTCATATGAAATACCTCATTTTGTTCTCATGACAAGTTGATTTCAAATAAATCAAAATAGCAAATTATTGTCCACTTAATTTCTAAATAAATATTCTTTAGAGTAACAGTAGGATTGGGTAGGCTAAAATGTCTTCTGACAGAATAGACTACCAGGCAATCATGACAAGAAGATGACATCAAATGAGTTTTGTGATGGAAGTGCAGTCTTACTTTTGCATAGAGATGTCAAATAGGCCAAGGAACTGTTTGAGGGAAGTCTGGTACATCTTGTTGACCATACTCATGTCACAGACGAGGAAATACAAGATACTACCTCGTGTGGCCACTGTGCCAATAGATCAAACAACATCATAACAATTCCTTAATCCACTGTTACAGAAGTTATTCATCTAAGCACATCAAGTTTCTCCATGGAGATAAATTGTTTCTGGCAAACAACCTTTCCTACTAATGGCTTTTTCAGAAATATCTGAGTGGGAGGTATAGGAGGCACTTATATAAAAATTTAAAGAGGTGGTGGTAATGGTGGAGTAACTTTCAATTTTCTAGCATTCCTTATGTATAATATGTTTTAATATTTGATAGGTGGTGGAGTCTGGAAAAAAAATGTAATAATTCTATACTGTGAAAGTAATGAATTCAGATATCTTGTTCAGACTATGAAACAGTAATCTATCATCACTACTAAACAGCTATCAATTTGGACTTGAGAAGGTCAGTATTAGTTTACCGGGTCTGTACTCCTCTCTGGCTTCATTGATCTTGATCTCAGTTTCTGCAGCCACAGTCAATTTCTCACTGACCTCAGCTGCAGTGACCTTGGTGTTGGACAGTACTTGTATGAGGGACTCATCGTCCACCAGTGAGCCCTGTCAAATATTTTGGTTTTGGAAATGTCTTTATTAATTTTTCAAAAAAATAACAAACATGATACTTTAGTTTGCACTTTTAATAATTTTTTAAATCCAGGAAGTTATTTCAATCATTGAATCACCTGTTATTTACCGGTTCAGTGATTTATCAAACTGATCAGGAATTATGTGGATTTGAAAAATAATGATAGATTATTGTATACAGTCGAACCCACTTAATTTGAAATTGGATATATTGAAATATCGTTTAATTTTAAGTGAAATAAAATCCCCGTCCAAATGCCTTCTTTGTCTTTGTATTGTTTCATCGGTTATATTGAAATTGGTTTATTTGAAATATCACTTTATTTGAAAGGAAAGTATTGAAAGTTGCCAAGACTGGCTTAGATTATATAATTACCGGCCGTTACAGTATGTGCGTCTGATCAATAGATAGGTAAAAATGAAATGCTGATTTATACAATACAAATATATTGTGACTTTTAATCTTTAAATGCGTTCGTTATGAGCATGAATCTGTATTTGTTTACGAATATACCGTGAGGGATACAGCTTATCTTGGCTTCTAATACATATATACATCGAAATTGACTCTCATTTAACTACACACGAGACAATTACAAATGACGAGGCCATTATTAGGGATTCAACAGAAAATGACAACAACGTAACCAGAACAGTGATATTGACAACAACCCTCAAACAATTCGTGAAAATCCATCTATCATCGACACACATGTCCGATTTCAGACGGTAGTTCTTGGAAAGTAGCCCGGATGTACCTGAACCTGTTCTCACGTGTGTCTGCGAACTCAACATAAACAAAAACAAGCAACAGTCGAAGACTTCTCCCGTCGAACTTAACATTATTTTTTATAAACTGTGAAACTATTATCATTTTGGAACCGATTGCAAATACTGACTAAGTAAAATCAACTACAGTGGAACTTCGTTAACTCGAAGTCGACGGGACCACGAAAAAACTTCGAGTTATCCGAGTGTTCGAATTAAGCGAGTTATCATTTTTGGTGAAAAGTTTGGTCAATATTTGTCAACATTATATAATCATTATAACTTCGCTCTGTCGCTCATCAGTTTAGTGTGAACTCTGGTCAATACATGTACATATATATGTAATGTTTCGTTATGTCACTTGTGATTTGGTGTAGTTTTGCCGATATACAGTCACGATAAAGTTTCTTTCACTTAGTCACTTCAGTAACGATCTGATGTGCAAGTCATGTTTGCAAAAGGTAAACGATAAAACGGAATTCGACAAAATAACAAGTTATTAATGTCAAAACAAATAACCGTTTAAGTTTAACACAGAATGCATACAAAACGTAACAGAACCATTACCTTTTATTGGACATATATAAAATACTGTTTGAACGGCCTACTTACTTTTTATTGATAACCACGCCATTTCCATGTGTATTAGCACCGGAAGTTGGGCTGCGCATGTGCGTATAAAATGTTACTGTAACTGAGTTGGCGTTTTATCCGATTTAATAGACAGCACTGACCGTTACAGTTGTACTCTGAACACCTCGGCAGTAATTACGCTATTGTTTCAGCAGTTTAAAGATTTAATAGGCGCCGGTGACTGTGTCATTTCTACACCTGTAAAAACATCAGCCGGGTAGATCTACCGGTGTGTCAGAGATTAGTTCCGCTTGAGCGAACGGGTAGATGAGTTGTTGACTATCGTGTGTACTGATATCGGCGACCGCCTTGGGAAATTACCTGATGTAAGTAAAGCAGTACTTTTTATCACCAAGACTTGTTGTTATAAGATTCAACCGACAATTTCTTTTATGAATTTATGAAACACTTATAATAGCATGTAGTTTAGTAGTGCCGATATGTTCAGTATTACAAACGGAATTTAGCTCTTAAAAAATGTCGGCGTTTGCCACCGATCGACGAAAATTATACTTCGAGTTATTCGAACATTTCAAGTAGGATTTTTATTGTTGGGACCAAATTTTTACTTCGTATTATCCGAGTTTTTCGAGTTATCCGAATTCGAATTATCCGAGTTTTTTTTACTAAGATAAAGAGAGAATTCGGCCGGGACCGGCGAGGTACTTCGAGTTAAGCGGGGTATTCGAGTTATCCGAGTTCGAGTTAACGAAGTTCCACTGTATATTGATTAATGGTGTGTTGTTTGACGTAGCGCGGTACTGAAATATGTCAGCAAAAGGCTGGATCCTGGTTATATTGAAAACCGGTTAATTTGAAGTATTTTTCATTCCCCAAGCATTTCAATATATCCGGGTTCGACTGTACTAATTTTTTTTTATGCAGCAGCTTAGAAAGTCAATCAAACTAAAATATAATTACAGAATAAACACACAGCAAATGTTGGTTGGATTGTTACCTTAGTGCTGGTGAGTTTGTACAGAAGATTATCCTCCAATTCCTGCATCTTCCTCTTGTTCACTGTAACATCTAACATGAGTTTGGCACGGTCAGCCTCCAGTTCCTGTACATAAAACACATCACTGTTAATTTACACAGTAACATCTAACATGAGTTTGGCATGGTCAGCCTCCAGTTCCTGTACATAAAACACATCACTGTTATTACACTGTAACATCTAACATGAGTTTGGCACGGTCAGCCTCCAGTTCCTGTACATAAAACACATCACTGTTATTACACAGTAACATCTAACATGAGTTTGGCATGGTCAGCCTCCAGTTCCTGTACATAAAACACATCACTGTTATTACACAGTAACATCTAACATGAGTTTGGCACGGTCAGCCTCCAGTTCCTGTACATAAAACACATCACTGTTATTACACTGTAACATCTAACATGAGTTTGGCACGGTCAGCCTCCAGTTCCTGTACATAAAACACATGTATCACTGTTATTACACAGTAACATCTAACATGAGTTTGGCACGGTCAGCCTCCAGTTCCTGTACATAAAACACATCACTGTTAATTTACACAGTAACATCTAACATGAGTTTGGCATGGTCAGCCTCCAGTTCCTGTACATAAAACACATCACTGTTATTACACTGTAACATCTAACATGAGTTTGGCACGGTCAGCCTCCAGTTCCTGTACATAAAACACATCACTGTTATTACACAGTAACATCTAACATGAGTTTGGCACGGTCAGCCTCCAGTTCCTGTACATAAAACACATCACTGTTATTACACTGTAACATCTAACATGAGTTTGGCACGGTCAGCCTCCAGTTCCTGTACATAAAACACATCACTGTTATTACACAGTAACATCTAACATGAGTTTGGCATGGTCAGCCTCCAGTTCCTGTACATAAAACACATCACTATTACACAGTAACATCTAACATGAGTTTGGCATGGTCAGCCTCCAGTTCCTGTACATAAAACACATCACTGTTATTACACAGTAACATCTAACATGAGTTTGGCACGGTCAGCCTCCAGTTCTTGTACATAAAACACATCACTGTTATAACACAGTAACATTAGGTCTCAAAGTGAATATTTTAACCAGGTGGCCTATATTTGGCAACCAAGTCATAAAATCTAGGCACCAATTGGAACAAGAGGCCCATGGGGCCTGTATCGCTCACCTGGTTGGATTTGACCAAATGTCAAAATAATGTTCATGTTCAATTTATTCATACACATACTCTCTAAGAGACTGAAAGACCCTATGGATTATTTTTACAACCTAATTGTGTTTGAAGAAACTAAGTCCCTTAGGCTGGGGAAAGACCCTTGGGCCTCTTAGACTCCGCCCCTCAGGCCCCTGGGTGTTCAGAGTAAAATTTATACAAACTCTGTTCCCCTCCCCCCAAGGATGTTCCTGACAAAATATGGTTCTAATTCATTCATAACTTTATGACTTGTAGCAATTTAAAGACTAATCTCTATTCCCCTATTTGGCCCCGCCCCTCAGGCCCCTGAGGGTTCAGAGTAAAAATTTATACAAACTCGGTTCCCCTTCCCCCAAGGATGTTCCTGACCAAATCTAATTAAAATCCATGAAAAATTTTATGACCAGTAGCGATTTAAAGACTAATCTCTATTGCCCATATTTGGCTCCGCCCCTCAGGCCCCTGGGGGTTCAGAGTAAAAATGTACACAAACTCTGTTCCCCTTCTCCCAAGGATGTTCCTGACCAAATTTGGTTCTAATTCATTCATAACTTTATGACTAGCAGTGATTTAAAAGATTAACCCTATTTCCCCTATTTGGCCCGGCCCTTCAGGCCCCTGGGAGTTCAGAGTAAAAATTAATACAAACTCTGTTCACCTTCCCCCAAGGATGTTCCTGACCAAATCTAGTTAAAATCCATTAAAAACTTGATGGCTAGTAGCGATTTAAAGACTAATATCTATTTCCCCTATTTGGCTCCACCCCTCAGGCCCCTGGGGGTTCAGAGTAAAAATGTATACAAACTCTGTTCCCCTTCTCCCAAGAATGTTACTGACCAAATTTGGTTCAAATTCATTTATAACTTTATGACTAGTAGCGATTTAAAGGATTAACCCTATTTCCCCTATTGGGCCCCACCCCTAAGGCCCCTGGGGGCCAGACCAACCATTTATACAAAATTGGTTTCCCTTCACCCAAGGATGCTTCAGACCAAACATGGATCAAATCCGTTTATTCCTGCAAAAGAAGAAGGATTTTAAAGAATATGCAATATTCCCCTATTGGGCCCCACCCCCCAGGCCCCTGGGGGGCCAGACCCACCGTTTATACAAAATTGGTTCCCCTTCACCCAAGGATGTTTCAGACCAAATATGGATCAAATCCCTTTATTCCTACAGAAGAAGAAGGATTTTAAAGAATTTGCTATATTTCCCCTATTGGGCCCCACCCCTACGGCCGCTGGGGGGCCAGACCCACCGTTTATACAAAATTGGTTCCCCTTCACACAAGGATGTTTCAGACCAAATATGGATCAAATCCCTTTATTCCTACAGAAGAAGAAGGATTTCAAAGAATTTGCTATATTTCCCCTATTGGGCCCCGCCCCTCAGGCCCCTAGGAGGCCAGACCCACTGTTTATACAAAATTGGTTCCCCTTCACCCAAGAATGCTTCAGACCAAACATGGATCAAATCCCTTTATTCCTGCAGAAGAAGAAGGATTTTAAAGAATATGCAATATCCCCCTATTGGGCCCCACCCCCCAGGCCCCTGGGGGGCCAGACCCACCATTTATACAAAATTGGTTCCCCTTCAACCAAGGATGCTTCAAACCAAATATGAATCAAATCCCTTCATTTCTACAGAAGAAGAAGGATTTTAAAGAATTTGCTATATTTCCCCTATTGGGCCCCACCCCTACGGCCCCTGGGGGGCCAGACCCACCGTTTATACAAAATTGGTTCCCCTTCACCCAAGGATGTTTCAGACCAAATATGGATCAAATCCCTTTATTCCTACAGAAGAAGAAGGATTTCAAAGAATTTGCTATATTTCCCCTATTGGGCCCCGCCCCTCAGGCCCCTAGGAGGCCAGACCCACCGTTTATACAAAATTGGTTCCCCTTCACCCAAGAATGCTTCAGACCAAACATGGATCAAATCCCTTTATTCCTGCAGAAGAAGAAGGATTTTAAAGAATATGAAATATTCCCCTATTGGGCCCCACCCCCCAGGCCCCTGGGGGGCCAGACCCACCATTTATACAAAATTGGTTCCCCTTCACCCAAGGATGCTTCAAACCAAATATGAATCAAATCCCTTCATTTCTACAGAAGAAGAAGGATTTTAAAGAATTTGCTATATTTCTCCTATCGGGCCCCGCCCCTAAGGCCCCTGGGGGGCCAGACCCACTGTTTATACAAAATTGGTTCCCCTTCACCCAAGGAGGCTTCAGACCAAATATGAATCAAATCCCTTCATTTCTACAGAAGAAGAAGGATTTTGAAGAATTTGCTATATTTCCCCTATTGGGCCCCGCCCCTAAGGCCCCTGGGGGGCCAGACCCACCGTTTATACAAAATTGGTTCCCCTTCACCCAAGGATGCTTCAGACCAAATATGAATCAAATCCCTTCATTTCTACAGAAGAAGAAGGATTTTAAAGAATTTGCTATATTTCCCCTATTGGGCCCCGCCCCTAAGACCCCTGGGGGGCCAAACCCACCGTTTATACAAAATTGGTTCCCCTTCACCCAAGGATGCTTCAGACCAAATATGAATCAAATCCCTTCATTTCTACAGAAGAAGAAGGATTTTAAAGAATTTGCTATATTTCCCCTATTGGGCCCCGCCCCTAAGGCCCCTGGGGGGCCAGACCCACCGTTTATACAAAATTGGTTCCCCTTCACCCAAGGATGCTTCAGACCAAATTTGGTGAAAATCCACTGAGTAGTTTAGGACTAGTAGCGATTTAAAGGAAAAGTTGACGGACGGACGACGGACGACGGACGCTGCGCCATGCCATAAGCTCACCGGCCCTTCGGGCCAGGTGAGCTAAAAATTAATCCCCAGCCAAGTTGTCTTAACTTAACGCATATTTACAAAAATTTTTAGGGGCCATGAAGGTACCTTATAGGTCAATAACTGGTCGCCAATGGTGAATTTATGGTGCTATGGCCACTAAAATAGGCATCACTGGAGCCCTGGACATCTATCATGAGCTTGGCACAGTCAATCAACAGTCCCTGTACATAAACATATCTCTCTTCTTATACGGTAAACATCAGCTGGTCCGAGTGATGGTACTACTGCGTGAACCACTGACAATCTTATAACTACTGCTCACTCACAAATAAAGAACTACCTGAGACAACAATCATCATATTTTGGTAGAGGCCTGAAACTGGTTTAAAGTATGCATCACAGACTTGTGATCCATGTATAGAATTGGTGAAAACAGATAATGTTCTGTCCATAACCATGATGATTAGAGTTTGTGTTTGCCTGTCAAGGAATGTTTTATACTTTTACAAGAAAGTGGCAATTTGAAAACACTTGAGTTTCACAGGGATTATTTTAGAGGGGACCGTGGGGCCATTGGATGCAATGTGTTGTGATCGGAACTGTGATACATGACGTTCAAGGCAGGTAAATCAGCTTAAATTGCTTCAATATCAAATGTGATAATTTCATCAAAACTCAAAGAATTTGCAAAATGTCTCCCCTAAACATCCCCATAATGCTGAAATGTCATTACAAAACAAGCAGAATGAAAATTAAAGTAGAACTGTTGTCCACCTACATTTTTCTCTGTCATGATGACACGACCTAGTAGCTGATCCTCTAAACCCTTCATAGTGACAGTGAAGTCGATGATGGCTGTCCTGGCACTCACCTAGTAACACATAAATAGTCCTTTCAGTTTTAGCATAAATTATGATGATAGTAACACAATGACACTCACCTAGTTACACATAGACAGTCCCTTCAGTTTTAACATAGTAACACAATGACAAAAAGTCATTTTTATAACAAAGTAACAAATAAACAATCTTACAGTATGTAACAATACCAATGTTTTTAAATAAATGTCTTAAATCAGGAATTACCCAAATATCATTCAAGCTAAAACTTTATTCAATTATACTGAATCTAACATAGATATTTCCCATTAATTCATGGTTTCTTTTAGTTTAATAATGCATAATGTTGTATAAATCCTGATCAACTCCAGGTCTCACTTCTTCCCTGTCCAATAGTATCTGACCTATTTAACACTTTTAAATCAATAAAATACAAAATTCCACATTGAACTAAATTAAACTTCTCTGGCTGTTTATTGGGAGACTGTCCCTCGGTAACACTTACTTCTGGAGTGTAGGAAGGGTTTGGCAGTTTGGTGGTGATATACAGGTAAAAATCATTCATCACATCACATTCTTTGTCTCCTACTTTGACCTACAAATCAATGAGGATAAAGACTCATATTGATAACTTGAGTCAATAAATCTTAAACAACATATTTCATCAAAAGTACACCAAAAACTCATTCAATCATGATTAGTTTTAACCAAAACAATTATTGTACCAAGTTTGAGCTTATTTTAGATGATTGATTTATTTGCCAAGATCCTAGCTTATACTTACAATATGCATATGGAATCTATCTAAGGTGTTTTGACAATTTGGCAATTTCTTTGATTATTTCACAACAGAAGGAAATGGTTCTTCTGAAAATGAATTCTATCAAACTGAAGATCCAATGTTGGTGAGAGATTACCTGGTAGAGTAACTAAATTTGAGATTACCTGGTAGAGTAACTAGATTTGAGATTACCTGGTAGAGTAACTAGATTTGAGAATGCCTGATAGAGTAACTAGATTTGAGATTACCTGGTACAGTAACTAGATTTGAGATTACCTGGTAGAGTAACTAGATTTGAGAATGCCTGATAGAGTAACTAAATTTGAGACTATCTGGTAGAGTAACTAGATTTGACAATGCCTGATAGAGTAACTAGATTTGAGATTACCTGATAGAGTAACTAGATTAGAGATTACCTGGTAAAGAAACTAGATTTGAGATTACCTGGTAGAGTAACTAGTTTGAGATTACCTGGTAAATTAAACTAGATATGAGATTACCTGGTAGAGTAACTAGATTTGAGATTACCAGGTAGAGTAACTAGATTTGAGATTACCTGGTAGAGTAACTAGATTTGAGAATGCCTGATAGAGTAATTAGATTTGAGATTATCTGGTAAAGAAACTAGATTTGAGATTACCTGGTAAATTAAACTAGATTTAAGATTACCTGGTAAAGAAACTAGATTTGAGATTACCTGGTAGAGTAACTAGATTTGAGAATGCCTGGTAGAGTAACTAGTTTGAGAATGCCTGGAAGAGTAACTAGATTTGAGATTACCTGGTAGAGTAACTATATTTGAGATTACCTGGTAGAGTAACTAAATTTGAGATTACCTGGTAGAGTAACTAGATTTGAGATTACCTGGTAGAGTAACTAGATTTGAGAATGCCTGATAGAGTAACTAGATTTGAGATTATCTGGTAAAGAAACTAGATTTGAGATTACCTGGTAGAGTAACTAGATTTGAGATTACCTGGTAGAGTAACTAGATTTGAGAATGCCTGATAGAGTAACTAGATTTGAGATTATCTGGTAGAGTAATTAGATTTGAGATTACCAGGTAGAGTAACTAGATTTGAGATTACCTGGTAGAGTAACTAGATTTGAGAATGCCTGGTAGAGTAACTAGTTTGAGAATGCCTGGAAGAGTAACTAGATTTGAGATTACCTGGTAGAGTAACTATATTTGAGATTACCTGGTAGAGTAACTAAATTTGAGATTACCTGGTAGAGTAACTAGATTTGAGATTACCTGGTAGAGTAACTAGATTTGAGAATGCCTGATAGAGTAACTAGATTTGAGATTATCTGGTAAGGAAACTAGATTTGAGATTACCTGGTAGAGTAACTAGATTTGAGATTACCTGGTAGAGTAACTAGATTTGAGAATGCCTGATAGAGTAACTAGATTTGAGATTATCTGGTAGAGTAATTAGATTTGAGATTACCAGGTAGAGTAACTAGATTTGAGATTACCAGGTAGAGTAACTAGATTTGAGATTACCTGGTACAGTAACTAGATTTGAGAATGCCTGATAGAGTAACCAGATTTGAGATTATCTGGTAAAGAAACTAGATTTGAGATTACCTGGTAAATTAAACTAGATTTGAGATTACCTGGTAGAGTAATTAGATTTGAGATTACCAGGTAAAGAAACTAGATTTGAGATTACCAGGTAGAGTAACTAGATTCGAGATTACCTGGTACAGTAACTAGATTTGAGATTACCTGGTACAGTAACTAGATTTGAGATTACCAGGTAGAGTAACTAGATTTGAGATTACCTGGTAGAGTAACTAGATTTGAGAATGCCTGATAGAGTAATTAGATTTGAGATTATCTGGTAAAGAAACTAGATTTGAGATTACCTGGTAAATTAAACTAGATTTAAGATTACCTGGTAAAGAAACTAGATTTGAGATTACCTGGTAGAGTAACTAGATTTGAGAATGCCTGGTAGAGTAACTAGATTTGAGAATGCCTGGTAGAGTAACTAGTTTGAGAATGCCTGGAAGAGTAACTAGATTTGAGATTACCTGGTAGAGTAACTATATTTGAGATTACCTGGTAGAGTAACTAAATTTGAGATTACCTGGTAGAGTAACTAAATTTGAGATTACCTGGTAGAGTAACTAGATTTGAGAATGCCTGATAGAGTAACTAGATTTGAGATTATCTGGTAAAGAAACTAGATTTGAGATTACCTGGTAGAGTAACTAGATTTGAGAATGCCTGATAGAGTAACTAGATTTGAGATTATCTGGTAGAGTAATTAGATTTGAGATTACCAGGTAGAGTAACTAGATTTGAGATTACCAGGTAGAGTAACTAGATTTGAGATTACCTGGTACAGTAACTAGATTTGAGATTACCTGGTACAGTAACTAGATTTGAGAATGCCTGATAGAGTAACCAGATTTGAGATTATCTGGTAAAGAAACTAGATTTGAGATTACCTGGTAAATTAAACTAGATTTGAGATTACCTGGTAGAGTAATTAGATTTGAGATTACCAGGTAGAGTAACTAGATTTGAGATTACCAGGTAGAGTAACTAGATTCGAGATTACCTGGTACAGTAACTAGATTTGAGATTACCTGGTACAGTAACTAGATTTGAGATTACCTGGTACAGTAACTAGATTTGAGAATGCCTGATAGAGTAACTAGATTTGAGATTATCTGGTAAAGAAACTAGATTTGAGATTACCTGGTAAATTAAACTAGATTTGAGATTACCTGGTAAATTAAACTAGATTTGAGATTACCTGGTAAATTAAACTAGATTTGAGATTACCTGGTAAATTAAACTAGATTTGAGATTACCTGGTAAATTAAACTAGATTTGAGATTACCTGGTAGAGTAACTAGATTTGCATGCAAACCTATGTATATCTTCATACAAGTCCCCCCTTTAACTTACTTTGAATGTTGAACCTGATTTGATGAAATTTTTTTCCAAGACATTGTCAAGAGCTGGGTCAAGTTCCTCCTCAGCATCTTCTAGCAGGAGAGGGCGTCCCAGAGACAAGGCATCCTCAAGATGGGTACGGAAGTACTTGTGGTTCAGAGAGGTGACCTGTGTAAGATTATACATTATTATCGGTGGGTACAAAATTAATGTTACATTGCAAATAGTTATATACAAATGTATCTTTCTGATGGAGGCTACAATATTACTAGCCACAGAATATATGTGGTCAAACTGAACATTTGTAACAATGTTATGAAGTGAAAGGCCATGCAATTAATATTTTCATCAATTTCTGATCGGTCCTCAGGTCAATGGTTGGTTCCCAGAAATGTGTCTTTTTTCGGGGAAATGCTTAAAAATCTGCATTTTTCTTAATTTTGGTTCTTAAGATCGAATATTAAGATGAGTGACACAGGAAATAAGCACAAGCATTTTGTAAAACTTATCTAACTGACCTGGAGGTCGCGATCTTTCTCTCTGTTCTT